>NC_045444.1:36055175-36158943 GCF_002776525.5 Piliocolobus tephrosceles | reverse complement strand
ACAGGCACCCGCCACCACACCCAGCTAATTTTTTGTATTTTTAGTAGAGACGGGGTTTCACCATGTTGTCCAGAATGGTCTTGATCTCTTGACGTTGTGATCCTCCTGCCTGGGCCTCCCAAAGTATTGGGATTACAGGTGTGAGCCATCACACCTGGCCATAAATGATAAGTTTTTAAACAGTAGACCCTAGATGGTTATAGTTTTTGTATGTGTTATTCCCTTAAGTGCTGTCCACAATTAGATACTGATAAAATTTTTTGATGATAATTTAAATATGGTTTTGTTTAAATTAAACAACCTAGAATCATCAATGGGGCTTATATTAGTCAGTGTTCTCTTAGAGGGACAGAACTAATAGGATATATATGTGTGTGTGTGTACACATATATATCCATATACATATATATGTATATATATGGGAGTTTATTAACTTACATGATCACACACAGTAGGCTGTCTGCAAAGCTGAGGAGCAAGGAGAGCCAGTCCGAGTCCCAAAACTAAAGAACTTGAAGTCTGATGTTTAAGGGCAGGAAGCATCCAGCACAGGAGAAAGATGTAGGCTGGGAGGCTAGGCCCGTCTCTCTCCTTTTCACGTTTTTCTGCCTGCTTTATAATCGCTGGTAGCTGATTAGATTGTGTCCCCCAGATTAAGGGTGGATCTGCCTTCCCCTGCCCATTGTCTCAAATGTTAATCTCTTTTGGCAACACCCACAAAGACACACCCAGGATCAACACTTTGTATCCTTCAATCCAACCAAGTTGACACTCCGTATCAACCATCACAGGGCTATTCCCTGGAAAACTGAGATAGGAGAAAATATCATGGCAATTCATTTGTATTGCTGTTATTTACAGTTTAAGTTAGAGAAAAGGTCTTGATAAGAGAAGAAGGGATGAAAGGAATACGACCCCTGCTATTTTTCCAGATTAAACAACAGAAATTGGCTTAAAATTGTGGCTTCCCATTACTCTTATAATCATGTTCAAACCTATTCACATGGCGTATAAGGTTCAGCCCTAGCTGCTCCTTGTTCATCAGCCGAGCCTCATCTCTTACTACATTCATCTTTTCCCTTCATCTCCTTGTGGTCTTTGCTCCAACCTTTAAAATGTTTCTTTAAATTCTCCTAAATCTATAACATTCATGGTCCATGGACCACTACTCCCTCCAAATGGAACCTACAAATGAATCATAATCTGATCTCAAACCTTATAGGTAATTGATAAGGAAGTCATTTATACCATATATAATATGGTTTGGCTCTTTGCCCCCACCCAAATCTCACCTTGAATTGTAGTGCCCATATTCCCCACGTGTCATGGGAAGAACCCCATAAGAGGTAATTTAATCATGGAGGTGGTTGCCTTTATGCTATTCTTGTGATAGTGAGTAAAATATCTCAATATGAGATGGTTTTAGAAGGGGCTTTTCCCCATTTTGCTTTGCACTTTTTGTTCCTGCTGCCATGTGAAGAAGATGGTTTGCTTCCCCTTCCACTGTGATTACAAGTTTCTTGAGGCCTCCCTATCCCCGAGGAACTGTGAGTCAATTAAAACTCTTTCCTTTATACATTACCCAGGCTCAGGCAATTCTTCACAGCAGCATGAGAACAGACTAATACAATACATAAAGTAAAAGTTATTTTTCCCTCCCAAATAAAACAGTAAAGTATTAATGTTTACTATTCTACATTCTTTAGCTTGCATGAAAATTAATAGAGCAAAGACAAAATAGGGCCCAGCCACTGTGTCCTCTCACTTTTGACCTTCATACATGCTGTTCCTTCTGCCAGAAACACTCTTCTCTCTTCTCATGGTTGGCAATGGCTACCTGGAAAAATCATTCTGATCCTTCATAGTTCAACTCAGATATCATAAATTCAGATATTTTCCCACTGACTCTACAAATTGAGTTAGATGTTCCTGTTATCTGGATCTATGGTACTTTTCATGCCATAGGGTACATTGCAGCATAAGAGGAACATATATGCCGTATTCCTCATTATAACCAACTATCTGGCCTGGTTTCTGGCACATTCTAGGCCTTTAATAAATATGTGTTTCAAAATAAACAGCAAAACTAATACAACCCTGTCATTTTCCCTCTGACCCACTCAAGCAGAATGGAGGAGATAAGCCATGGCTATGCTCATTGCTCATCTAAAGCCAAGAGATGGAAACGCAGTGCTAGTTGAACATAGGATTGGGGTTAGGTTGAGGGGAGCATAGAAAAACTATAAAAAATAGAATAATTAACTCCATTTGAAAAAATAAGTACAGAAACAAGGGTATCTTTAATATGATCCCAAGTGAATACATTAAAAAATAAGCAATTATGTCTAAGAAAATACATTCAATCTTGGGGTGTGAGGTAACAGTAAGAAAAAAAGTCTCCCTTCAGGAAAGCCATACCTCACCTTACACTAAATTTTCAGAGGGACATTTCAGGGAAATGTGTAACACTGGAATCAGATCTCTCAACCAAAAGAGGGATTAGAAAGACCCAGAGTAAACCTCATTATAGAACAAGCTCAAGGCAAATGAAAATATCTAAAAAATGAGAAGTATCTTCATTACGGCTTTCAGGTAATCCATGTGATTTCAGAATGGGAAAGGGCAGTAACAAGACTTGTCTTGCAAAGGTGGCTCATGCAATTCCGCTTTATTGCAATATTGTCATTATTCCACTATGAGAGCATGGTTAGGAAATAAATAATTGAGGCTAATAGAAAAGCAATTAAAATGCAATTTTCTGCAAAGCAGAGCTTGCCAATGGAAAATATTCAATGGCAGCAAGGACGTTGCTGAAAGTGTTAGAGTTCAAGAACAGGCTCCGACCTGTCCGGAGGTGAGGTTGATGAAGCTTTCCCAAAGCAAGGTTCCTTGCAGCTCTTGGGTGAAGCCGTATCCTTTGCTAGGCAAATTCTCCCACTTTTTTTTTTTTTTTTTTCATGGGAATATACCATCAGGACTTTTTTTTGGTTTGTTTGCTTGCTTGCTTCTTCAGAAATGTATGTAACTTCTACATCTGCCCACAAGATAGTCCAGCAGAAAACTGCAAGTGTTTAGAAGCTGGAAGACTTCACAATAGTTTCTTCTGTGTTTGCTCCCAAAGAGATTTATCTTTCTTTGTCCTTCCATCCCTGCCTACGACTTCAGCCAACCCTACAGACAAACATGCCTCAAACAAGCCTACCCGAAACCACAGGGCCCACATCCTTAAGTAACAGATAATTACACAGTAGTGACTTTTTTCTGGCTAGCATCTCTATAATTTTTCATCCACCCTGCTTTTTTCTCACTGTCTCATGGTCATTGTTCTTTTAACCCAAAGTAGCTGCTTCTCTTACTATGTTTAACCCACCATAGTTTTATGACTCTCTGTTTTATATAATTCTCATAGTGCCTTAGTGTAATGTTGAGTCTAAATGAAGATCATGGTTTTTCTAATTGTTTTTACAGAATAAAGAAATTAACAATGTTTCTCAAAGAGGGTTAGAACTAAATTCTTGAGAATGTGGCTCTCAAAATCTGAGTTCCTTTGTGAGGCCTCACAAAATTTGTCACGTGTATTGCTGTAATAAAGGCCACTACGTGGTCGGGTGCGATGGTTCACGCCTGTAATCCCAACATTTTGGAAGGCTGAAGCAGGCGGAACACATGAGGTCAGCAGTTTGAGACTAGCCTGACCCACATGGTGAAACCCCATCTCTACTAAAAATACAAAAATTAACCAGGCATGGTGGCCCATGCCTGTAATTTCAGCTACTCAGGAGGCTGAGGCTTGAGATTCATTTGAGCCTGGGAGATGGAGGTTGCAGTGAGCCGAGATCATGCCACTGCACTCCAGTCTTGATGATATAGAGAGACTGTTTCAAAAAATGAAACAACACAAACAAGCAAAAAAGACCACTACGACTGGGCACAGTGGCTCACACCTGTAATCCCAACACCTAGGGAGGCTGAGATGGGAGGATCACTTCAGCTCAGGTGTTTGAGACCAGTCTGGGCAACATAGTGAGACCCTGTCTCTACCAAAACAAACAAACGAACAAACAAACAAATGGCCTGGCACAATGGCTCACACCTGTAATCCCAGAACTTTGGGAGGCCAGGGTGGGATTATCACTTGAGGTCAGGAGTTCAAGATAAGCCTGGCCAACATGGTAAAACCCCATCTCTATTAAAAATACAAAAAATTAGCTGGGTGTGGTGGCATATGCCTGTAATCCCAGTTACTCAAGGCTGTTTCAAGAAAATCACTTGAACTCAGGAGGCGGAGGTTGCAGTGAGCCAAGATTGTGCCACTGTCCTCTAGCCTAGGTTACAGAGCGAGACTCCATCTCAAAATAAATAAATAAATGAATAATTTAAAAAATTAGTTGGGCATGGCAACGTGTGCCTGTGGTCCCAACTACAGGGGAGGCTGAGGTGGAAGGATCAGTTGAGCACAGGTGGTCGAGGCTGCAGTAAACCATGTTCACGCCAGTCTGGGTGACAGGATGAGACCCTGTCTCAAAAAAATAAAATAAAATAACATAAAAACAAAAATGAATTGTAAGATCTGTGTTATATTCCAGCACTGACCACAGAATCAAGTGCATTGGGTAATGCTTACTCAATCTGTATTAGCTAAGTAAACAATAAAAATTATTATACACTGGAAACATGGGTCTTCTTTGTAGAAAGTATGTTTTATCAAAGAAGTACATTTGAATAAAATAAAAAATGGATGCATGCACTTATGCTGTATGAGAAAAGGAATTGAGCTATATTACATTGCAGTATAGTATAGTACAGTATTTTAGAGATGGAAAGGAATTCTGAAGTTTTCCAGCCCTACCTTTTCATGGTCACCAAAGCAAAGAGTAACAAAGAAAGGCAAAAATCATACCTCT
The DNA here is from genome assembly GCF_002776525.5 of Piliocolobus tephrosceles. Taxonomy (NCBI): domain Eukaryota; kingdom Metazoa; phylum Chordata; class Mammalia; order Primates; family Cercopithecidae; genus Piliocolobus; species Piliocolobus tephrosceles. Next base: position 36,154,039 of record NC_045444.1, on the reverse strand, counting down.
CCAAGGATATAAGAAATTTGGCCGGGCGCGGTGGCTCAAGCCTGTAATCCCAGCACTTTGGGAGGCCGAGACGGGCGGATCATGAGGTCAGGAGATCGAGACCATCCTGGCTAACACGGTGAAACCCCGTCTCTACTAAAAATACAAAAAACTAGCCGGGCGAGGTGGCGGGCGCCTGTAGTCCCAGCTACTCCGGAGGCTGAGGCAGGAGAATGGCGTAAAACCCGAGAGGCGGAGCTTGCAGTGAGCTGAGATCCGGCCACTGCACTCCAGCCCAGGAGACACAGCAAGACTCCGTCTCAAAAAAAAAAAAAAAAAAAAAAAAGAAATTTATGAGACAATTTACAAGGGATTTCAATCGTTATTAAGATCATTACTAAAACTAAATCATGGAGCATTGATTGAGAGTGTCCACGAGTGAGAACTGTGCCCTCACTTCAAGTTACTGGGTCGCATTCTTTTTTATATTCCTCAGTAGCATCTTTCATGCATGTTCACTAAATATTGGTTTATTGGTTGATGAATAAATAATGCAGAAGAATTTCCCTGAGTTGATTTACCCATCTTTTCTCTTCTACCTCCTTGTCCTTTCTGCTTTTACAAACTATGTGATTTGATGGAAACCATTAGCTGGCATTTCCACTTTGATGAAGTGGTTCGATAAGGGCTTGTTAAAGAATCAAGACAAATCTTCCATGGCATGAGGATTGTTTGTTCACATATTAATATGAAATACCACTGAAGAAAGTCCTGATTTTTCCTTTCTTTTTTTTCTGTATAGCTATGTATAAAACTGGACAGTGAAATTAGTCAAGAGGGAAACTCAAGTTCTTTTCTCTGTTTAAACCAGTAGGACTGTCTCCTCTGTTTGGTGATTCTGAATGAATTATTTTGTGTTTAAAATCTTCCTGTAATGGCTGAGTTCTGCCAAAATCTTGCATCTGACTTAGAAACTAACCTTCTCTTAGGTCATGTTTTTTTTCTAGGTGCTGTTTGGTTTTAGAAGACCTAGTTATGTATCTCTACTATGAGACTGGATTAACAGTTTTGAGAACCCGTGATGCTCAGTTTAAGATTTAAAATTGCCCAGAGATTTTAGAGAAAATAAAGTCTGGCCTCTTATTAAATTGCTATTTATGGAATGATTCTGATTCCAGTGAACTTTCAAGTTATAGAAAGCCTAGCCACAAAGCTTGCTCTGCAGGCATCTGCTCTAGAAATAAATTAATTATGTAGGAAACTAATGAATGTATTCTTCTTTTAGGAAAATATGACATAGACAACAAGGTCCCTTAAAACATCAGCCTCATGCAAGGATCATCCTCTCTTCCTCCTTCCTGTCTGGATTTTAGCTTTGTCTCTTTTTTCACATTTTACTTTGCTCATTCACCTGCCTTATCACTCATATACTTCATTTTTTATTACCTTTATTTATCCGTTCTATTTTGGCACTTGGCAGTGAATCAACTAGATGACAGAACCATTTACTGTTGGTACAGAGGTCCTACAGAATGTACCCACACAATGATCCCATAAACCCCCTTTATCACCATCACCTCCACCATCATCACCATCATCAGGACACTGACTTAACCGCTGCGATATCTCTGTCTTCAGACATCCCTTTCAGATCTTCTTTTCTATTTTCTTTTCTTTTAAAGGGCTTTCCTTAAGTTTTTCCCAGATAAAGAGATTACAATAAAAATAAACCATAGAAGAATAATAATGGGAATAGTCTTATGGAAGTTTAGTTCCCTAAATCTGAATTAGTCTGCTAAGCCTTCTAAAATATTATGCATTTATTTATGTCTTGCCATATTCCAAGAAGAATTAAAGGCGACTTGTAAGAAATACACAAAATAGGATAATAAAATACATAAATGAAAACAATGGGGACAGGAAAATAAATGGAATCAAGGCCTATATCACACAGATCTGTAATTGCTTTGAAATAAATCACAATTTTGCCTTGATTTTTTTAGTAAATCAAATAAGGAGAGGAGCTTTCATGTTACCATGGGCCACAGAGGCCATTTTAAAAGAGTAATACAACTTTAAATGCAGCTCTAGTTTCAATAGAATGAATTTGAATAAATACTTCTATAATTCAACGAAAAGAAAAGAAACAGTATCAGTTCAAAATTTCGTGGACATTTTGTTTTACAATACAAACATTATTCAAATCACCTTCCCCTAAAAAAGGATCTTTAAAATAAACGAGCTTGCACTGAATATGTTAGTTATTTATCATCTAGTCAACTTTTAGAGAATTACACTGATGTATCTGGAACTGTGTTATATAAACTACAGTTCCTGCCCTTTAGGACATTTCTGTCTAATTGGGAGAACAGATGTGTATACAAAGTTCTAACGGAGCAAGAACATGATAATTGAAGGAGGCACAGTTACACAATGTGATGGATACACACTGGATTATAAAAATCACAGATAGATTTAAATTGTGGCTCACCCACTCCTCCATTGCTAGATATACCTGAAATGCATTTCTCTCTTCTAGAGGTGGATATGATAACATCACATACATTTGCTTTGAAAGAGCAACTTCTTTATAATCTCAGCATGACTAGCATCATCGCAGGAAAACTTTTCTTAACCTGTTTGACAATGTCACTTTCCCCATCGGACACTCTCAGAGCACCTTGTGCCTTTCCTTCTTAGTATTTATCACAGCTGTAAGTTTATATTTGCGATTATAACTTTATATTTGCGATTCTTTTTTTTTTTGTTTTGGACAGGGTCTCACTCTGTTGCCCAGGCTGGAGTACAGTGGTGTGAATTTGGCTCACTGTAACCCCTGTCTCCCAGTTTCAAGTTATTCTCCTGCCTCAGCCTCCCAAGTAACTGGGATTACAGGCGTGCACCACCAGGCCCGGCTAATTTTGGTATTTTCAGTAGAGACGGGGCTTTGACATGTTGGCCAGGCTGGTCTCGAACTCCCGGCCTCAACTGATCCTCCTCCCTCGGTCTCCCAAACTGCTGGGATTACAGGCATGAGCCACTGCGCCAGGCCTATTTGTGATTCTTTGATTAATGTGTGTCCCAGCCCAGTACCTGGAACCTAATAGGTGCTCATTAAACTTTGGTTGAATGAATGAGTGAATGAGTACATTCATGACTAAATGTTAACAGACACACCATAGCACATGCTCAGTTCAGTGTCTAGCCTCTTGGCACCATATCTTGGCAATGCCATAGTTTGACTAGGAAATTTCTCCTATTGTCCCCACAGGAAAATAACATTATTATTATTATTATCATCACTTGAGCTGAGTGTCTAGGAATTCACCAAGTAAAAACACTGAAAAATATGTTATGGCTGTAACCTAGACGAACTTATGTCTCACTCCATATTTTGTAGAACTAATATGAATAAGAGATCCAGCTTGCTTTTCTGTAGTAAAGAAAACAGCCTAAGCTCTTAGTATTAAGCTTAATCAAATCAGAAAACGCTTCCAAAATTGTACCTTGAATTATATTTAATGATTAATGTTTATTACAGGATCTCAGTTACTGTAATGAGAGACTTTTCTCTTAGATCCTTTAATAGAATGTTGTATAAACTATCTGCTTATTTCCTGTGGGTTGAATAAGTGGCTAAAAACAGAAATACCCATCTGATTAGAGCAGTTTTACTTTCGTGGTGACGAAGGAAGTGTCCTAGTGTATAAGGCAAAAATTGTCTTCGATCTTTGCATCTGTAGATAATTAGCTAATTAATGTCCAACTGAACCTATAGGGTCAATAAGAGCAAGAACTTCATTTGTTTTTTGTTCTCCAATCCTAACACAATGCTTGGCACATTTTATATACTCAGTAAATATTTGTTTAATGAAAGAGTGTATGACAGAATGACTTACTGGTTGAATGAATAAAAATGGATATAAAAGCTCAAGCAATATTCTAGTCCTTCTAGAGAGAAAAGCTGGCCTCACAAACAGGGTCTCGGTATTACCCACTCATTATTTGAAAATCCTTACCTTTAATCACTACTGTGAATTTTATACGACTAGACTTTGCTCTGTACTCCTAAACTTTGTTATGTAGCGTCAATCTCCCCCCATAAAAAAGCATCAGAAACGCACCTACAATCAAACAAAGTTGAGTTTATTTCTCACTGCAAAGAAGCATAGGGTACTTTAAAGAGAAGGAGTTAGGAATGACTAACTGTAGAATTTACGCTTGCATTAGGTAATTGAGAGAAGATTTGAAGAAAGAGGGAGTTCACTTTGGATTGAATGCTGCCAGAAAGCTGACTAATTCTATGATTTGTTATTTTAATAAATTTTAAGTAGAAAGCGAAGGAAAAATGGAGGGACACAGGAGCTGTCACAGGTAAATAAGTAATAGTCATTCACATTAGCTGAGCACAGACAGTGTTTGGCATTTTGTGACCTGGAAAATGTTGATGTTGTTAGTGTTCAGACATGATTATGGAGCAGTCTTGTTTTTGCCCTGATCTCTCATAATCCTTGAGTGGCTTTATCTGATGTTGATGTTCTATAAAACTGGCATGTTCAACTGAACACCACAACCTGGCAATGAGTGCCAGCCCAGCCCTGGATATCAAAGACCACTTTCTCTTTCTCAATGGAAAAGTGACATAAAAAACTATTATCACCTATTTAATTTAGGTCAAATTGATTTCTCAGTTTTTTTAGTAGAGTCTAGTAATTAAAATATTAGTCAAAGGTGGGGTTGTCACAATTAACAAATATCATACTCAATGGTGAAAGACAAGTTTTTTCTCTAAAAACAGAAACAACACAAGAACCCCCACTTTTGCCATTTCTATTCAACATAGTATTGGAAGTTCTTGCCAGAATCATTAGGCAAGAAAAAGAAATAAAAGACATCCAAACTGTAAAGAAAGAAGTAAACTTATCTCTGTTCACAGATAACATAGTCTTATATGTACAAAATCCTACAGGTTATACACACATGCACACAAACTGTTAGAACTGATACATGAAATCAGTAAAGTTGCAAGATACAAAACAACACAAAAACAAGTTGGCTTTCTATTGATTAACAATGAGCAATCCAAAAGTGAAATGAACAATCCCATTTGCAATAGCTTCAAAATAATAAAATATTTAGAAATACATTTAACCAAGAAGGTGAAAGGCTAGTACATGTAAAACTATAAAAAGCACTGAAAGAAATTAAACAACATTTAAGTAAATGAAAATATGCACATGTTCATGGATTGGAAGAAAAAAATGTTAAGATGACTAGATCATGTAAATCAGTCCTCAGATTCAATGAGATCTCCATCAAAATTCCCAAGCTGTTTTTTGCAGAAATACAAAAATCCATCATAAAATTCATTTGGAATATCAAGGAACCATAGTTGGTCAAAACACGCTTGGAGAAAAACAAAGTTGGAGGACTCATACTTCCTAATCTCAAAACTCACTACAAATCTATATAACCAAAACAGTGTGATGCTGGCATAAGCTCAGACATATAGACCAATGGAATAGAATAGAGAACTCAGACAAAAGGGCCTTGCATATATAGTCAATTAATTTTTGACAATAGTGCCAAAACCATTCAACAGGAAAAGACCGTCTTTTCAATGTATGGCACTAGGACAACTAAATATTCACATGTAAAATAAAGAAGTTGGACCTTTCATTTATGCTATGTGTAAGAATTAACTCAAAAGAGTCAATAACTTATATGTAAGGGTGAAATTATAAAATCCTTAGAAAAAACCTAAGGGAATATCTTCATGACATTGAAATTGGCAATGATTTCTTGAATACAACAGTATAAGCACAAGTAAGAAAAAAAAGATAAATTGGACTTTAATCAAAATTTAAGACATTTTAGCAGCAAAGGATGTTATCAAGACAGTGAAAAGACAACCCACAGAAAGGGGAAATATATTTGCAAAGCATATATCTGATAAAAAATTAATATCCAGAATTTTTAAGAAAACTTACAAGTCAACAACAAAATAACAGATAACCCAATTCAAAAAAGGGCAAATGATTTAAAGAGACATTTCTCCAAAGAAAATACACATAAAAATATGTTCAACATCACTAGCTGTTAGGGAAGTATAAATAAAAACCACAATGAAATGCCACTTTATGCTCATTAAGTTGGCTATTATTTAAAAATAGAAGGAGAAGGAGGAGGGGAAGGAGAAAGAGGAAGGGAAGGAGGAGGGAGAGGAGAAAAGAAAGAGATGAGAAAATAAGGAAAGAAAAAAAGAAAAAAGAGAACAAAGGAAAATAGCAGTTGTTGGTGAGAAATTAGAACCTTATGCCATCTTGCTGGTGGCAGAAATATAAAATGGTGTAGCCACTGTGGAAAATAATTTGGTGCTTCCTTAAAAAGTTACACAAAGACTTATTGTGTGATCCAGCAATTCTACTTCTAGTTATATACCTAAAAAAGTTGAAAGCAGGGATTCAAACAGATACTTTTACGCCAACGTTTACAGCAACATTACTCATCATAGCCAAAAAGTGGGGACCCAAATGTCCATCAACAGATGACCAGATAAAACATAGTATATACATGTAATGGAATATTAATCAGTCCTAAAAGGAATGAAATTTTGATATATGCTACAATATGATGAATCTTGAAAACATCATGCTAACTGAAATAAAGACACGAAAGGGACAAATACTATATGATTCTAGTTGTATGAGGGACCTAGAATAGGCAAATTTATAGAGACAGAAAGTAGACTAAAGGTTACCAGGGCCTGTGGGAAATTGGGAGTTATTGTTTAATGGGCATAGAGTTTCTCTTTGGGATGATGTAAGAGTTCTAGAAATGAATAGTGGTGATGATTGCCTAACATTGTGAACCACTGACTTCTACACTTAAAAATGGTTGAAATTATAAATTGTATGTTATGTATATTTCACCACCACAACAAAAAAAGGTCAGGTTGTTTGCACAGCAAAGGAAGAGGTATACGTTTTAGAACAGGCAGTCATGTGAAATGGTGCTTTATTACAGAAATGACTACTCAGAGGGTTGGGATATTTAAAGACATAACACATAACGAGAAGGAAAAGGGATCATAAACATCAATTACTTTGTGTTTTGAATTGTTGAGACTAAATTTTAGAAATAAGAATTTGTACAATCATGACATACTAAAATGAAATTTCTTTTTTTACAAAATTTACAGAAATGAAATTTTGTAAAATTCTGACATGGTGTTTCTACAAAATTTACAAAATGTGGTATTTTGTAAAATTATGAAACAGAAAATTGGAATTTCTGTTGCTACAAGAGTTAGGCAACTCAGTCACTAAATCTATATGTAAGCAGTATAAATGACTACATGGGACTCTATCTTCTACACAAAATGCTCCAGACAATTCTAGATTTGAGTTTAAAATTTCTCACCTCTTATTTTAAAATATCACTGTAAAGATAATTACATTTGTGAGTGACTCATTGCTCTCTAATTAGGCAAATAGCAAATACCACTGAAACGTGCCTTTATTCATAGATATTAGAATGTTCCATACATATTTATGTGTATTTTAAATCTTTTTTTAAAGACTTCTTTTCTTTCTTTGAAATCTTTCTTTAAAGATCAATTGACTAACCGTCAGATTGTATCTCTATTCTTTACATACCCTTCAAATCATCCATCACATCCTGTCAGAGAAATTAGTGGTTTTGGCTAGTTCCCAGAACCTCTGACAAGCTTTCATCTTCAGAAACACAAATGTTTCCTGTATGGGTAACCTTTGGAACCAAAAACCTGCTCTTCCACTGATTTGGAGGCGAAACTTGTAGGATAGTTTTTGCATGCCTTTTTGCTGAAGACATAATTATCCTTGTAGCTTCTCACACATGAAAGTTTCTGACTTTGCCATTATCCTCTTCAAAGAACATATTGCCAGAAAGAATTCTAAGTACACAATTAGTTTTATTTTAGTCTCTGCAGTTTCCTTTATTCACATGTGTGGTCTTCTCTTTCTCCTTCATTTTTAGCACAATATTTATATTTTACACTTAAGGGAAACATACACATAGACACCCACATTCAGTGTTCACTACTTAGACTGATTCTTATCAGAGACTCCAAAAGTGTACTTTTAAGAACAAAACTTGCAGGGCGCGGTGGCTTATGTCTGTAATCCCAGCGCTTTGGGAGGCCAACGTGAGCGGATCACGAAGTCAAGAGATCAAGACCATCCTGGCCAACATGATGAAACCCCTTCTCTATCAAAATTACAAAAATTAGTTGGGCGTGGTTGCAGGTGCCTGTAATCCCAGCTGTTTGGCAGGCTGAGGCAGGAGGATCACTTGAACCCGGGAGGCAGAGGTTGCAATGAGCCGGAGGTTGCAGTGAGGTGAGATTGTGCCACTGCACTCCAGCCTGGAGACAGAGTGAGACTTGGTCTCAAAACAAACAAACAAACAACAATAACAAAAAAAATCAAAAAACAAAAAACAGAACTCTGCTCAGAGACGCTGTTGAGCTTTCCTCTACACAGCCACCATGCCACTTTTCTGGCTAACTAAAATAATTCTCAGTTTCTCTCTCCATGTTAGACTACATAACTTACACAATAATCAAACTTTTATTTTGCTATGCATTAGGTAGATCTGTCAGATTTAGCACATAGACACTCTTGCTTTGCAAACGTATAGCATCAATTTGTTCTAGTAACACACTAAATCGGCCCCAGTTACAGTTGAGATAATTATCATATAGCTTAAATAAAATGTTGCTACTGTGGACATAATTTATTTCCTGTTAGTTTTTCAACCTATGTTAATTAATATTCAATCAATTATCTGGCTCATTTAAATTGTTGACACTGTTTAAAATACAACTGTAATGTTAGTGCAAGCCATTAGTTTAGTGCAGTAAAGATTAATTGAAAAGTTCAACTGCTTCTTTGATAGTAATTTCTTTTTTTTTTTTTTTTGACAGACAATTGTTATTTTTTATTTCATAATCATAAACTTAACTCTGCAATCCAGCTAGGCATGGGAGAGAACAAGGAAAACATGGAACCCAAAGGGAACTGCAGCGAGAGCAAAGATTCTAGGATACTGCGAGCAAATGGGGTGGAGGGGTGCTCTCCTGAGCTACAGAAGGAATGGTCTGGTGGTTAAGATAAAACACAAGTCAAACTTATTCGAGTTGTCCACAGTCAGCAATGGTGATCTTCTTGCTGGTCTTGCCATTCCTGGACCCAAAGCGCTCCATGGCCTCCACAATATTCATGCCTTCTTTCACTTTGCCAAAGACCACATGCTTGCCATCCAACCACTCAGTCTTGGCAGTGCAGATGAAAAACTGGGAACCATTTGTGTTGGGTCCAGCATTTGCCATGGACAAGATGCCAGGACCTGTATGCTTTAGGATGAAGTTCTCATCTTCAAATTTCTCCCCATAGATGGACTTGCCACCAGTGCCATTATGGCGTGTGAAGTCACCACCCTGACACATAAACCCTGGAATAATTCTGTGAAAGCAGGAACCCTTATAACCAAATCCTTTCTCTCCAGTGCTCAGAGCACGAAAATTTTCTGCTGTCTTTGGAACCTTGTCTGCAAACAGCTCGAAGGAGACGCGGCCCAAGGGCTCGCCGTCGACGGCAATGTCGAAGAACACGGTAGGGTTGACCATGGCTAGTAGTACAAGAATTTCTTCGGCGGCAGCGTCTGCAAAGCCGATAGTAATTTCTTATAATTCCAGGTCATTTTAATCACAATTCACATTGCAACTTTGTACACATAGAAAGGATGTGAAATTTAAAAGTTGAATTCAAATGATCAAATATAAAAATTGATGTGGACACTTTGGTGGGCACATTTTTGTTTATTGAAGTACTTCATATTTTAACATTGCTCCAAATTGCTTTCTATGCTTTTATTACACATTTATTAATATCTTCTTGTTGCAACTTCAAATCAGCAAGAACAATGTTAGAAACCCCAAAATAAAAGCATGGATTTGATAATATGTTTATTGATAGTTGTAATCAGGTATCATTTTTCATTTATGTCATTTTTCTCTTGATCATTTTGCATAAACTTGTGGAAACTAAGAGAATAAAGGGCAAAATAGAATTCTTACTTGTTCAAATGCTCCCAAAGCAAGTATAATCTTTGCCTTTATAATTTCCTCTGAAAAGCCCGGAGCTCATTTGTGTCATATTAAGCATAATGAGGCAGGCTGGTAGGATTTGAAGCTTGGTTACAGGTTGTCTAGAGATGCATTTCACCAAAGCACATTTTGATGTTGTTTCTTTCTCCAATAATACAGTACATATTCCTGTGATATAATATGAAATATATATAGTTTGTCTCTGCCCCTAGTTCCTGGCACAGAGCTTCTAAAATCGTTGGAATCTCCTGAGTGGTAGGAGTGAGAGAAGCATATTTGTTACTCATAATAAACTCTTCTCAATCACACGAGAGTTTATGCTGAGGTGGCTCTGGGAGCATGAAGCCTGATTGCCAGAGGAATCAACCATGTGATTAGAGCAGTGGAACTTGCGGCCTCACTCCCTGACCTCCAGAAAGAGGAGGGAGCTGGAGATCGACTTGATCACCATTGACCAATGATTTCATCAATTAGGTTTATGTAATGAAGTCTCCATAAAAACCCTAAACAACAGGCTTTGGAGAGCTTCTGGACTGGTAAACCCATCAAGGTGCTGGGACAGTGGTGCATTCGGAGAGGGCATGGAAGCTGTTGGAACCCCCATCCTCACATCTTGCCCTATGCAACTCTCCTATTTGGTTGTTCCTGAGTTGCATCCTTTATAATACACCGGTAGTGGCAAGTAAAACACTTTCCTCACTTCTGGGGACCATTCTAGCAAATTACTGAACCTGCAGAGGTGGTGTGGGGACCTCTGATTTGTAACTGGTTGGTCAGAAGCACAGGTCATAACCTGGAACTTGTGACTACGGTCTGAAGTGGGGAGCAGTTTTGTGGGACAGAGCTCTTAACTTGTGGGTGTCTGTGCTAACTGTGGTGGTCACTGTCAGGGTTGAATTAAATTGTAGGAGACCAGTTGGTATCCACAGAGAATTAGAGAAATTTTTAGTGTACAAAACTCACACATTTTTGTCAAAAAACAGATCTGTTTTAGTGTGGGTTTTTTTTTTGTTTTGTTTTGTTTTGTTTTTGTTATTTTTTTTTAGAACTCCCTACCTGGTTCTTCTTAAAAAAAAAAAAAAAAAGGATGAAATTCCTCCAAAGTTTTAAATTGCGATGTTAGGTTTTATAACCTTGGGAGTTCAGCTTTCAATTTAAAAGGGAAGTAAGTTATTAGGTGGGTGTAAAAGTAATTGCAGTTTTTTGCACCCACCTAGTATTATAAAACCTACTTAATGAAAGCAATTCTGCAGAGTGTTTAGAAATTACGACTCACATCCACGGTTTATTGGTGGTCCAGCTTATTCCAAGAAGGTCTGAAGATCATTTCCAAACTTCTCAATATCTTTCCTTAAAGTATTAGGGGAGACAGAGAAGAAACTGAAATCTTACAACATCAAAAATCATAACGAACAAATGACTCACCACTAAGATTACACATAATTGACATTAATTATAAAGGAGTCAGATTGAGAGAAAAATCTTCCCAGCTATAACTCACATGAATAATGGCAAACAGTTGTGTAGTACTTACTATATACCTGGCACTGTTCTGAGGGGTTTACTTATACTAATCATTGAATCTACACAAGAAACTAGCAAAATGTTTACTATAATTAAATAACATTTTCAATTGAGGAAAACAGAGACACAGAGAAGTTAAGTTGATTTGCATACAGCTACCAAATGGTGGTGTTGACAATGAAACCAAGAAAATCTCTAATCATTATAGCATAGTTTTGGTACATCACAGTTTTGTTTCCTAAAAAAGGAGTCACTTGAAAAAAGTAGGGAAATACTTCACAATTCCCCTAACATGTTTCCATGACTACAAGAGGCAGAACCTGTCATAGTGAAGAACTGGACACCCTTGCTTTCCATCCCTGGGCGCTTCCGCATGGTGGATCATCCTCATTGACAACATCTTTCTACATACAGGCAAAGAACATGCCACTCAGGGAATAACTGAGAAGATGGAGGGGAGAGGTACGGGCTGGTCCCAGTGTAACTGCACAGATTTCACCTGGGATCAGGATAAATATACAGAGAAAACTGGAGCCTGTGGGGAGGAGAAAAAACCTAAGGAAAAATAAGTAAATAGCAACAAGAAGTTTAAGAATAAAAGTTTGTCTTGAGTGCAAGTTTCCATAGTGTAATGGTGGGCACTCTGGACTCTGAAAATGATCGCTTGTAGACTTAAAAAACAACAACAACAACAACAAAAAAAAAACAAACAAAAAACCTTCAGTAAACATCTAGCAAACTAACAAAATAGCAAGAAAACATGTCTTCTATAAAAGAAGTGACAGGTTTTTTTTTTGTTTGTTTGCTTGCCTTTTGTTTTTTGAGACAGAGTCTTGCTCTGTTGCCCAGGCTGGAGTGCAGTAGTGTGATCGTGGCTCACTATAACCTCCACCTCCTGGGTTCAAGTAATTCTGCCTCAGCCTCCTGAATAGCTGGGACTACAGGTGTGTGCCACCATGCCCGGCTAATATTTGTATTTTTAGTAGAGACAGGGTTTCACCATATTGGCCAGGCTGGTCTCAAACTCCTCACCTTGTGATCCGCCCACCTTGGCCTCCCAAAGTGCTGGGATTACAGTTGTGAGCCACTGCACCAGGTTAAAGTGACAGTAAAAGAAAACAGGTGGAGACAAACAGGCATCTAACTAAAGTGAAAAAGAGACTAAATAAGCAAATTAATTCCATTCTATATAAAAAATATAGAATGGAATTAATACCTAAACTGAAGGCATTAAAGAGCCACTATCCAGAGACAAAACTGAGAATCTTTCATGGATGAAATGAAGGGAATAAAAGTATGAGAACAATGAGAGAAAATATGATTATATCAGCAAATAAATAAAGGTTTTGGAAGGAAATAGATAATCAAGTAGAGCTATTGGGGTTTTAATGAAAGAACTTTGTACAATGGTATGAGTAGGGTTAAAGGAAACCAGCGAGGGATAGTGAAACATCTAGAAGTAGCAGTAATATAGACGAGTTACCACTCTCGGGTCAGAAGAAGTGAAGAGGTAACAAATACTGAGACCTGGAGAAAACAGTAGAAGATCGTCTACAGAAGCTGTGGCTGGAGGTAGAATTATTCAAGCACCGTCAAGCCTTGTCCTAGCTGGGGGGAAACTGAGGGAATAAATTCCTTGCTTTTCCTGCCCTCCAATCCCCTGCAAACATCTCCCATTGGCCAGACACACACAAAAGGCAGAGGACCAGGGAAACCAATTATACAGTCATGAAGGTCAGACTCCCAAGGCATAGAACATAGCGGAGAGGAATGGATAATAGACCTGTGGAGCTAATGAATTTTCAACCCAACGAGTAATGTGGAAGTGGAAGGACAGAAAACAGGCATACGGGTAATTGTGTGTCAAAAGAACAAATGGACTAGGAAAAACATCAGAGATATTACAGAAGAAAGCTTTCTTCAGCATGGTACACATCGAAGGGATCACCATGCTCTCTAGGCAATGACAATGAAAAAGAGTTACACCTAACTGATCTTGGCCAAAGTATAAAGTAAAACCATACAGGGTTCAAGAAAATTTGTTACAAATGGTACAAAATTTAAATTGTTTGAATCTACATGACAGGATACCAAAACAAAACAAAAATAATAACAATAGTAATAGAGTAATATCTACATTGTTTTGAAAGGTGCCAATTGCAAGTGAAAAATTTCATTCTCAGCTTGTTTAATATGTAAAGAAATCAGAAATGAATACTCAGATATACATAGGCACAAAATAATAACACCTTTATTTTTTTTTAATTTCCTAAATATATACTTTGAGATAGAAAACAAAATTAGGAACTAGATAGAGCGGTCATGTTACCCAGCAGCAAGTGGTCAACATTAAAACTATTTAAACACATACACACAGCTGTAAGTTTAGTTACAAACAAAACAAAATACAAATATCAAAATATTCTTATAAAAGAATTGTAAATAAAAAATAATATCATCATAACACAAACATAGGTTACAAATCTAAGTTTATATTAATGGAAGGGAAAAAGTGAGTTAAATTTCACACCTTTTATATGAAATATATCCATCACTGACATTACATAATAGCAAAAATACTAGCTGCAACAATAATAATATCATCTTTTATGGAACACTTACTATATGCTAGGTACTCCTGTAAACAATTTACATAACTTAACTAATTCCAAACTTAAAAGAACTGTATCAGGTAGGTTTCATTATTATCCTTATCTTATAGATGAGGATTAAATAACCTGCCCAAAGTTAATCATCTGGTTATTTGAGCCTATCTTTTAAATTAGTATTTTATACTTACTACACATGTTCAACAATAGGAAAAGCATATTTATTGATATGTATGCAAGTATATTTATTTTCAATCACATGTAAAAATATTTACCTTATATTACATAGCAGGCAGTTGTTTTTGCCTTCACAGTATACACCTCACAGGACTGTCTAAAGTGTTAAATGATTAAACTGGATTAAGCCATGTCTCAAGCTATCAACCTTTCAATTATAAGAGCCAATAAATTTCTTCTTTGAAGCTGTATGGCACTGAGTGTCCTGTCACTTGTGAAAAGATTCCTAATGATGCGTATTTTTAAAGGAAAATGAATGTTGCCAAGCTATGTGTTTTAAAAAACAATATATGCATGCAAATATACATAGCAACTTTAGTCTATGGTTGTTATTAATCATTGCTAATAGCAGTTATATTTGGAGAGTAAGACTGAGTGACTTTTTTAAATGAATATTATTGTACAATTAAAAAATGTTATTGTTTGAAACTATAGGGAGACAATTACCCTTAGATATTATTTCTCTTAAATAATTTTTTATATGACTTGTAAATCAGGAAAGTTGAGCATCTTTTCTCTCATGAAAGTATAAGTATTTGCTGAATGGATGCATGCATGCGTGGATGGATAAATGAATGAGATTCTGAAGGTATTTGTATGGATAGCCATTTGTCTCACAGAGATAGGTAGAAGAAGAACTCACAGACAAGACTTGATTTTATCTTTTCTTTTTTTTTTTTTTTTTTTTTTTTTGAGAGAGAGTCTCGCTCTGCCACCCAGACTGGAGTGCGGTGGCACGATCACGGCTCACTGCAAGCTCCACCTCCCAGGTTCACGCCTTTCTCCTGCCTCAGCCTACCTAGTAGCTGGGACTACAGGCACCTGCCACCATGCCTGGCTAATTTCTTTTTGTATTTTTTAGTAGAGACGGGGTTTCACCATGTTAGCCAGGATGGTCTCAATCTCCTGACCTTGTGATCCATCTGCCTCAGCCTCTCAAAGTGCTGGGAATACAGGCGTGAGCCACCACACCCAGCCAAGACTAGATCTTTTCTAAGATGCACGTCTTGCCTGTTTTATTTAGCATATGAATACAAATTTCTTCAAATTCTACAACATAGGGCATCACAAGATTAGTTCACAGATGTGCGTTGCTTTACTATGGGAATATGTTCTGAAAAATGCATCCTTAGGTGATTTCATTGCTATGTGAATATAATACAGTGTACTTACACAGACCTAGATGTTAGTGTGTACTGTGCACCTAGACAATATGGCATAGCCTCTTGCTCTTAGGCTGCAAACATGTATAGCGTGTTAGTGTCCTGAGTACTGTAGGTGACTGTAACATGATGAGTATTTGTGTATCTAAACCTAGAAACCAGAATGCTTTGTGCTATGACATTGCAATAGCTATGACCTCACTATTAAGTGATAGAAATTTTTCAGCTCCATTAGAATCTTGTGGAACCACAGTATATGCAGTCTATTGTTGACTGAAACATCATTATGTGGCACATGACTCTATTTGGAAAAAATATTGAAACTACTCATTGCCAGACAACCACAACTGCCTTGGAAAATATATACTGATGCTTCAGTTTAATGTCTAATATTGGCCAAGATGACATACATTCACAAGAAAAGGAAAATTATTCATTGAATTTTTCTTACTAGAAACTATTTATTCCATTTCTATTTTTCATGGTACTTTTCAATGTAATACAAATCAAATACATTACAAATAATAAACATTGAACATTTATTACATTCCAAGTGCTTTACATACATTATTTCAGCCTTTTAAATTAGGTTTCAAATGGGGAAACTGAGGCTCAAAGAGACATACCTGGTGCAAGCTAACACAGCTAACATTTTGTAAACTTGGTTTTTAAACCCGGACCTGATCAATTCTCAAGCAGTTTCAGCACTGCCTTCTTCCTTGGCCATGAGAGCTTATGTTCTGTATTTAAAAATACGAGTTTGGGCAGTCATGAGAGAATGAGAAATGACTGAAGTTAGCTAGTTTTTTTCAATTCCTCCCTTTAAGCCAGATAGAGCTCACATTTCCTTGTCATCAGCAACAATCACAGGCAAATCTTCAGCTCCAGGAATCTCAGCTTTGCTGGGGCAGATGTCTGTGACTCTGGGACTGGGACCAGGTTGACTTCTTAGTTTTACTTTCCAGGTGACTGCAGTAAATCAGAAGAACCTAATAGAAATGCTGGCATAGAACTACACTGAAGTTGCATGAATAGTAATATTTTCTGCTGTATAAATAGGAAAATGAGAGAAGGTTGATTTATAATTGGACCTTTATATTTCCTATTACATTCCAGAAAATGCAAAAATAGGACAGTTTCCTTTCTCACATCGTTAATATTATTTTATCCCATCCTAAATTATCTTTAGGTACTACAAACTTATAGTCAAACTTACTTTAATTTTCCGTAGTTTTAGATTGTCTCTAGCACATAGTAAATAAATATTAAAATCTATAAGTAAACCATTAAATATTATATGTACATTGCTCTCAAAATTGTGACTAAGTAGTTATTATAGAGTGATGAGAGAGAGTCATGGTTGTGAAGATTTTTTATTTACAAGAGATGGACCAAGAGGAGATGATCAACTCTTCTCAATTGTGTAATTTTAGAATGATGTCATAATTAAAGTTGGAAAGGAGATCCTGGAATCTAAAGTAATGCCTATATTAAAAAACAAAACAAAACAAAACAAAACAAACAAATGGTAAGACTGTACCAGTGGCTAAAGGGTTATATGATATTATTGTTTTTTAAAAAAGGCCTTGCTTTCCTGGTGATGGGAAAATTTAGTTTGGATGCAAGGCTGAGGGTGTTTCCTTTCTGAGGAGTCAGGTTTCTCTTTCCAGATGGTTTCTCCTCCCTTAACTCAAAAACAAAAAAAATGCTTTTATGGCTATTGATTTTGATTAATGGATACTGTCATGGGAAACCATTTGCTTTTTCTTGAAAGAAACACAGACCTTTGTGATAAGAAAAAAGTTTGGGCTTAAAACCTTCATCTAGCATTAGCCAATTGGATGGAGAAGGACGATGCCTAGGAGTTCTTTTCATTGTTTGAGAGTTGTCTGCCTCAATGATAGAATCTTAATTTTGAAAAATTTTTCATTACTTTTCCATTATGTGGCAGAATACAATGGCTGATGAAGAGAAAGCTTGTGACTGGAGCCCTAATTTCAATTCAGGAATATAATTAATGCTTCCAAGGTCAGGCTCTTGCCTGGTAGATGTCCCATGGGCTCCCAGTGGCTGAGAGGAGGGAATTAAGCAGAGGGAAATCATCTCTGTGAGCCAGCTGGGCTTCCTTGGTTGCCCCTCCCTGGCTCAACTAACCCCACTGCATCCCCAAACCCTGCTGTTAGCTGCTATCAAGCAGAGACAGAGGAAATTGATGGAGACAGTGCCAATATCAGTGCCCCAGAGGGTTCCCCCTTGCCAACGTTAGTTAGAAAGAAGCTAGGTGCATTCACTGTTAAAGCTATTGATTTTTTCCCTCCCTCAGGCCAGCCCTGCATTATGCTCCTTCCAGGGTCTGAGGGCTGTGTCTTTCACCAATATGTTTCTTTTAGAACATTCATTTACAGAATCAAAGGAGAACTCTCCTGAGTATCTTGTTATCTTGCCAGTCCTGACCTGAAATACAGCTAGAAAATGTAGGCAGCTTTGTAAATAACAAATCTGACCTTCATCACTTAGCACTTCCTGCCATGGTTCTTGTTTAAAAAGATTCTAATAAAATCAGGAGATAGGCTTCATTCATTGCCCACTTCTTCTCAGGGTACCTGTGCTTAAATTCTCTTCTGGTTGTATGTAAAAAATATTTATGGTTTCTATTTTCTCTTTAATAGATACACTTTGTAATTGGTGGTTTCTGTCTTGAATCATTTATTCATCTAATTCATATTTGTTTATTTATGCAATTCACTCATTCATCCATTCAATACTTAACTACTTAACCACTGCATGACAGGTGCTGTGTTAAATGATGGGGCTTCCATAGAGAAGAGAAGAGACCCTATCCCTGCCCCCATGATGCTTACAGAATAGCAAAGCAGGTATTAAATAAAGAAATGCAAAAAACTACAAATGTATATTGTGGTATGTGATATCAGCAAAAAGTTCAGGTTACTCTAAGAGAGTACACCAGTTTAGATAGGGGAATCTGCAGAGAAAGTGACATCTCAGCACTGACTCAGCTGGGGGCCAGAGAACTTCATATCCATGTCTTCCATGTAGAGACAGATTGGAGGGAGCGGGTACAAGACTGCAGGCAGGAGGTGAATTAGGATGTGATTGCTCAAGTCTAAGGGAGAGGTAATAGCCCACCTCGTGGCACAAAAAGGACTTTTGGAAGTTATTGACAATGTTTTTGTCTCATTTCATCAGCATAAAACAATATTGAATATTATTTTATTTGAAGGGATGGTATAAATATTCTTAAAATGCCTGCTTAGCTTTACAAAATAAAAAAATACAGTATAGGTGATAGAGTAAAATACAGGAGAAAAAGATATAGTATCAGATTTATCTACAAACCCTTTCTTATCAGCCTCTTGTTAACACTGAGAATTATCTGTCTTATTTTTTTCCCTAGTATGTGTGTAAACACATAGGAATGTATGTGTTTATATGTGTGTGTTTGTACACACATAGGTACATGTAATTACATGAGGAAATTACACTATTATGTTATAAGGACATTATTTTTAAATTTAATACAGATGTCTTTCTATATTAGCACATATAATAAACCTTATTTTTAATGCTTCAATAATATTTCATAAAATATAGATGAAAGTACTATCATATTTCAATAATTCCACACTATTTCTACTGTTTTTATAGTTTTATTGTTTACATTTAACTTTCTAATTTATTCAAAAATTATCTTTGTATGTTGTTTGAAATCAGATCACAATTTCCCTCCCAAATCATTCTATTTTCTAAATCTTATTTATTGAATGATTTATCTTTCCCTTATTGTCATCATCTACCAAATTCTCTCATAGACATAGATGACTTTTTGGAATCTATTTTCTATTCCAATAGTCTATTTATCTATTATTACAGCCATATCACCCTGTTTTATTAAGGTTGTGTAGTGCTTTGACATCTTATAAGTGAGTGAGCCCAAGGATAGTGGTTAGGAGTGTAGTTACTGGAGCTAGGCCAAATATGACTCTAGTCCTGAAGAACAGTCATTTATTTACCTGGATGACATTGATAAGTAGTATATTCTTATATCAGCATGATACCATCACCAGTATATTTTAGTTTAGCTTGTGGCTACAACTGATTGAGTGTTGACTTTCAGTGACAGATGCGTATTAAACAATGTAATCCTAAAACAAAAATATTGAAATTATTTAAAACATCATTTTTTCTGAAAATTATCTACTTTCTTAATCATAATTGACTGGATTCAATGATGGTTTTAATAAAGTTACAAGTAAAAATGTTTTGGATAACCTGATAATGCTGTCCATCACTGTGAAATGGCTCCAGTTCTCAAGTCTTTAGGTATAAAATGAAATGTCTTGAGTTGTGTTGTGTGGTTAGCGGCACAGACTGTGAGCACCATCCAAAGAAAGGGAGATGGAGAGGGAATCAACACATATTTGTGAATCCTATAACAGTAATACTCATTATAGCCCTAAACTGTCAGCCACAGAGGAGGGAGTACAGAAAGCAGAGTCCATTCTTCTTCCTTGATCACTTGGAGAAATTACAGATGGCCGGCCATGGGGATACTCAGAATCTGTCAGCTGGAAAAATGCCATAAGCAAAACCTCTTGAATACATTGAAAGAAAACATTTGCAAATATTAGTATCGTGTTGCTGAAAATATGTTAGCAGGCAAAATAGGAAACTTGAGTCATAACTGGATAAGCATAAACGAAGTGGTGTGGAAAATAAAATACCCTGAGTTGTGATTTGAACTGATAAATGAGATAGTGATGGTGCCAAATAGCTGAAAATCCAAATCTAGTTAATGTCTTGGGGGGCAATCTGAACTGAGAAGTCTAAGAGAAAATTTTTTAAGCGTAAAACATTGAAATCACAAAGTGGTCCTACTGGTTCAACCATAAACTATTTAATAAGCAAAATTATGATTTATTTTAGGAATAGTAAGCACCCCTCATCACACTACCCAATGTATTGGACACTGAATCTCTTTTAATAGTACCTAAAGCCAAGTTAATTTATATAACTAAATGAAAATGAAAGTTTTTTAGGAGCCTCTGCAGACATTTAAACAAAGAAAACTGAATCAGATAAGAGCCTGAGATGGCCATGCTTTCTCTCTCTCTCTCTCTCTCTCTGTCACACACACACACACACACACACACACACACACACACACACTGCCAATTCTGCCAGTATTAACAAGTAGGCATAGACCTCATTACTCCCCCTTTCTCGTTTCCTTTATTCACCCACCCACTCCTATTAAAATTTCCTCTGCCAAGTTTTCCCCAGTTGTTTTTCCCCACGACTCGTACTGTCACCATCCTTGCCTTGATGACTGTAATAGTGAACTAATTAGTTACTCTCTATCAGTCTTACTTCTTCTAATCCATCAACCTCTCCACAAACAGATTTATCTTCTTACATTGCAATCACCACCTTGTCTTCTATAACCTTTAAAGACTGCTTATTTTTTCTAGAACAAAGACCAAATTCTTTGTCTTGGCCTTCCACAATCTGTTCCCAAACCATTCCACTCTTATGCCACTGATTACCACACTAAAAATCTGCTGATAATGGAAAGTGCTCTACTCAGTGTTGCCCACACACTTCCTGATGTCCACTCTTGCCCTTGGGTTTCCATGTTTTGATTTCATCAGATGTTTCTCATTCATTTTTCAAAAACATAATCTTTTTCTTCAAGGTCCAACTCATATTCTGTCTCTTTTCCATATTCATCCTTAACTTCCCCAGTGTCAACAGCCACTCCTTCCTCTGATGTGGGGATTATTTCTCACCCTTTCGTAACCTAGCCTACCCTGGATAATAAGTTTAAGAAACTCTCCAAAATGCACATTTAATGACACAAATAAAGTAGGTGTATTAGTCCATTTTCACGGTGTCAACAAAGACATACCTGACACTGGGCAACTTACAAAAGAAAGGTTTATTGGACTTACAGTTCCACATGGCTGGGAAGGCCTCACAATCTTGGTAGAAGGCGAAAGGCATGTCTTAAACGGTAGCAGACAAGACAAGAGAGAGCTTGTGTAGGGAAACTCCCGTTTTTAAAACCATCAGCTGTCGTGAGACTCATTCACTATCATGAGAACAGTGCAGGAAAGACCCACCCCCATAATTCAGTCACCTCCCACTGGGTTCCTCCCATAACATGTTAGAACTGTGGGAGTTACAATTCAAGATGAGATTTGGGTGGGGACACAGCCAAACCATATCATTCTGCCCCGGCCCCTCCCAAATCTCATGTCCTCACATTTTGAAACCAATTATACCTTCCCAACAGTCCCCTAAAGTCTTAACTCATTTCAGCATTAACTCAAAAGTCCACAGTCCAATGTCTCATCTGAGACAAGGCAAGTCCCTTCTGCCTATAAGTCTGTAAAATCAAAAGAAAGTAAGTTACTTTCTAGATACAATAAAGGTACAGGCATTGGGTAAATACAGCCATTCTAAATGGGAGAAATTGGTCAAAACAAAGGGACTACAGGCCCCATGCAAGTCCGAAATCAAGCAGGGCAGTCAAATCTTAAAGATCCAAAATGATCTCCTTTGACTCCACATCTCAGATGCAAGTCGAGCTGATGGTGGATTCCCATGGTCATGGGCAGCTCCACCGCTACAGCTTTGCAGGGTACTTCCTCCCTCCTGGCTGCTTTCACAGGCTGGTGTTGGGTATCTGTGACTTTTCCAGGTGAATAGTGCAAGCTGTCAGTGGATCTACCATTCTGGGGTCTGGAGGATGGTGGTTGTCTTCTCACAGCTCCACAAGGCAAGTGCCCCAGTGTGGACTCTGCGTGGGGGCTGCAACCCCACATTTCCTTTCTGCAGTATCCTAGCAGAGGTTCTCCATGAGTGCCCTGCCCCTGTAGCAAACTTCTGCCTGGTCATCCAGGCATTTCCATACATCCTCTGAAACTTAGGCAGAGGTTCCCAGACCTCAATTCTTGACTTCTGTGCACTCGCAGGCTTAACACCACATGGAAGCTTCCAAGGCTTGGGGCTTGCACCCTCTGAAACCATGAGCTCTATGTTGGCCCCTTTCAGCCACGGCTGCAGCAGCTGGGATTTCAGGGCATCAAGTTTCTAGGCTGCACACGGCATGTGGACCCTGGACCTGTCCCATTAAACCACTTTTTCCTCCTAGGCCTCTGGGCTTGTAGCTGCTGTGAAGACCTCTGACACACTCTGGAGACATTTTCCCCATTGTTTTGGGGATTAATATTTGGCTCCTTGTTACTTATGCAAATTTCTGCAGCTGGCTTGAATTTCTCCTCAGAAAATGGGATTTTCTTTTCTATTGCATTATCAGGCTGCAAATTTTCCCAACTTTTATGCTCTGTTTCCCTTTTAAAACTGAATGCCTTTAACAGCACTCAAGTCACCTCCTGAATGCTTTGCTGCTTAGAAATTTCTTCTACTAGATACCCCAAAATCATCTCTCTCAAGTTCAAAGTTCCACAGATCTTAGGGCCAGGGCAAAATGTCACCAGTCTCTTTGCTAAAACATAACAAGTGTCACCTTTGCTCCGGTTCCCAACAAGTTCCTCATATCCATCTGAGACCACCTCAGCCTGGACTCTATTGTTCATATCACTGTCAGCATTTTGGTCAAAGCCATTCAACAAGTCTCTAGGAAGTTCCAAACTTTCCCACATTTTCCTGTCTTCTGAGCCTTCCAAACTGTTCCAGCCTCTTCCTGTTACCCAGTTCCAAAACCGCTTCCACATTTTCAGGTATCTTTTCAGTAATGCCCACTCTAATGGTACCAATTTACTGTATTAATCCATTTTCATACTACTCATAAAGACATACCTGAGACTGGGTAATTTGTAAAAGAAAGGTTTATTGGACTTAGGTCCACTTGGCTGGGGAGGCCTCACAATCATGGTGGAAGGTGAAAGGCATGTCTCACCTGGTAGCAGACAAGAAAACAGAGTTTGTGCTGGTAAACACCTGTTTTTAAAACCATCACAATTTGTGAGACTCATTCACTATCATGAGAACAGCACAGGAAAGACCCACCCCCATAATTCAATCACCTCCCACCAGGTTCCTCCCATGACATGTGGTAATTGTGGGAATTACAATTCAAGATGAGATTTGGGTGGAGACACAGCCAAACCGTATCAGTAGGTGACCACCCATTATATGGGGAAAACCATGAAAGCATTATGTAGTTAAATGCTTATAACTAAATATATAAGCATTTATATATAAGAGGTTGAGCTGAGCAATTTCACTGTGGGTTTATATCAGAAGATCAAGAGTGAAGAACCTCTCAGTGCCAGCTTTTAAGAGTCATTCCAGGTCTCTTGAAATGTAGTGATGCTTTGAAGATCAACTAAAACAGATGTGGCATTTTCTTGGGAAGAGGAGGCTTCTTTCCTCATTTTCACAGCACTGAACTGCTATGACTCATGGAAGGGAATACTTTTTGGAACATCCAAATACTGGCCATCTGAAAAGCATCAGTGATAAGCTAGTGAATATACCCCACTTGACACTTTGGAAAGCAGTACCATTAGCAGAGGGAGTTGTAGCCACAGAGAGAAATCATGGCAGTAAGAACTGACTCTAGCAGACAGACTCTTTTGTGAGCAAAACGGAAGTAACTTGGGAATTCCCAGAAATAATTTGAGAAGATTGTGGCATTGGGAATTTCAGCCAACGTCATTTGGACTATAATGTTGACCTCATTTATATTGGATTAGCCATGTTAGTTATAAAATTATAATTATAATTTAATTATAATTCGAAAAGTTACACAAATTGTAACTGTAATTAGTAGTTTATCATTCTTATTAGTTGGGTTGCAATTGTAGCTGGTTTCACTTAATAAAAAAATCTCATCTTCACAAATATATATTTCAGCTTCTTGAAGACAAAGATAATTTTTCAACATACAATGGGCACTTGCAAGGTGATTGTGAATATTGATAATAAAGTTATGGTAGAAGTTTATTTTGAATGAAAAATCACTTTATTTTCATTTTAGGTAAAATTCAATGAATCTTTAATAAATCAAGTTTTGAATTTTACTAGTAGGAAGGAACTTAGAGGTAATTTCAACAAGATGTCAGAGGCCCTATACAATTTAGAGGTTTCAGGAGTAGAATTTGAAGAATGAGTCTGCTGCTAATCTAGTCCTATGACTAGATTGATATAGTTTGACTACCTTATATTATAAAAGTTGAAACAAACCAAGAAGCATCAAATGAGATGTCCAGGAATACATATATGATGAGCTGAGAGCCAAGGAATCAGGTCTTCTGACAGTCACTCTGGTGTTACCAGTAACAGTTGTTTTTATTGATTTTTATTCTTTATTTTTATAATTTACTACTCATTTATTTTATAACTTCATGAGTATCTACCTCATTTTACATACTTCTGCCTCATCAGACACTATAAAAAATGTCTTTCAGAGAGGGTTAAATTAACAGAGATGAATAGGAAAACATCTTGATGTGGTTAGAAAAGTCCCTAGTCTTAGAATCCTGTCTTAGATTCAGAAGAAATCTAATTTGTCCTTCATATGATGAATCAATCCCCTTTACAGGGCTTCTACTGGAGGACTTCCTGCCTATGTTAGATGACTGGGGAAACCAACTTCCCATCTTTGAACAAGTCAGGCTCTTCTCTAGCTTGCTCTTTCATTGAGCTTAATTTAGTATCAACACAACCTTCCAACCCTTCTTTTCAGGACATAAATATCATATATGCTGGAGGCCATACTTATGTTTAGCTTGACTTTGATGAAATTACTTAAATTGTATATTAGTTATTGTAATTTACAAATTAAATAAGTACTGAGTAGAAGTACTCCAGAATGAGCCCTCCAGTTTCCCACAATCCCTACCTCTCTGTATTGCCCCACACTGGGTGTGCTTCTTTCAGTTAATGACAACCTTTCTGAACACAAAGCATCCAAGATAGGCTCCATGTGAGATGCCATAAACATACCAAGTTTTTAATGTTTAGCATTTAAACTCCACAGACTTAAGCAAATATGCCAACTTCCGATTTCTGAATCAGCATACAAAGTTCCTAAAGAACGGTAACTGTCACTTTCACATTCTACCCTTGTGGTTCATGAGGAAGAAAGAGAGAAATGGGTCAAGTGAAACAGAGAAAGAGAAATACGTGAATTGTGAGGGTTACTATGAATACCAGGAATCCACAGAAATGTATGTATGAAGGAAGAAATCCAAAGTGGGATTTCTTTTTGCATCAGGGGAGGCAGGAATTGATGTCAACTGAGAGGTGGAGTCTGACATAGCAACTTCAATAGCAAAGCAAAGGATAGTCGTTGTGTGGGCTTAGGGAGGAACGTCCAGCTTTTGAGCCATGTCCAGATATGGAGACCTGCTCTGTGGGTGGCAACGGCACCTCCAGATGCAGATGGGCACTGCCTCTGTCAAGCCAGCTTTCACCTTATGGCAGCTCTCTGGGATGGCAGTCTGGAAACACCATATGGGATATAGACTTTCCCACATAATCCCATGAAAACTGTTTTACAGCGATACATTATGAATATTTCATTTTCATCACAAATCCACTTGCAAAGTATGAAACATTTCTTTTTCAATTCTTGGTTTAAATGGGCTTCGTTCAGTTAAAAAAATGCTTACTGATCAAATTTAGGATGTTAGTAGAGAATTTTAAATTATTCACTGCTGTGGTAATAATTAGAACTATGCTAACCTTCCTTACTATGTATATATGACAGCTAATCAACTTAGCAGACATGTATACAAAAAACAATTGACTTGACTTTGATGGAGGCAGAATTGGGTGGATTTAAAAGCAGAGTTGGCTAAATTAATTTGGTGTTCTGGTTTCCTGGGGATGTGGCCCCTCCATGATCCAGCTTAAAGGGATAATCTTAAAAGCTTCTTTTTCATTCTGTGTTTTAATTTTTGTAAATATTAATCATCAGTCATTAAAGTATACATATTGTTTTGAAATGAAGTTTTGTGGCTATTTCTTTGTCTCTTGATATTAGAAGAACCATTTTATCCTCCTAGTGTGAGTGATAGCAGCTGGTTGACAGGACAGAACAGTTCTGCAGACTGTGCCGAAAGGGAGGGGAAAATACCATATCTAATTAAAGCAGCAGGGAATGATTTTTAGCAAAGCAAATTGTAATCTGTTATCTGGAAGTTGGCCAGGGCATTAGGGTTAACAACCCTGTTTGTGAAAAATAATAATACAGATATATATACCCGCCATGTTTTTATGTATCACAAGTATCTGGAATGTCCAGGTTTTCATCTCCTTTAAAAGCTTTCTTTATTCAGTATCCTTTAACACACGCCAAAAAAATATGGCAAAAACGTAGCAGTTATAGAAAGACATAGTTGGCTTCAAGAGTGCTGGTGAATCTTACTTGTCTTGAATATTTTAACAAGAATTCTAACTATGATCTCAGAAAAATAATCAATTGTACTTTCAAAGTAATATGATATAAACATTTTTAATGTTTTTTTCCTCTGGGTCAGAAGTTCAGCCTCACCACTTTCTAGCTGTGTAATATCCAGTGTGCCACGTGACCTGCCTCAGGTTCTGTTTTTTATTTGTAAAGTGCAAGTAATAATATTCACCTACTATCTTTTCCAATTAATAGGATCAGATTAGATTCCATCAAACATCTGAGAGCACATGATAAACAGAAAGCAACTTACTAATGAAAATTATTGTTGTTATTACATTCTTGGTTTATACGGTACCTGTTTATGCAGTGACATTGGAGGGCATTGGTGCAAATGGCTTACCTATGAATGAGTAAGCAAATTTCCCAAAAGCAGATTTAATCCATCAATCAAACCTTTTGATTGTATTCAATCCACCTGAAAGTGATCTGCACAGAGCCCCGAAGTGAGTTACTAGTTATAGATCGAGTTGAATCAGTTTCAAAGAGGAAATCCTATGAGGTATTTGGGAACTCAACAGGTTGAGGCAGGCCACATAGAATCATAGATGAAAATTTAGGAGGAAGCCAAAATTCACATCCCTAGAAACAGTGTTCCAAGCTGTAACAAAGAGTTAAGTAGGCAAGTTCAAGATGCAGCCCTTACAACTTGGACAAAATTACAACAAAATATGAACTATTATTTCTGTATTAGAGATGCCTAATATGCTTCCATGTCAAGTGGTGTCACAGCTGGCATAGGTTCCGTCCCAGAATTCCTGTCTGCTTTCTAGGGCAGTAAGTTCTAACTACAGGACAGTTTTTGAAATGGGAAGCATTTTGAGGGGAATGGTAAAAGCATTATCTATCATTATATCTACATCTCTACTTTTACCTGTAACTTTATATTAAAACAATAAATAGAAACATCTTATCAAATGTAAACATGCTTTGTAAATATAGAATAAAGTAAATAATAAAGTCCCTAGTCTTTGCATTTAAGAATTTTTTAGGTATTGATTTTAAGTTTTGACATCACGTTTTTTTAATTTGAATTTTATAACTGCAAAGATTTTGATTCAAATGCCTATTTCTTATTTGAAAACAACCATCTATACAATGGTTAGAAGAGAATGAATGCCTAAGCTTTGTGGTTTTTTCATTTGTAAAATTAATGTGCTGCATTTGAATAGAAATTTTAAAACTCAAGAGTAAGACATTGGGCAGTTTAATTTAGGTTGTTTATCAAGAAGACATGCTTTTCTTTAGTGAATTAGGTGGTGACCTGTAGGCTCATGAATTATTTAAGCAAAGTTATAGCCCAGAGGTCAGATCCTGGGAAGGGCATGGGCTGGGGGTGTCTGCCAAGTTCAGTATGAGTCTGCATGTTTCCCACTACTCCCATTCCCTGCTCTCTAGGTAAAGGCCCCCACATTGCTGACTTGACTCTGAATTGTCCCTCTCAAGTATACCTGGAAAGCTTCAACCTTTGCACTGAGACAAAAATAGGAAACATTACAGTTTGATCTCTTCAGGGCAGTGTCACTGTTTTACTGTCTCCAGCAAACTCTAGGCCAGAAGGCTCATCTGGTATCAGTGTCATTCATGTGCAAAGTAGAAACTGAACTGAACACATTATCTTTGAGCTGAAATTGGTGTCTCCAGCAGTACCAGCCTCTTGAAGGGGTGGCATACACTTGAAGGTTGGTTATTAGTTCCAAATGCTGCAGAAGCATCTGCTCTCAACTAGCTAGAAATCATGTTTAATAACAAGAAAATCTACTCCAGCCAAATCCCTATTGGGAGGGCTCTCGCATGAACAAAAGGCCCCTACTTCCCCTGATTTCCATAACAGATGTAGTATCTGATGCATGACAGCTCAGCGCAGCCCCGCGCCATTATTCTCCTACATATCCATCTGCAAGAAACGGTGCTTTCATTTTATTAATTTCTCTGGTGGGCTACACGTTATGTTTTGCTGCCCAGAGAGTACTCTGTTTGTACTTCATGCTACACTGGTCACAATAATAGTTATTTTTTCTTAATGTTAAAGGTTACTAACCTTCTTCCTTTACTTTGCTATGCATCTTCCATACCCAATAAACTATTAATGCCTCCCTGGGGGGTTGACAATTTAACATAAGTTTGTCTGGTCTTCCCAATCCTGGTGCTGCCTCTTTGTCTTCTTATTGAGCATTCTTGGGACAAGCCAGCTATGGGGGACAGTCATTAGTAGGCTCCTAACTGCTGAATACAGTTCCCAGTGCTTTTTAAAAAAATAAAAAGAAAAAAAAGGAAAAGAACAAGAAATGTAACATTTGTAAGGCAACAGTGGCTTTGAAATCATATACGCACGCAACCACAGACAAAAATATTTGCTACTTTGGAAAGACAAATGCTCTTTATTTATAATTAATCCCAAGTCAGTTTTCTCCTACTGGTGGAGTTTCAGGTAAATAGTGAGGTTTGCTTCCTGAGGCCAGGATGGAGCAGACTGTAACATAGGCTGGTCATTCTCCCATGTCACTTTGCCATAGGATGCATCATAGAAGCTGCTATACTTGATAGCAAATGGGGTCCAGGAACCGGGGGGAGGGAGGAACTGATGGAGTGCTTGAAAGGGAAAAGAATAAAGAGAAGACAGAGTGGGGCAAGATGAGGAGTCATAAATAGAGAATAAAGTAATAATATGTAATCTCCACATTTTCGTTCAGTTTAGCAATTTGTTTTATTTTCTTTAAAATAAAGTAGGCAGTACATGTAAATTTTCATCCTTAAAGGAATCTGTTTGAAACTTAAAACATCATAACTTGACAGAAAGAAACTGAATTTGGCAATGAGTTCAAAATAGCATGACTGCAGCTTTTGTTTAAGGTGTTAAAAAAAGGTAGGGAGAGAGAGAAGTATACAGTTACAGTCGACAAAGGACAAAGCCACAACAAGAAGTATATATGAATTTGCCAAGGTCAAGCACATTTAAATAAAATTTGCATGTTTTTGTTAGCCAGTCATGTGGCATTTAGACACAAAACAGCAGGATATATAAGCTACCTCTATTACCAAAATCTCCCAAATGGAGTCTCAAAACATTAGAGCAAAACTGAAATATCCCAAATTGCATTTTTTTTGCAAAAAGAAAACATTTTATATCTATAAAAAGAAATGTATGTTTATATTAACCTGTCTCTGTTATGGTTTTTAATGTTCTGACAAGCAACTATTCAAAAAACAAAAGCAAGGAACAATAAAAGTAAAACAAAAAGCAGCAGTGAAAGCCATAACAAATTTACTTATAAGTACAATGTCACTGGAAATGTCTTAAGATCTTTATTTCTTTTTGGACCTGGCACATGTCTAACTATATATTCATGGATAAATCTTTTTTTAAAGTATAATTATAATAATAATTCTTCCATCACTTATGTTACAGGCTAATGCTACTATATTAAACATATTGCATATGGTTAGGTTTTGAAAAACCTGACTTGAAACAAGTCTGTACAACTAAATCAGAAAAATATTAAGCCTTGTTGTGACTATACACTATTACTTTATTTCTTCTTGGGTACCCTTTATTACACAAAAGTAAATTTATATAACACTTTATTATATAAAGGTAATTGTACCAACCTAGTATAAGATATCCACCAAAATACCAATACCAAGAAAGGACTGTTTATTACATTTTACCAAATATTATTTAGTGGAAACAAATCCAACAAATTGGTTTTTAAAAGTAGACTCTATCATGTTATTGCATATAGATAATGTCAAGTGAAGGAAAGGAACAATTTATACTTAGTAAAAGAGAGACTGTCACTGCTGTGTGTTCTGTCCCCGACTTCACCCCAGTACATTTCTCAACGCGGTTTCTTAATGAGCAGGGCAATTTATTCCTCAGCCCCTGTCACTGTGGCTGGAGTCGCAGCTGGCAGCCATGAGTACTCATCAAAATGGCCCTTTATGGGATTTTGCTTCTTGAAGTGCACGATGGTTGGGTGGGCCTATGTTATTTTACTTCTGCTTCCCAGCCCAACTTTACCTGCCCAGCACAATGAAGCTAATCCTCAGTGAGCATTCTAGATCTAAAAGAGACATTAGCAAGACTGTCATTCAGTCCCTGCATTTCACAGATGAGAAAAAGGAGTGTCAATGCATTCATTAAGTAAATTGCTTAAGGGTGATATGAGTCTGTGATTCCAATTCTGGGCCAAGAAAAAGCTTATGAGCATCTAATTTACAACACAATAAAAATACTACCATCTATGTACACACTTTGTAAAAAATCCAACACACTTGCATACAGGCTGTTTAATATTCTTATCTTATCCCTCAAACTCTCAAAGAGGCTTGGTAGGCATCATTATCTCAGTGGGCCATGATGAAGATAAAGGAAATGCTCTGGGTCAATTAGCAGAAATGTAGGCAAAATGGAAGGGTGAGAAAGAGGTGGGAAGAAGTCTATTTAAACATACCTGGAAACATTTGCTGACTCCCTACTGTGTGCCAGGCACCACAGCTCTGAAGATAAAAGACACAATCATTCCTCTTCTTCAGGAGTTGGTGATCTAACTGGGGAGAGAGATCTATAAGGCAATATCCACAGCATACTTATACAGGATGTTTTGGGAGCCCAGGAAGTGGGAACATGTGTCGACAAAATCACACAAAGTTTGGCAAAGGAGGGTCATTTCTTGCTGGGCACTGAAGGATGGGTTCAAGTTTGAGTCCATCCGTTAGACGGGGTAAGTTCATTCATCATGGGGAGCATGGAGTACAAAAAAGCGGGGGCTGAAGAGGATGATGGGAGTCTCTTGAAGGGCTTCAAAAGAGTACTTCGACAATACCCTTGGACTCCTTTCTGCTCTGCCCTTCGAGATTATTTTTCATCACAAACAGGCTGTGGGTACCAAGAATGTTTAGTAACATGAACATTAGAGGAAGTATAGTGAGAAAACAGTAATAAAAAGACTTAGTAAGTCAGAGGAAATAAAAGAACTGAAACCATGCAACAGTATAAAGAATGAAGGATATTTATTAAGAAAAAAAAAAAAAAACTTTCCTGCAGCAGTAGTACAGGTGTCCCTGATGAGGAAACGAAAAGTCATCCTTAACACCAACATTTCATTAAGTTGGATTATTTTTTGCTAGTCTCCCTAATTTATCCTTTATTTCCTCTCTCTCTCTCTCTAACACAAGCAATGTCTAAAGTTGTAGCTAATGATGATCTATGTTTTGTTCCAAAAAGACCTGAATAACAATAGTTTCCTTTGGGCCCAGCGGCAATGCCTTGCTCCAGGAGGGAGAAGAGGTGAGTGAACTGACAATCAGCAGCCGGCTGAAAAGGCTGAAGAGAGAGGATCTGCAATATTCAGGCGCACAAGGAGAACTCTCCCTTTCCACACAGGAGCCCTATTTACCCACACACGCTTCACCCTCACATCTGGAAATCCTAATAGAGACAAGTCCACCTCCTCTGCCTGCCTCCCCTAAACTCACAAAGATCTTTAAGATGAAAATGAAATCGGCATTTCATTAAGTGAATATAAGGCAATTCAAACAAAGTCAGAGGAAGGAAAACTAGGGCAGGCCCTACATAAATTAATATTGTGAAAGGAGGAAATTTCCCTATTCCGATGTTAAGCAGCATTCTGGATTTGTACAAAAAATGCAGTTGAAGCCTTTAAAGTTTCCGCAGCACTGTTTCTTCTCTCGGCCATTGTCTTCTTACTAAATAAAGGAGGCGAGGAAAACCTGAAGAGACCATTTTGGGGGTGCCTAGAGGTGGGGTGTACTTGAAAAGGAAACGTAAAAGGGCTTAAGTCTATTCATTTCGCCCTTTCATTTTCCTCTAAATGGCAGCACAGCGTTCATGCCAGTGCCCAGGCCGGGGGAGCTGGCAGAATGACGCGGCGCTGCGAGGCAGCTGAAGCCTTTCACGGTGACAGCTTTTCTCCCAATGTGTCCTGGTAGGAGTTTGAGTTGACAGACAACAAAGGATGGGGAGGGGAGGGATTCCGACAAACAAGCCGAACAACCACCACCCTTCTCTCCATAAAGGCGGCTTGGCTGAGGGACAAAGAGAACAAATCTACCCTGGGAAAGTGTCCCGGGCTCCTCCTGCCTCCGGTTATCTTTAGTGAGCGCAGGAACAGAGAGCTCAAGGGGGAGGCAGCTCAGCGTTGCCCCCCTGCGGGTCAGATGTTTTGGGGGTTTGGGAAAGAAAACAATTCCCTGCAAAACGGGTCTAGCATCAGGGAAGAAAGTCTTCGCAGGGACTTGTTAAACCACTACAGGATGAAAAGTTTTGTTCCCTCCCCCACCCCCAACACCATGATGAGAAGCTACAGAAGCTATCTTTTCCCAGTGTGCACACAGTGCCTGCACACAGTGGGTGCTCCAAAGAGCCATGTTTAAGTAGAGTGAAAAAAGGAAAAGCGGTGCTGGTATCTCCGAATGCCCAAGACCAACAAATCTCACATCTCAACCTTTATAGAACCCTTGTGCGGTTTATTTGGAATTTCTCTCCTCCTGAAAGAACTGGGCAGCTTGTTGGTGTTTCAAAATAAAGAGTATAAAAAAATCATTTTCATCTGAGCTTTTTCTGTCACATGCCTGGAAACAGCCAGTGACACGTTGAGTATCACCTGAGGATCAGGTGATTAGTAGTATCAACGACGAAGCATCACAATAGATTTTAGCATTTTTGATAAGCACATCTTTGAGGAATTTTCCATGTGTGGCTGGAGTCATTAAGTCGAGCCTGTGAAAGTGTTCAGGAAGCTATTATGCTGACAAAGCCGGCAAATGGATTTCTTCTTTGCGGCATGTCAGCATGTGTTTTTATGTTATGACAGAGAGAGGACCAGCACAATTCTCCTCCAGTCAATGTGATTCTAGCAACATTACCAGATAAAAACATGACTCTGGGTATGGCTGGTGAGTAGGTCTCCAGAGAAATGTAAAGGCTCATTTCATAGACACATTAACAAGCAAGTTGGTTTGTCTTGAAAGAAAGGGTGGTGGAAAACCCAAGTGGTTGAGATGTGGTCCCCTAAATGGAGGGCCCACACACACGAGTGTCACATGCAGCTTGATAACTATTCCAGACCACTCCTTTGTGAAATCCCATGGGATGAATAAATGATGTATGAAATGAGGATGCCCCGACTCCACAGGGAGCACAGAGAGGACACTTCACACTGTAATGTGTGGTTTCTGATGGGTTTTGGCTGTGACCCCTGGGCACAATTTCTATCCAGCCGTGTGGAGCCAAACAGTCTCCCACAACCCTGAGCACCAGAACTCACAACCCTTTTCTTATCCTGCCAGGAAAATACTCTCTCTTCCATGTTTGCTTGTAAATTTCTTTCATCACGGAGACTTCTCCATCTCAGCACCCCAACAGCCAGCTATAGTGGTGACACTTTGTAATTACAGTTATCAAGCAAGATGTATTGCAAAATATGGTGATAAATTGCTTGAATTCCATCACCAATATATCCAAAGCCTTTGAGAGAGAGACAGATAACTGCATGTATGCAGGCCCTTGAGGGCATACAAACATTATTTTTTTATTATAACGTGATTCCAACATCTGTAATCCAGGTGGAATTGTAATTCTGTGCTAGAACATTTATGTCCATCCAAGCTGTGCTAAAGTCAGGATAGGAAGCTTAACATTGTAATCAGCGACATGTGGACTATCTCAATGGGGGATTATTGTGGAAAATTATCAGCTCTAGGAAGATTTACCCATTCATTACCAAGGATGCTTGTAGAACATCTCTTCCTGAAGACACTTGGTATATGTTAAAACAATTATCAACAATATTGGCCTAATGAATGAAATAATAATTTGAGAGATAACACTTTAAACAAACAAAAATAGGTAGGCAATACATTTCAAATCCATTCAAACCTTTGAATTTGGAAGGTTCCCTGTGGGTTTTATTTAAGTAACGTGGTTGTCTCTATCCACCAGAGGATCTGATTAAGCAGTTACTACCGTGGAGCTGCCAAGGTGTCTAAGTGTGGATATCCTGTGTCTGCCCACCTCCCTCTACACACTTTTTCCTTCTCTCAGCCATAGTCATGCGGGTCCTATGGGAGCTGCCCCGTCCAATGTGATTGTTCCAAGCTGAGTCTCTCACAGTACCTAGTCCTGTTTATCACAATGTCCCTGGCTCATATTGTGTCACTCAGAGTCCTCCCGTGCATGTGAATTAGACTTCTTTGATGGAAAAATTTGTGGGATTAAGCTCTGAAGCCTTGAAGTTTCCCTCCATATGGGGGAAGATGGACTGGTGTGTAGTGAAATAACAGCTATGGGCAGAGAGAGGCAGAGACTCAAGACACAGACCTTTCTCCTGTTCTCACTCTGATCCAGATTAGGGCTGCCAGATCAAGCAATACAGATACAGGACACTTAATTAACGTGTGAACATCAGATTTAAAAAATGAATATTTTTTAAGCGTAACCATGTTCCATGCAAATGCAATACTTGTAATTTTATATTACCACAGATACTTTACTGACTACCGACTATAACAGTGACTCCTCAAAATGGAAACTCAACGGGGATCCTGTATTTATCTGGTAACCCCACTCCAGATAAATTGCTTCCTCACTGTCTCTTGGAATTCCAGACACTGTCTTACTTTAGGGACTACACCTGGGATATTCTTTCTGACCAAGGTTGTTCTTACTTTGATATTCCCCTGGCTAACCTTCATCCCTTTCAAGTATTTGCTCAATTTTCACTGTTTCCTTCCCAGATTTCCCACTGAACACCACAGTCTTACTCTCCATCACCTTTGCTCTGCTCTAAGTTCCCGCTTCCCAATAGCACATATTGCCTTAATATGCTACAGACCCTAACTGCTATGCCTGTTTTTATTATTTGTCTCCCTCTACCAGAATATAAGCTCCAGGATGGCAGAGATCTGATGTATCCCAAACTCCCAGGGAGCCTGACATTGACTCTGTGCTCAACAGACAACTGTTGAAGGAATAGCAGAGAATTTGCCCTCATTCTGGGACCCACCTACACTATTCAAATTCTTTGAGTCTATGACTTCCCTTTTGCCTGAACTAAATCACTTTCCAGGTTTTCACGTAACCAAAAGTGTCCCGGTTTCCACAAAGCCCTTCCAGTAGTTGAAGAGAGTTAGCACCTTCTCTTTTAAGCTTCCCATTTATTCATTTATTCACTGATCTCAACATGTGTTTGGTTGACCCTGTGTTCTAGATGCTACTAAGCACCAGAGAGAGTGGAAGAATTGGGCTCAGACCTTGCTCTCGAAGCAGTCACAACCTACAATGGGACCTGGGGCAACTTTTGCTCTATGCTCGTGAGTTTCCTCATCAATAAACTGGAGGTAGGAATGGTGCTCACTTCATGATTTTATTGTGCAGATAAAATGAGATGACCAGCTGGGCATGGTGGCTCACACCTGTAATCCCAGAGCTTTGGGAGGCCGAGGTGGGCAGATCACCTGAGGTTGGGAGTTTGAGACCAGCCTGACTAACATGGAGAAACCCATCTACTAAAAATACAAAAAACTAGCCGGGCATGGTGGCGGGTGCCTGTAATCTCAGCTACTCAGGAGGCTGAGGTAGGAGAATTGCTTAAACCCAGGAGGCGGAGGTTGCAGTGAGGTGAGATTGTGCCTTTGCACTCCAGCCTGGGTGACAGGGTGAGACTCTGACTGAAAAAAATAAAAAAGGAGATGACTTTGGCCTATGTCCAATAAGTAGCAGCTATTGTTATTAATATTAGTAGTAAAGGCAGAGCTGTCACACTGACAAGCGATATATTCTACAAAGTGAATAGAGTTTTCTGGAGTTGTGACAGGAAAAATCTTACATGGCTATATGTGGAAGTTTGCAGTACAGAAGAGACTTGTCAATAAATAACTTGATATACTGTGACAGATGCAATAAAAAATATATGCACAAAGTGCAAAGATAGCACAAAGAAGGAAGTGATTGGCTCCTGGGGACACAGAAGGACAAATGGCTTTCCAGGATAGAAACAAACAAATAGACAAATAAAAAAACACAGAGGTCAAACTTCAAAGAACTATAGAGAATTTGATATTGCTGAAGAAATAATGAGTGGTAGGTGGAGATAACAGTCAAGACGTAGGCAGGGGAATCTTATAAAAAGTATTTTTTGGTGTACAGTAGACTTTGGGACTTTGTCTTTGAGACTTCATCATCAGACTTGTGCTTTTAATAGGTCAGTGTGGAAGAGCGTAGAGACAGCAGGCTCGTGTCAGGAAGATGAGCAGTTAGGGGGCGATCAGAACACACACATAAGATGGCTGAATCTGGTTTCATGAGCTGAAAACTCCCTGATGTTACTTATTTGTTATCTTTAATGGGCCTCAGTTTTACAACAAGCCTTTGAAAGCATCTGCACTCAGCCTTATCCACTCTCTGATGAAGCTGGAATGAACTGATCACCCTGGAACACTTTCCTAGCTGCACAGCAATAGTGATTTATATCATTATTGATATCACCTCCTGCTCAATAGGGCTAAGAGCAGATCAAGGGTTACTTATTGGTACAAACAGAAAACAGGCTATCTTTATATTGAGAGCAATACACTCTCCAGCCCTATCCACCGCCCATTGTTTTGGTTGACCAGCTCACTTTTGGGTTCTGATTCTGATGACTAAATAAAGCTCTATGCATATAATTTTCTTCTCCCTTTCCCTTCATTTTGGGATTATGTATAGACACTATAAATAGAAGTTTTATTCAGGGTAAGAGGGGGCCTAACAGAGATCAGCTACTGTACAAATATTTCAAAGACAAGACCGAGAGTAACAGGAGAGAACATTTGGTTTGTTTTGCTTTTCCCAGAATAAAGGCAGGTAGAAGAGTAGAACCTTGCTTTGCTTTGAAACAAAGGTTTTGAACTAATTTTATTGTTTGCCAAAAAAAAAAAAAAAAAAAAGAAAGAAAAATACCATTCCCTCAAAATGGCTAGAAGATGATAGTTTACAATGTTAATATAGAAAGAGAGGGGGATTAAAAAGAAAACAAAAACGAACTTGGAGAGCAAGAAAAGATCTACTATAATATATTCTGAAAAGCTAGGAAAACTATAATCATTGTGTTAATCTTTGCTTACTTAGGTAACTGGGAAATTACATTTTCAGCTCCCTTATGATATGACAGACAAAACAAAAAAGAGAACACAGTGACAAATAGAAACCTCCTTGGTAGATTCGCACATCTAAGCTTTGGATTAATAACTACTTTTTTTTTTTTTTTTTTTTCTTTCTTTCTTTTTAAATAACTAGTTCTTACTTCAGGTTATAGTAGTCTTAAGGAACTTGAGACTTTGAACATTTTAAGTAAACACATAAAAGAAGAAAGCATTTTAAACCTTTGTTTATCTATCAAAACCATATTCTGTAGAAGAACTTAGAGCCAGAGCATAAGGATAAATTTTTTTGTGTGATTTCCCAACAGAAATTGGAGAATGATTTCAGTGAAATGGGAAATCACAGTGAATGATGTAACAGGAAATGCTGAAGTGAGATTGAAACCCAAAAGTATCATCTATAGTCCCCTAATTCTTAGGAAGTTGGAAAAAAATTAAAATTGAAAGTGCATGTAGGCCGGGCGCGGTGGCTCAAGCCTGTAATCCCAGCACTTTGGGAGGCCGAGACGGGCGGATCACGAGGTCAGGAGATCGAGACCATCCTGGCTAACACGGTGAAACCCCGTCTCTACTAAAAATACAAAAACTAGCCGGGCGAGGTGGCGGGCGCCTGTAGTCCCAGCTACTCGGGAGGCTGAGGCAGGAGAATGGCGTAAACCCAGGAGGCGGAGCTTGCAGTGAGCTGAGATCCGGTCACTGCACTCCAGTCCGGGCGACAGAGCGAGACTCTGCCTCAAAAAAAAAAAAAAAAAAAAAAAAAAAGAAAGTGCATGTAAAAATTCTTAAATAAGGAAATGAAAGTCTTTCATTTAAGAAACATTTAATGCATCATGTAGTTTTCTGGGCTCTGTAGATACTGGGGTAAATTTAAAAGGTGCCTGACCTCAAAGTACTTAAACCCTAGTGAGCATTTAGCACAGATACAAATTAGGATTAAGAGGGAAGGAAAAAAGAAAGGTAATATATCTCGGCTACCTACTGAGATTCAGGCAACGTGTTTTTTCCTTTCAGTAATATTTGCTTTTCAGTTCTCACTGAACCATATTTTTACCGATGAAATTTATTAAAGTAAAATCAGGCTTATTCACATGAAAACATTACCATCCTGCATTTAGAAAGTCAGATTAATTTTAGCAATTTAATTGTTAAGAAAACAGATCAAAAATTGCATCTTCTAAGTCACTGTTTTTCAAACCTTTTAAGAAATAGCACACAATGGGAAAAGGATAGTATTTGCACAGCACTGGAAGTGAATGAAAGAGGCTTCCCTCAGCCTAAGAGAACAAACTCCTAGCAGCATCCCCTCCTTCAAGCCCCCTGGGTCCAGGGACTCAGAATCTTTTTTCAGGAAGCTTGTGGCCCATGTAGAGTTGGTATACCAGTTGTCTCTGCTTAAAAAGCACAGAAACAGATGGCAGAGTTACAGAAGTTACAGAAACAGCAGAAAGATCATCTTTCCTGTTTTAACTCTCTTAGCCTACCCCTGTCCCCAGGCCCTCAGTGGAAGATTTAAGTCTCT
Source organism: Piliocolobus tephrosceles (assembly GCF_002776525.5). Classification (NCBI taxonomy): domain Eukaryota; kingdom Metazoa; phylum Chordata; class Mammalia; order Primates; family Cercopithecidae; genus Piliocolobus; species Piliocolobus tephrosceles. Next base: position 36,114,237 of record NC_045444.1, on the reverse strand, counting down.
ACATGTTTGCATAATGTAAGAATCAAAGGTAAAGATGAATATTGCTCATATGCAATAGGCATAAATCCACTGACTAAATACATATAACATATCCAAGAAAGGGGATTTGCAATGACCAGAAAGATTATTTATCAAGAACGTACATTAAGAAAACTATTGTTTTCAAATTCTAATGAAAAAGAATGAGATTAAAGTACTATGTCTTAGATTCCCGTCTATGTTCTTTTCTTTGATACATTTTTTTAAGATAGAGGCAAAAATCTAAACACATTTTAATTGCATTATTCAGAAGCAAAATCTGCATTGAGAGTAGAATAAAGAAATGTTTTCCACTGTGCTGAGTCCTCACCAGCAAGGTGTCAGTGTTAGTTTTAATTATAACTTTTAGCATTCTTCCACCAGCATCCTCCTTATTGATTGTGCAGCAAGAATTTAATGTTTAATGTTTAATTTAATCTTGTCTCCTGGAGTTGCCTTACTGTTTCTTCCATTCCAAAGTACAATTTCACCAAAATCTGTACATTTTTCATATTGAGACTGTGATGTTATGCATCCATACACACTCAGATATTTTGGTTAAAAACATGATATCAATTTTTATTAGGACCTCCTGCCAGAAGATTTCCATTAAGATGAATACAGATATGCAGACTTATTTACATGCTGGTCAATGTTGCCACATACGATGATGGGAAGGCCTGGACCCAGGTTGAATCCTGACCCTGTCCCTTGAGATACTACTCCCAGATACTACTTGCAGCCTCAGTTGCCTTTTCTGTAAAATGGAAATCTACTTTAGAAAACGTATAGTGAAGTATTTTGCACAGCAGCCCCCAACCTTTTTGGCATGGGAGTAGGGGTGTCAGAGGCATGTGAACCAGAGCAACTCCATCTTGAATAGGAGCTGGGTAAAATAAGGCTGAGACCTGCTGGGCTGCATTCCCACACCATTAAGGTATTCTAAGTCACAGGATGAGATAGGAAGTTGGCACAAGATACAGCTCATAAAGACCTTGCTGATAAAACAGGTTGCAGTAAAGGAGCCAGTCAAATCCCACCAAAACCAAGATGGCCACTAGAGTGACCTCTGGTCATCCTCACTGCTACACTCCCACCAGCGCCATGACAGTTTACAGACGCCATGGCAACCTCAGGAGTTTACCCTGTATGGTCTAAATATGGAAGGCATGAATAATCCCCCCCTTGTTTTGCACATAATCAAGAAATAACCATAAAAATGGGCAACCAGCTGCCTTCAGGGCTGCTGTGTCTATAGAGTAGCCATTCTTTTATTCTTTACTTTCCTAATAAACTCCATTTACTTTACAGACTTACCCTGAATTCTTTTTTGTGTGAGATCCAAGAACTCCTCTTGTGGTCTGGATCTGGACCCCTTTCCAGTAACAGGGAGATGGATTTGGGATGAAACTGTTCCACTTCAGATCATCAGGCATTAGATCCTTAAGTAGCTTACACAAGCTAGATCCCTCACGTGCACGAACAGTTCACAATAGGGTTTGTGCTCCTATGAGAATTGAATGCCTCCGTTAATCTGACAGGAGGTGGAGCTCAGGAGGTAATTGGAGCAATAGGGAGCAGCTGTAAATACAGTTGAAGCTTCTTGGCTCAGCCGCTGCTCACCTCCTACTGTGTGGTCCAGTTCCTACCGGTATGTGGCCTGGGGCTTGGGGACTCCTGATTTAGCTCGCTGTAGATACTCAACAAATGTGACCTTTCTCCTAGAAGGTGGCTTCAAGTCTCTGGGCTATGAAAAGCTGAGGAAATTAGAGAGCACCCTTAGGGGCTTAGGGTTGACACCTAGATGCCTTAGGCTAATTACAATAAAAGCCCTTCTCAGCAGTTTGACACAGGCCCCATCAATTCATTATTTCAGGCAGCCAATTCACTATCATTCTTAGTTCCTAATTTGACTTGTTAACATTTTGTAGTTTGGGTCCTAATTGAGGATTTTTCCAATATATGGTCAGAGCAGATTTTGCAATTTGGCAGAATTCATGAAATGTATTCTTCCTAACCCATGATAATTTCCTTTATCAAAGATTTGGCCTGCACAGGCTGAATTTCCTATCAGAGAACAGATCAGGCATCCAAGAGAGGACTCTACCCTAAAATTGTATTCAACTTAATGGTCAAGTAGCCCAGTCAAAAAAAAAAAAAAAAAAAAAAAAAAAAAAATATTATAAAAAATATATAAAAAAATAAAAAACCATTTTGTAGACTTGGTTGACACACAAATAATCCAGAGCTATTTCAGAGAAATATATTTTGGCAGTTAGATAAAACAGCTTGAGTTAAGGCTAGATAGAACACTTTAGCAATAACTTTACCTAATTAAAGCAAAATTCCTGCTTAGAGAACTATTGAGAACCTGAGATTTTGAGACTTTGTTTCATTTTTAATTTCAGAGCTTGGTTCTCCCCAAGATATTTGATGAGTTGATCTTTATTTTAGAACAGAATTGGCTAAATTGTGCTGTGGTAATAGACAATCTCATCAGAGAAGCATAACAAAAGTGAGTTTATTATTCATGCTACACATCTCACATTGGTCCATCGGAGTTCTGCTCCACAGAATTACTCAGAAAGGGCCAGGCATGGTGGCTCATGCCTGTAATCCCAACTCTTTGGGAGACTGAGGCAGGTAGATCCCTTGAGCTCAGGAGTTTGAGAACAACCTGGCTGACATGGTGAAACCCTGTCTCTACTAAAACTACAAAAATTAGATGGGTGTGGTGGTGGGCACCTGTAATCCCACCTACTTGGGTGGCTTAGACAAGAGAATTGCTTGAACCTGGGAGACAAAGGTTGCAGTGAGCCAAGATAGCCCCACTGCCCTCCAGCCTGGGTGACAGAGTGAGACTCTGCCTCAAAATAAATAAATAAATAACAAAAACAAAAGAATCACTTAAAAAGTTGGGTATATCAGTTTGTAGTTCTAATATCTGTAATACAAGACCTTCTCAGTCACAATGACAGGGGAAAGGAGAAAAATCAGAGAACTGTCCATATACTTTTTTTTTTTTGAAATGAATCTTGCTGTGTTGCCAGACTGGAGTGCAGTGGTCCAATCTCAGTTCACTGCAACCTCCAACTCCCTGGTTCAAGTGATTCTCCTGCCTCAGCCTCTCTAGTAGCTGGGATTACAGGTACACACCACCATGTCTAGCTAATTTTTGTATTTTTAGTAAAGACAGGGTTTCACCATGCTGGCCAGGATGGTCTTGATCTCCTGACCTCATGATCTGCCCGCCTTGGCCTTCCAAAGTGCTGGGATTGCAGACATGAATACATGAGCACTGCACTCGGCCTGCTCTTGCACTTTTTACTGCCTAAGACTGGAAGTATTAAGCTGCATCTATTTATATTTTATTAGGCAAAACTAGTCTTACCTAATAGCAAGAAAACTGAAGAATGTAGAGAAACAAATTAAATATTTGGTGAACATTACTGTATATTATATTTCTCTTGCATTGGCAATTTTTAAATAATTAGTTCACTAAGATTCAGCACTTCTTTTAAGGAAATAAATAAATTTTTTTTTGCTAATTCATCACTATTTGTAATTAAAATAAGCAGTTAAATTTACTTTTTCTAAAAGACAGTAGTCCTTCTCATTGGCTCTGCACTTATAATACATTCCAAAGGTTTTTGAGCTATTCATGTAATGAGTATTTTTAATCATCTGTCATCTAACGCTAACTTATCCACTTTGTAGAAATTGCTTATCTGAAAAAATATATAATTTTTCTTTGTGCAGCAACAAGTTCACTGGCAGTCTGATTAGCTGGTTCACCAGATCTGTGAAAAGGCTGTCACAAACTCCCAAATCCCCAAATCTTCTTTTTAAGCAAGGGTCAAAAATTTTTACTCCTATCCACCACCTTCAGCAATAGAAGATAGAAGAGAAAAACACTTCTACATTCAATATATGTTTTGCACTTTTAAAGAAAGTCACAGATAATACATATTTTACATGTTCATGATTGTTGGTGACCAAAGGAGTAATATGGTGCTAAGAAAGTTGCATTTATAGGAATCATCTTTTGTGAAATGACAGTACGTCTTAAGAGTTAGTCGTGACCAAGTCCCAGATAGACAGCCCTGGCATCAGCATGTGGACATGCAACAATATGAGTTTGAGGGGTATATGTGTGTAGGTCTATGTATGTGTGTGTAGGGTTGTGCCTTTTAGACAAACACCAAGAACTGATTCCCAGGGACCTCTGTGTATGTCTGTCAGGCTACTTGCAGTACTAAAATTCCCATATCTAATCAATTGTTCAGTTTTTTTCCCTTCTTTCTTTTTCTGCTTTCCTTAGAAGTTTTATTTTTTAAACCTTCTGAAGTAAATTCAGTTGGTGGATTGCAGTATATCCATGTTCAACCTGTTGACTAGTATCTCTAGGCTGATTGTCAGCCATCTGGGTACAGTGGGAAAGAGTCATTGGTCTTTTCTGCCAGTCTCTTCTAAGGGTTATGGTGAAGAAACTTTGGGATTATTTTTAATTATGACTGTGTAACAGAACTGCATATGGTCTCCTACTATCCATCCTTCCTTCCTTCCTTAAGGCAGAACAGACGCATTTCAGCTGGGAACGTGGCCAAGAATGACCCTCACAGCTGCATCAGGCCACAGGTTTTGGCCATTGAGCTCTAAGTAGAAGTGTCATGTGAGACTCTTGAGTTCACTGAAGGAAACAGGGAATTACGTGTCTTTCTCACTTCCTCTTTTCCACTGGCTGGAATTCAGGGATGATGGTTAGAGTTTGACTCTTTATTGTGGACCATCAGATAAGTGTCACAGGCTGAAGATAGGATGGTGCAACAGCATGAGAGAAGGAGCCAGTTCCTTAGGACTTTGCGATGCCATTCTATCAGTCTTTCATCTTCAGACCATGTGTGTGCATGTACGACAGAAATACACTTCTATCATACTTAAGCCATTTTTAATTTTCTGTTACTCACAGTAAACCCAGTTCTAACACACACAACGTATGTAGCACCATTGATGGTCTTAACACAGGCGTATCTTCATTTTTTCTCCCCTAACTATGTCCGTCTTTAGGCCCTGAGGTTTTAAAACATGTGGGGGAACAGGTTGACGCTGGCATGTGCTCCATGCTCTTTCACTCATCATGTTTCAAGTAACTAACAGCTGTTTCCATGGTTCCGCGTGCTGGTTTCATCTTCTTTCTTAAATCTCTCTCAGCTCATCTGCCAGCTGCCTATCCTGGGGAAGACAGCCAACCTTCTTGTCCCGTGGCAGCACTGGGCCAGAGTCACTCTTGGAATGCAGGTGGGATTAGTCAGGAGAGGGGTTCCTGCCTAGTGAGGGTAGATGAGGGGTCAGTGGCTCTACAGCTCCTACCTCTTAAATGTCCTGTCTGCTGCCATGCTCGGCAGATTCCATTGACTTACTTCTCGGTGGTGGCCCTAGCCTCCAATCCTTCAATCCATACTGCAGGAGGCCCCCAGATTAACAAAAGGTGAATACTGAGCAAGTATGCAATGGTTACTTACTGACTTACTATTGTTTATTTTCCGCTTTTTCAAGAGGGCCCATTGGAGAAGCTTTGGAAGGAGAGACAGCTGCCACCCTTCTGGTAGTGCTCTATCGCTCCATTGTTCTGTTGGTTACTCTTCCCTCTATTCCCAGGCAGCGCTCTACCCCAGCTACCACTGCTAGCCTACATTTCTAGACTACCCAGGATTCATCTACTGCAACTTTAAGTGAAATAACATAGAACTAAACCAATGTTTGTTTGTTTTTTCTCATCAACATTATCATGAAACAATGCTGTAAGAAATGATATGATTCTAGGGCCTGCAGTACATTTTGCTTAAAGTCGCAGTTTCTAGGAACATATTGGCGAAGTCAAGTGAGAATTTCTGTGCTTGTACATTATTCTTCTCATGTGTCCACACAGAGAAAGGAGGTAGGATAGGGATTCTTAACTGCCATTTTATAGAAAGGAACCCTGGGTTCAAGAAAGTCAACTTGCATAAGATCATACCATGCGTTAGTGGCAGAAGCAAAACTAAAATCTAGGTTTTCAGGTCCAGTAGAGTTATAGAGGCTTAAGTCTGAGGAGGTCCCTAATGCTTGCAACTCTAGAGCAGTGTCATTTAACTTAGGCCCAGCTTGCTCCTTCCTTGGTCTGATAATGTCGCTAAGAGAAGGCTTCTGAAGTAGTTGAAAGGATGTGGCCTCAGAGTCAGGGAGGTGTTGATTTGAGTCCTGTCTCTAACCCAGGCTATCTGTCTATCTGTATGACTTTGGGCCCTTTTTTTTTTTTTTTCGAGACGGAGTCTCGCTCTCTTGCCCAGGCTAGAGTGCAGTGGCCGGATCTCAGCTCACTGCAAGCTCCGCCTCCCGGGTTTACGCCATTCTCCTGCCTCAGCCTCCCAAGTAGCTGGGACTACAGGCGCCCGCCACCTCGCCCGGCTAGTTTTTTGTATTTTTTAGTAGAGACGGGATTTCACCGTATTAGCCAGGATGGTCTCGATCTCCTGACCTCGTGATCCGCCCGTCTCGGCCTCCCAAAGTGCTGGGATTACAGGCTTGAGCCACCGCGCCCGGCCTTGGGCCCATTTTTTAACCTCTGTATTTGGGGTTTTTTGTTTGTTTGTTTGTTTTTGTTTTTGGCACAGCAGAGAATTACAGCAATAATACATCTGTTTTTCGGCATGCTATGAAGATAAGGACTAATATGTAAAGAGAGTGGCACATGTTAGGAATTTGATATACGCTAGACTTTTTTTTTTTTGTTTATTTGTTTTTTGAGATGGAGTGTCTGTCTCCCAGACTGGAGTTCAGTGGCTCAGTCTCCGCTCACTGTAATCTCTGCCTCCCGAGTTTAAGCGATTCTCCTGCCTCAGCCTCCTGAGTAGCTGGGACTACAGGCGCCCGCCACTGTGCCTGGCTAATTTTTTGTTTTTTTAGTAGAGATGGGGTTTCACTGTGTTAGCCAGGATGGTCTCGATCTCCTGACCTTGTGATCCGCCCGCCTTGGCCTCCCAAAGTGCTGGGATCCCAGCTAATTTTTGTAGAGACAGGGTTTCACCATGTTTGCGAGGCTGGTCTTGAACTCCTGACTTCAGGTGATCCACCTGCCTTGGCCTCCCAAAGTTCTGGGATTACAGGTGTGGGCCACCATGCCGAGTTATATGCTAGACTTTTACCTCAATTCAGCTGACATCTGTTGATTTCCTGCCATGTTCAAGGACCTGTGTTGGGTGCGGTACAGCCTCGGGGCTGGCAAGCCTTGGGTGTGGCACACCACCTGTGATAATCAGCTTCTTCATCCTTCCTTGTCCTCTATCTCTCCATTTGATCTGAACATATCAATGGGTGTCTGGGCATTAACTTCCTCAGATAAGAGTTGGGTCAGGCCAGGGCACTCACATCTTGTTCACATTTTTCTGCAATGGGCACAGTTTCCAGAGTGAATATCTGGACACATTCTGTAAAGTAGTCTCTCAAAAAACACACACAAATACTTGCAGCATTGCTCTGGGTTTCTCATTGAAACAGATGAATCCATGATGCATGAAAAGGCTGTCAGGCAGGCTGAGGAAGGCTGAATGCTGGTATAAAGCTGGGCATCTGTTACTGCACACCCTAGTGTGCGGTCTGTTCTCCTGGGTGAAGCAAGGCTCGACTAGACAAGCAGTACCATTGTAAAGTCCTGACAATAGACAAGCAAGAAGACTTGGCTGTGATGAAGAAATCCCCACCCATTTTGAGTTTTAATGGAAGGGAAGCTGGGGTCCAAGGCCTGCCTTATTAGAGAGAGACAAATCACCCAAACCAATCTTTATTATGAATGCCAAGCTATTGACTTTCCTCTGCTCTGTAAAGCCTATTGATTTTGTGACAGTCAAAGATAAGTTATGCTCATGAAAGCTGTTTTTTTTCTTCCTTCCTTTTCCTTCACAACATATTTTTTCAGACATATTAGCATTGGGGATTGTAAGTATAACTGTTATTGGTTTCTTTCGATTTAAGGGTAGGTCAGTGCTCAAGCGAGGCTAAGAACCATTTTTACTGTGACTTCCAATGCAAAATAAATGAGGCAAGAATCTCCAGAGCTGGGGTCACTCTGTTATGTTATTTCGATCTCCAGCAGGAATGCTCCAGGCATCTCAGGCATTTCAGGAATTCTGACATTAGCAGTGATCCACTTATTCACTCTTTGTCCTCTCTCTACCACACCACTCTCTGCTTATTGACCTGTATTCCCTTCCCACCAAACCATACCATAAGATCAGTCAACCAAGGTGTCGAAAGGCAACATTTCGAAGAAGCACTTGCTGCCATCTAAAATGTCTGCAGTGTGTGTATGCTTGAGTATATTCTGTATCAATAAAACATTTCTTACACTCTAGATGTGTCTTTTTAAATGAGCAAATTTCATTTCCACAATTCACAAAGATAGTGGCTCCTGTCTTGATAATTTATTCAGAATTCTATAGTATCATAAAAATACTTTGGCAATGTATATACAAGCATGTAAAAGCAAAGCATCATGGCTCACACTACTGACTTTTAAAGAAAATTGTCACAAATATATTCCAGTTGGCAATAGCATTTATGATGGCTCAGGTACCATTTTAAATCACAAACCTTATAAGTTATTTTTAAAATATTTCTGAATGTGCAAGTATTGAATAAACAGAAACGAAAGTCCTCTTACATGTGCAATAGACTTTAAGCCCTGATTAATACTCACCAATGTATTCACTCATTCATTCATTCATTCAGCACATAGACATTGAATACCAACTATGTGCTAGGCACAAAATAAGAACATTGTGGATTAATCTCTCTTTTCAAAATTATAATGAGCTTGATTTTACAGTTTACTGGCTAGAAAACCTGCATTCAGATTAACCAGAGAAACATGGAGGCAAGAACTGTCGTCACCCTCTCTTTTCCCCCGTTCTCCTACCTCCCTTAGAGGGAAGACCCTCTGTTTCAGTGGAGTAGAGGGCTGGGGAAGATACTTTGGTAGAGCTCATGAAAGCAGTGCTCTCAGTGACTATTCCTCCCCATCAATATGCATAGAATGGTTTTTCCCAAGTCAACATACCAAAACCTTTTTATTTTTTTTATCAAATAAGAAGCATCTCGGCTGGCTGCAGTGGCTCACACCTGTAATCCTAGCACTTTGGGAGGCTAAGGTGGTCAGATTACCTGAGGTCAGGAGTTTGAGACCATCCTAGCCAACATGGTGAAACTCCGTCTCTACTAAAATACAAAAATTAACCAGGCATGGTGGCAGGTGCCTGTCATCTCAGCTAATGGTGAGGCTGAGGCAGGAGAATCGCTTGAACCCATGAGGTGGAGGTTGCAGTGAGCCAGGATCATACCACTGCACTCCAGCCTGGATGTCAGAGCGAGGCTCCCTCTCAAATAAATAAATAAATAAATAAATAAATAAATAAAAGAAGCATCTCATGGGAAAAAAAGGTAAAGTGTCATTCCAACTGGCAACCACACATCTATTTCCAAGAAAGCATAAAATCTACTTGACATTTGACCATGAATGAGAAAGAAGGGCTTTTGCCCCCTTCACTAGAATTAAATCATTTTTTATGCTTACAGATTAATTGAAGTATACACACTTGGTTGTAGAGGTGTCAGAAAGTTCTGTGTACTCAAATTTACTTCTTTTAACATTAGACCCCAGGGTCAAATGGTCATAAGAAACATACTATCTGAGGCGAGACATTATTTTCAGGAATCCTCTTTCAAAACGTATACCTTCTTTTGGAAACACTGATAATGTGGAGATTTTGTGCTATACAGAAGAGAGGAACATTCTGTGACTTGGACATTTGTCAGGAGGGCAGGCACAAGGAAGGAACTGCAACAAGGAGCTATGTGTAGCCAGCTTCTGGGGCAGATAGCAGGACCTTCGATGAGTTATGAAATAAATAAAAGAAGGACAAAAGGTCATGAAAAGAAAACTTTCTTTACAATTTTGTTAAAGACTCACTCTAATCATTACCTCATCCTACCATATCCTTCCAAAGGGTGGTATTATAAAAGAAAATCTCTAAGAACATTGTTTCTAACGTTTAGACTCATTAAACTGAATTAATTTTATATTTTTACTCTGCAGGGAAATGATTCCCACAATTCTACTTTATGCATAATTTATCTCTCATTGTCTTAGATTTTTTTAAATCTTAGACTTGGAGATTCTCTAGACAAAAGTGTTGGGAAAAGAATATAGATTTGAGACTCAGACAGGTTAGGTTTAAGTCCGTCCCTCATTTGACACTTGCCAGTCCTTGGGCAGATTAGTTAACCTTTCAAAGTCTTCATTCACTTGCTGATAAAGCCAGGTATACCTCTTATTTCTAAATGCTATTGTAGTGAAGAGAAATTTTAGAAAGAAGGGGAGTGGGTGGGAGATTGAGATAGATTGGATTATTGCTTCCAACAATATCCTGTAACACTTGGTTAGGATAAAACTTACCAGCCCATTGTCATGTGACTTATCCATGCTGACCCTAGCATCCTCATTCCATCGCCTTCTGTCCTGGCTTGGCCATGTGACTTGCCTTAAACAGTAGACTATGAGTGGAAGTTATAGTTCTGAGAAGAGACTTATACAGGTAGCATGGGATTCTGCTCATTCCTCTTGAGATTCTCCCTTCCACCATAAAAAGCACATCCTAATTAGTTCTCCCAAAATCAGAAGACATGTGGAGTATGTCCAAGCCTAGCTGAGTCCAGCTGAGCCTAGCAGAGTCAGGGCCAACCTCAGACTCCAGAGCAAGATACATATGGCTTATTGTTAAAAATCACTGAGATTTTGGTGTTGCTTACCACTAGAACCAAAGTGGACTAATAAAGTGTTCAAGAAATGTTTTTGTGTATCCTTTCTGCTTAATGAGACAATGTAAATGTAGTCCTAAATCAGTGACTGACACGTGGTTGGTTGCCATTTCTTCTTTCCTCATTCTCTGCTTATGTTTTTCTTAGTTTCATAATTTATCTTGTTTTTATTTGGATCCAAATATTAACTAGATGGAGCAGTTACTCAGATTTTCAGTCATCATCATGATTTCTCTATCTGAGCCCATAAATGGATCAACTCTGCTCCCTGACCTTCATCTTTATAAAGACCCTGATGCTGGTGTAGAGGCTTCAGCATTACATCAGGGGTTAAATGGTAGTGCTCTTACCCCAAATTCTTTTTATTTTTTAACTTTTATTTTACGTTCAAGGGTACATGTGCAGGTTTGATACAAGGTAAATGTGTGTCATGGGGGTTGTTGTACAGATTATTTCATCACTTGGGTATTAAGCCTAGTATCCGTTAGTTATTTTTTTCTGATCCCCTCTCTCTTCCTGCCCTCCACCCTCCAAAAGGCCCCAGTGTGTGTTGCTCCCCTCTGCGCGTCCATGTGTTCTCATCATTTAGCTCCCACTTATAAGTGAGAACATGTGGTATTTGGTTTTCTGTTCCTGCATTAGTTTGCTAAGGATGGTGACCTCCAGCTCCATCCATGTCACTGCAAAGGACATGATCTCATTCTTTTTTATGGCTGCACAGTATTGTATGGTGTATATGTACCACATTTTCTTTATAAAGTCTATCATTGATGGGCATTTGGGTTGATTCCATGTCTTTGCTATTGTGAATAGTGCTGCAATGAACATATGCATGCATGTATTTTTATAATACAGTGATTTATATTCTTTTGGGTATATACCCAGTAATGAGATTGGTGGGTCAAATGTGTTTTTGTCTTCAGGTATTTGAGGAATCACCACCTGTATTCCACAACGGTTGAACTAAATTACAGTCCTACCAACGGTATATAAGCTTTCCTTTTTCTCCACAACCTCACAAGCATCTATTGTTATTTTGACTTTATAATAATAGCCATTCTGGCTGCTATGAGATTCTTACCCCAAATTCTGGTCAAACAGTAACAAGTAGAAACCTTGGGCTTGCTAACCCCAAATATTTAGCTGTGCTCCATAGAAACGAATGAGGAGGTGATTAAAATAAAAGACCCTGTCCCTGAAGGAGCGGCATTATTCAATGAGTACACTGGTTAAATAGACTTCACTCTTAAATCAGTCTGTCATTCTCTTTTTTTTTTTTTTTTTTTTGAGACGGAGTCTTGCTGTGTCGCCCAGGCTGGAGTGCAGTGGCCGGATCTCAGCTCACTGTAAGCTCCGCCTCCCGGGTTCACGCTATTCTCCTGCCTCAGCCTCCGGAGTAGCTGGGACTACAGGCGCCCACCGCCTCGCCCGGCTAGTTTTTTGGTATTTTTTAGTAGAGACGGGGTTTCACTGTGTTAGCCAGGATGGTCTCAGTCTCCTGACCTTGTGATCCGCCTGTCTCGGCCTCCCAAAGTGCTGGGATTACAGGCTTGAGCCACCGCGCCCTTCCTTGTTTTTTTTTTTTTTTTTTTTTTTTTTTTTGAGACGGAGTCTTGCTCTGTCACCCAGGCTGGAGTGCGATGGCGTGACCTCAGCTCACTCAACCTCTGTCTCCCAGCTTCAAGCAAGCAATTCCTAAGTAGCTGGGATTACAGGTGCCTGCCACCACACCTGGCTAATTTTTGTATTTTTAGTAGAGACGGGGTTTCACCATCTTGGTCAGGCTGGTCTTGAACTCCTGACCTCGTGATCCATCCTTCTCAGCCTCCCAAAGTGCTGGGATTACAGATGTGAGCCACTGCACCTGGCTATTGTTCTTACTTCTATCAAGCCCAAAGTTTGGGTACAAAGAAAATCTGGGGTGTGCTAGACTGTTAACATAAATTGCAATATCAGAGGTCCCCTTGAATCCATCATCTGGAAGCAAGCTTTGTGGACAGATCCCAGGGGTCAGTGATTCACAACACAATCCTGAGAAATGTCTACAGGAGTTAACAATCCAAAGGTTAGAACCAGAAGGAAGCCAAGGAAGGAGTGCAGAGACCTAACTGCGTAGAAATCAAAGCAAAGCGCAGTAATCCAATCTGAGACATGGGAGGCTTGGATAAAGTTTGCCTGATGGTTTTCTTCTTGGCTACTCTTACAGTTTTCCAGGGGCTACCTGTCTGTAATGCACTTTAACCCAGGCTACCCTAAAGAGGGTATTTAGCTTTTGACATACTCCTAGAGTTGAGGAATGCAGGACAGGTCTTCCCTGGGACGAGAGTCATTTTGTCATTCCAGAATTCAATAAAAAAGTGGGAATTGAGAAGGGCAGAACAAAAGGGGCCTCAATAAAAGCCTGTCCTATCATATATGAGGAATGTTTTGTGCACCTGATGTTCTTGCCTATCCAGTAGACGTGATAACTGCTTCATTAATCACTAGAAATATAAAAGAATCTAGAAGATAAGAGTATTCACTTGCATTGCATTTGCTAACTTTTTTTTTTTTTTTTTTTGAAACGGAGGGCAAAGCTTAGGTTGAGTTAAGGGAAGAATACAGCTCAGCTTTTCTGTATAAAAAATACCCATAACGTGAAAAAAAAAATCCTTTGGGAAATGAAAGTTTAATTAGGGAGACTGGTAAAGTCTCTTGTGGGATATAGGAAGATTCAGAAGGTGAGAACTTTAAGAGACAGCATGCTTTATGAATAATGCAATAGCTAGACTCCGCCATCCTCTTTCTGCAGACTTACATTTCTGAAAACAAAGGGTCAAAGTACATGGGAAAAGTATTTGAAACCCCAGAAGTCTCTAAGCTGGCAGAACCAGCCTCCACAGCATATTTGCAGTCTGCCTTCCCAGCTTAATTCCTCTTTTACATGCTCTGAGCTACCACAAACTAACCACATGAGGTCTCATACAAACACCATGCACTTTCTCTACTCTTCCCCTCCCCACGATGGGAGGCTGTCTCTTGACAGCCTCCCAGTGATAGAAGACAGCTTGGGTGTTGCCTCCTCTACTGAGTCTCCTTCAGCTAGATATGATGGCTTTTCCTCTAAACTTAATGACATTATGTTTGTTTCTCATCATACTTATGATTTTCGACCTTTAAAATTAGTATATGCTATATATCTTCTGTGACCATGAACCCCCAACAGCAAGGATTCTATCCAGTATCTCTGGGTGCCAAAAGCACAAAGAAGGTGTTCAAGACAATTATTTCTAAATAGAAGTAATAAAAAGAAAATAACAAAATCAAAAAACTAGACATCAGCTTTTTTTATTTTTTATCTTTCATGTTCACAACCAAGTCTCTTTTGTATAGTTTTTATCAAGAGCTACGTGTAAATATTGATGAATGTGATTTAAAAGAGTTAAATATTTATACGGGCTTAGACAGCAAGATAGTAGCCATCCTGCTCAGGTATCCAGAGGCAAACACTTTCACCTCTTTTTGCCCTTTTTTCCCCTATTACCTCTATATAGCTAAGTTGCTTGCTTATTGTTCTCCTGATATTTTACTCTTTAGCCTTATATACTGATTTCTCACCATAATGAATAAGAATGTAACTTTGTACGATCCCACCCTGCCACTTACGCCCTGCCCTTCTAATTTGGTATAGCGATATTCGGTGTTGGTGTAATTAGATCTATACAGTATGCCTTGATTAACTTTCCTTTTTTTAAAAAAAAAATTTTTTTTCCCTGCAGTTAATAATTGTTCTGCTTTTCTTAGTTTTCTCTATACTCTCTAGTAATTAGACCCCAAACTCCTCCAATTTTTAAAATCCCCTGTCAGTATTTTTAGATGTATCCTATGGTCAATAAATTTTCTTATTGAATAAATTTCTCTTGATAGCGCCTGAACTGCTTCAGTCTGAACTGGCATCTCCTACTGCACAGCTGCCCTGGGGAAGTCCCTCCTCTGCCATCACTAGAACCTTCTTGCCTCTGTCCTGGCTGGGAACCCACATCTTTGTGTTCATTGGTTTAGTGGAAGAAACTCTCAGAAACCTTCTAGGGAATCATGAAGATAAGACATTTTATTAAATAACTGGAAGGTCTGAAAATGTCTTTGTTCTACATTCAGGCTTGACTGATAGTCTGGATGGATTTTCAAGCGGAATTTTGAAAGTGCTGTTCCACTGACTTCAAGCTTCTATTAGTTATTGCTGAGAAGTCCAAAGTCATTCTAATTCTTGATATCTCGTATGTGAACATTTCTTTTGTTTCTGAGAATGTTTGGAATCTTTACATTGTCCCCGGTGGTTAGAAATTTCACAGTGATATTCCTTAGTGTGGGACCATTCTTGTGCAGTGCGTTGGGCACTCAGTACAAAGTCCAACAAATATCCAAAAATAAAGATTTTTCAGAAATATTGTATATATGTAGCAGATTCTCTCCTAAGCCACTTAAAATGTAATATTACAGTATTGCTTTGAAATACATACAACTAAAATTAGTAGTCATATAATTTTGTTATTTTTATAGGAAATACTGTGAGTTCTTCTGTCTTTAGAAACTGAAAGTAAGTGGTGTAGATGTGTGATCGTGACGTAAGCATCTGTCTGAACATTTGAAACCTTGAACTCTGCAGAGATGCCAGGTGTTTAACATCAGAGCTGAAACCTGTGACAGGAGCACTCGAGGAGTCCTAGCAGGAAGGAGCTAAAACGGTCTGACTAAACAATCAAAGATCGAAAGATTTGAAGTTGTTTGTGTCAATTCTTGTAAATTCAAGGCTTAGCCTTGACAGGTAAGGATGTGGCAGGTTGTTCAACACCAGAAAATATGTAGGATACAATTTGTCTCAAAGAAAAATGCTCTTCAGGCCATTCATTGAGGTTAGAAAAGGTGCTAGAGAGGCCTCCACAAAAATGAGGTTTAAACATTTACATCAAAGCTATAATAAATAATTCCACTCACAAAAATCGGGGTCTTATAAGATGGGTGGGGGAGGAAGAAGAACGTTGCACTGCTTTGTAAGAAAAAAAGAAAGACTATAAATTAGAGAGTATGGAATTATAATTACAGAATGTTCTGATTAACTTGCCCATAAAATAAGATGTATGGTAAAGGTCACCAAACCTTAACGAGTGACATAATTCAGATCTGTCAAAGCACCTAGAATTATTCCTTAGGGAAATTAAAGTTTGCAAATTACAGAGCCAGTATTACTAATCATAGTGGACCAAAGCAGAACTTGGAGCTGGCCATTTCTCGAGTCAGGAGAAGACTTCATGATATGAGTGACTCCCATTTTCTTTTCTGATCAAAATGTCTTCTGCAACTACTGCTATCATTGCTTTCTTCCTTTCTTCAGGTCTCTCTCTTCGATTCCTGAGAAACACGAAATTTTTGGCTCTGATTTTCAAATTTTTCCATTGCATCTATTTTTCTGCCAATATTCTCTCCTTTATTTTCTTTACGGCTGGTTTAAACTAACTTTCCTAGAGGCGAAACGCTTGCCTACAACTCCCTTAAAGAAAACCTCAAAATCGAGTTTCATGTTCTTCGAAATGATGTATAAGAAAACAATAAAACAAGAGGGTGGGGTAAGACTGAGATGATGAGAGAAGTGACATTGTATATAATCATGCATGTTAATTTTTTTACTGAGATTATTTTGGTCCTCTGGGGAAAAAAAATATTTCAAGTCATTTCTTGTACAGTCTTCCTTTCTTCATAAAGTATTTTATATCTTTATGAAATCACATATTTTATGATTAAAAACAGGAATAGAAAAAGATGTAAAGAGGAATATTAAAAAATTACATCATTTGTTATCACTGGCTACAGATAACATTTTCGGACCAATTTTAGAACCAGATTGCAAACATATGTTTGGATCCTAAACATTGCATCCAATGTATTTTTACCTCATTAAATATTGTATGAAAACATTATCTTTACTTAGTTAAACAGTATTTCATCATTTACACATATCCTACATTCTTTAAGCCACCCTCTGTTTTTGGACATTAACATATTTCCAAAATTCTGTTAGAAGTTATAGAATTTGAGACTCCATTACATTAATCTTTATGTGTTTTCTGATTATTTCCTTTGGATATATTTCTAGGAGTGGAAATACTGTGGTCAAAGTATTTGATTGCTTCTAGCATTCTTGATTAATATGTATTGTCTAAGTGCATTTTGGAAAGGTTGTATCAGTTTCATTATTATAAGGGTGCATAAGAATACCTTTTCATCAATCATTTCTTTCTAACAGAAATACCATAATTTAAAATTTTTTCTATTTCAATAAAAATATATATTACTTTAAATTTATTTGATTATGAGAGGTTGCATTATTAAAATGTGTATTAGCAATTTGTATCTCTCTTTCTGTTTGTGCATCTCTTGTTCATGTTCTTTGCCAGTTTTCCCAGTTAGTGCTTATTTTTTACGTAAATTATGAGAGTTATTCATAGATTCATAGATTAATAATATTAACCTCTTTTTTTAATTGTATTTAATTTTTTAAATTATTATTATTATACTTTAAGTTCTAGGGTACATGTGCATAATGTGCAGATTTGTTACATATGTATACTTGTGCCATCTTGGTGTGCTGCACCCATCAACTCGTCAGCACCCATCAACTCGTCATTTACATCAGGTATAACTCCCAATGCAATCCCTCTCCCCTCCCCCTTCCCCATGATAGGCCCCGGTGTCTGATGTTCCCCTTCCCGAGTCCAAGTGATCTCATTGTTCAGTTCCCACCTATGAGTGAGAACATGCGGTGTTTGGTTTTCTGTTCTTGTGATAGTTTGCTAAGAATGATGGTTTCCAGCTGCATCCATGTCCCTACAAAGGACACAAACTCATCCTTTTTTATGGCTGCATAGTATTCCATGGTGTATATGTGCCACATTTTCTTAATCCAGTCTGTCACTGATGGACATTTGGGTTGATTCCAAGTCTTTGCTATTGTGAATAGTGCCGCAATAAACATATGTGTGCATGTGTCTTTATAGCAGCATGATTTATGATCCTTTTGGTATACACCCAGTAATGGGATGGCTGGGTCATATGGTACATCTAGTTCTAGATCTTTGAGGAATCACCATACTGTTTTCCATAATGCTTGAACTAGTTTACAATCCCACCAACAGTGTAAAAGTGTTCCTATTTCTCCACATCCTCTCTAGCACCTATTGTTTCCTGACTTTTTAATGATTGCCATTCTAACTGGTGTGAGATGGTATCTCATGGTGGTTTTGATTTGCATTTCTCTGATGGCCAGTGATGATGAGCATTTTTTCATGTGTCTGTTGGCTGTATGAATGTCTTCCTTTGAGAAATGTCCGTTCACATCCTTTGCCCACTTTTTGATGGGGTTGTCTGTTTTTTTCTTGTAAATTTGTTTGAGTTCCTTGTAGGTTCTGGATATTAGCCCTTTGTCAGATGAGTAGATTGCAAAAATTTTCTCCCATTCTCTAGGTTGCCTGTTCACTCTGATGGTCGTTTCTTTTGCTGTGCAGAAGCTCTTTAGTTTAATTAGATCCCATTTGTCAATTTTGGCTTTTGCTGCCATTGATTTTGGTGTTTTGGACATGAAGTCCTTGCCCATGCCTATGTCCTGAAGGGTATTACCTAGATTTTCTTCTAGGGTTTTTATGGTAATAGGTCTAACATTTAAGTCTCTAATCCACCTTGAATTAATTTTCATATAAGGAGTAAGGAAAGGATCCAGTTTCAGCTTTCTACTTATGGCTAGCCAATTTTCCCAGCACCATTTATTAAATAAGGAATCCTTTCCCCATTTCTTGTTTCTCTCAGGTTCGTCAAAGATCAGATGGCTGTAGATGTGTGGTATTATTTCTGAGGACTCTGTTCTGTTCCATTGGTCTATATCTCTGTTTTGGTACCAGTACCATGCTGTTTTGGTTACTGTAGCCTTATAGTATAGTTTGAAGTCAGGTAGCGTGATGCCTCCAGCTTTGTTCTTTTGACTTAGGATTGTCTTGGCAATGCGGGCTCTTTTTTGGTTCCATATGAACTTTAAAGCAGTTTTTCCAATTCGGTGAAGAAACTCATTGGTAGCTTGATGGGGATGGCATTGAATCTATAAATAACCTTGGGCAGTATGGCCATTTTCACGATATTGATTTTTCCTATCCATGAACATGGTATGTTCTTCCATTTGTTTGTGTCCTCTTTGATTTCACTGAGCAGTGGTTTGTAGTTCTCCTTGAAGAGGTCCTTTACATCCCTTGTAAGTTGGATTCCTAGGTATTTTATTCTCTTTGAAGCAATTGTGAATGGAAGTTCATTCCTGATTTGGCTCTCTGCTTGTCTGTTACTGGTGTATAAGAATGCTTGTGATTTTTGCACATTAATTTTGTATCCTGAGACTTTGCTGAAGTTGCTTATCAGCTTAAGAAGATTTTGGGCTGAGACGATGGGGTTTTCTAAATACACAATCATGTCATCTGCAAACAGGGACAATTTGACTTCCTCTTTTCCTAACTGAATACCCTTGATTTCTTTCTCTTGCCTGATTGCCCTAGCCAGAACTTCCAACACTATGTTGAATAGGAGTGGTGAGAGAGGGCATCCCTGTCTTGTGCCAGTTTTCAAAGGGAACTTTTCCAGTTTTTGCCCATTCAGTATGATATTAGCTGTGGGTTTGTCATAAATAGCTCTTATTATTTTGAGGTACGTTCCATCAATACCGAATTTGTTGAGCGTTTTTAGCATGAAGGGCTGTTGAATTTTGTCAAAAGCCTTTTCTGCATCTATTGAGATAATCATGTGGTTCTTGTCTTTGGTTCTGTTGATATGCTGGATTACGTTGATTGATTTGCGAATGTTGAACCAGCCTTGCATCCCAGGGATGAAGCCCACTTGATCATGGTGGATAAGCTTTTTGATGTGCTGCTGAATCTGGTTTGCCAGTATTTTATTGAGGATTTTTGCATCGATGTTCATCAGGGAGATTGGTCTAAAATTCTCTTTTTTTGTTGTGTCTCTGCCAGGCTTTGGTATCAGGATGATGTTGGCCTCATAAAATGAGTTAGGGAGGATTCCCTCTTTTTCTATTGATTGGAATAGTTTCAGAAGGAATGGTACCAGCTCCTCCTTGTACCTCTGGTAGAATTCAGCTGTGAATCCATCTGGTCCTGGGCTTTTTTTGGTGGGTAGGCTATTAATTGTTGCCTCAATTTCAGAGCCTGCTATTGGTCTATTCAGGGATTCAACTTCTTCCTGGTTTAGTCTTGGGAGAGTGTAAGTGTCCAGGAAATTATCCATTTCTTCTAGATTTTCTAGTTGATTTGCGTAGAGGTGTTTATAGTATTCTCTGATGGTAGTTTGTATTTCTGTGGGGTCGGTGGTGATATCCCCTTTATCATTTTTTATTGCGTCTATTTGATTCCTCTCTCTTTTCTTCTTTATTAGCCTTGCTAGCGGTCTGTCAATTTTGTTGATCTTTTCAAAAAACCAACTCCTGGATTCATTGATTTTTTGGAGGGTTTTTTGTGTCTCTATCTCCTTCAGTTCTGCTCTGATCTTAGTTATTTCTTGCCTTCTGCTAGCTTTTGAATGTGTTTGCTCTTGCCTCTCTAGTTCTTTTAATTGTGATGTTAGAGTGTCAATTTTAGATCTTTCCTGCTTTCTCTTGTGGGCACTTAGTGCTATAAATTTCCCTCTACACACTGCTTTAAATGTGTCCCAGAGATTCTGGTATGTTGTATCTTTGTTCTCATTGGATTCAAAGAACATCTTTATTTCTGCTTTCATTTCGTTATGTACCCAGTAGTCATTCAGGAGCAGGTTGTTCAGTTTCCATGTAGTTGAGCGGTTTTGATTGAGTTTCTTAGTCCTGAGTTCTAGTTTGATTGCACTGTGGTCTGAGAGACAGTTTATTATAATTTCTGTTCTTGTACATTTGCTGAGGAGTGCTTTACTTCCAATTATGTGGTCAATTTTGGAATAAGTGTGATGTGGTGCTGAGAAGAATGTATATTCTGTTGATTTGGGGTAGAGAGTTCTATAGATGTCCATTAGGTCTGCTTGCTGCAGAGATGAGTTCAATTCCTGGATATCCTTGTTAACTTTCTGTCTCGTTGATCTGTCTAATGTTGACAGTGTGGTGTTGAAGTCTCCCATTATTATTGTATGGGAGTCTAAGTCTCTTTGTAAGTCTCTAAGGACTTACTTTATGAATCTGGGTGTTCCTGTATTGGGTGCATATATATTTAGAATAGTTAGCTCTTCCTGTTGAATTGATCCCTTTGCCATTATGTAATGGCCTTCTTTGTCTCTTTTGATCTTTGATGGTTTAAAGTCTGTTTTATCAGAGACTAGGATTGCAACCCCTGCTTTTTTTTGTTCTCCATTTGCTTGGTAGATCTTCCTCCATCCCTTTATTTTGAGCCTATGTATGCCTCTGCATGTGAGATGGGTCTCCTGAATACAGCAGACTGATGGGTCTTGACTCTTTATCCAGTTTGCCAGTCTGTGTCTTTTAATTGGAGCATTTAGTCCATTAACATTTAAGGTTAATATTGTTATGTGTGAACTTGATCCTGCCATTATGATATTAACTGGTTATTTTGCTCGTTAGTTGATGCAGTTTCCTCCTAGCCTCGATAGTCTTTACATTTTGGCATGTTTTTGCAATGGCTGGTACCGGTTGTTTCTTTCCATGTTAAGTGCTTCCTTCAGGGTCTCTTGTAAGGCAGGCCTGGTGGTGACAAAATCTCTAAGCATTTGCTTATCTGTAAAGGATTTTATTTCTCCTTCACTTATGAAACTTAGTTTGGCTGGCTATGGAATTCAGGGTTTAAAATTCTTTTCTTTAAGAATGTTGAATATTGGCCCCCACTCTCTTCTGGCTTGTAGAGTTTCTGCCGAGAGATCTGCTGTCAGTCTGATGGGCTTCCCTTTGTGGGTAACTCGACCTTTCTCTCTGGCTGCCCTTAAGATTTTTTCCTTCATTTCAACTTTGGTGAATCTGGCAATTATGTGTCTTGGAGTTGCTCTTCTCGAGGAGTATCTTTGTGGCGTTCTCTGTATTTCCTGAATTTGAATGTTGGCATGCCCTACTAGGTTGGGGAAGTTCTCCTGGATGGTATCCTGAAGAGTGTTTTCCAACTTGGTTCCATTTGCCCCCTCAGTTTCAGGCACCCCAATCAGACGTAGATTTGGTCTTTTTACATAATCCCATACTTCTTGCAGGCTTTGTTCATTTCTTTTTCTTCTTTTTTCTTTTGGTTTCTCTTCTCGCTTCATTTCATTCATTTGATCCTCAATCGCTGATACTCTTTCTTCCAGTTGATCGAGTCAGTTACTGAAGCTTGTGGATTTGTCATATATTTCTCGTGTCATGGTTTTCATCTCTGTCATTTCGTTTATGACCTTCTCTGCATTAATTATTCTAGCTATCAATTCTTTCACTCTTTTTTCAAGATTTTTAGTTTCTTTGCGCTGGGTACGTAATTCCTCCTTTAGCTCTGAGAAGTTTGATGGACTGAAGCCTTCTTCTCTCATGTCGTCAAAGTCATTCTCCATCCAGCTTTGATCCGTTGCTGGTGATGAGCTGTGCTCCTTTGCAGGGGGAGATGCACTCTTATTTTTTGAATTTCCAGCTTTTCTGCCCTGCTTTTTCCCCATCTTTGTGGTTTTATCTGCCTCTGGTCTTTGATGATGGTGACGTACTGATGGGGTTTTGGTGTAGGTGTCCTTCCTGTTTGATAATTTTCCTTCTAACAATCAGGACCCTCAGCTGTAGGTCTGTTGGAGATTGCTTGAGGTCCACTCCAGACCCTGTTTGCCTGGGTATCAGCAGCAGAGGCTGCAGAAGATAGAATATTGCTGAACAGCGAGTGTACCTGCCTGATTCTGACTTTGGAAGCTTCCTCTCAGGGGTGTACTCCACCGTGTGAGGTGTGGGGTGTCAGTCTGCCCCTAGTGGGGGATGTCTCCCAGTTAGGCTACTCAGGGGTCAGGGACCCACTTGAGCAGGCAGTCTGTCCCTTCTCAGATCTCAACCTCTGTATTGGGAGATCCACTGCTGTCTTCAAAGCTGTCAGACAGAGTCGTTTGCATCTGCAGAGGTTTCTGCTGCTTTTGTTGTTGTTGTTGTTGTTTAGCTGTGCCCTGTCCCCAGAGGTGGAGTCTACAGAGACAGGCAGGCTTCCTTGTGCTGCTGTGAGCTCCACCCAGTTGGAGCTTCCCAGCGGCTTTGTTTACCTACTTAAGCCTCAGCAATGGCGGGCGCCCCTCCCCCAGCCTCACTGCTGCCTTGAGGTTAGATTGCAGACTGCTGTGCTAGCAATGAGGGAGGCTCCGTGGGCGTGGGACCCTCCTGGCCAGGTGTGGGATATAATCTCCTGGTGTGCCCGTTTGCTTAAAGTGCAGTATTGGGGTGGGAGTTACCCAATTTTCCAGGTGTTGTGTGTCTCCGTTCCCCTGGCTAGGAAAAGGGATTCCCTTCCCCCTTGTGCTTTGCAACCTCAGTTGAAAATGCAGAAATCACCGGTCTTCTGTGTTGCTTGCACTGGGAGTTGGAGACTGGAGCTGTTCCTATTTGGCCATCTTGCTCCGCCCCTCCTCCTTTTTTTTTTTGAGACAGAGTTTCACTCTTGCCACCCAGGCTGGAGTGCAATGGTGCCATCTCAGCTCACTGCAACCTCTGCCTCCTGGGTTCAAGGGATTCTCCCACCTCAGCCTCCCAAGTGGCTGGGATTACAGGTGCCCGCCACCACGCCCAGCTAATTTTTGTATTTTTAGTAGAGATGTGGTTTCACCACGTTGGCCAGGCTGGTCTCAAACTCCTGACCTCAGATGATCCATCTGCCTAGGGCTCCCAAAGGGCTGAGATTACAGGCATGAACCACCGTGCCTGGTCTATTAACCTCTTTTAACAGTTTTGTTGAGTTACAACTGATGAAATAAACTGAACATGCTTAAAATGTACTTTTGATGTGTAAAAGTATCACTATAATCAAGATAATAAACATATCCATCATCTCCAAAAGTTTCTTCTTGCCTGTTTGTATCTCCCTTCCTCCTGCCCTCTTTGTCCCCTGCTATGTTACCAGTTGTCTAGTCCACTTGCTTTGCTTTAAAGGAAAACCCAAGGCTGGATAATTTGCCAAGAAAAGGTTACTTGGCTTACAGTTCTGCAGGCTGTACAAGAAGTACTGTGTCAGCATCTGCTTCTGGTGAAGGCTTTGGGCTGCTTCCACTCATGGCAGAAGGGGAAGGAGAGCCAGTGTGTGTGTGCAGAGATTGCATGGTGAGAGACAGGAAGCCAGACAGAGTGAGAGAGGAGGGAGGTGCCAGATTTGTTTCAACAACCAGCTGTCATGGGAACTAATAGAGCTAGAATTCAAGCATTATTGTGAGAATGGCACCAAGCCATTCACGAGGGATCTGTCCCCCATGAGCCAAACACCTCCCATTAGGACCTACCTCCAACATTGGGTGTCAAATTTCAACAAGAGGTTTGGAAGGCAAAAATCCAAACTATGGCACCAGACAACCATTGATTGATGATCAGTTCCTGTAAGTTTCTTTCAATTTAAAAAATAGTCTCACATAGTATGCACTCTTTTTTGTCTAACTTCTTTCACTCATAAGTTATTTTGAGATTCATCCATGTTTTGGCATATATTACTATTTCATTTTTTTAATACTGCTGAGTAGTATTCCACTGTATGGCTATAAAGTGGTTTGTCCATTTACATGTTGATAGAAACTTGAGTTGTTTTCAGTTTTGAGATATTTACAAAGCTTTTATAAACATTGATTTTCATCACTTTGGACATAGGCTTTCAATTTGCTTGGTTAAACATGTGGGAGTGGAATGGCTCTCATATGATACGTGTACATTTAACTTTTTAAGAAACTACCAAATTGTTTTCCAAAGAGGTTGTACCATTTTATATTCTCATCAGCAGTGTTTAAGAGTTTCAGTTGTTTTACATTCTTGCCAACATTTGGTATAGTTTCTTTTAAATTTTAGATACTCCAGTACGTATGGGGTGGTATCTTATTGTAATTTTGATTGGCATTTGCAGAGTGACTAGTAATGTCAAAATAATTTCATATTCTTATTTACTAGCTATTTCATTTCATTGGTGAAATTTTTTTGGTGAAGCATTTTTTCAAATCTTTTTGCCATTTTGAAATTGAATCTAACATTAAATAATGAATAATACATTGTGATAAAGTGAAATTCATCCAGGAATGCAAGGTTAATTTAACATTTGAAATCAATCAACATAATTCACAGTATTAACAAACTAAAAAAGAAAAATATGCATAGATATCAAAACTGCATTTGATAAAATTTAACAATCTTTCATAATACAAACTCTCAGCATTCTAGGACAATAAGAGAACTTGCTCAACCTAATAAAGGGTATCTATGAAAAACCTACAGCTACCATTATATCTAATGGTAAAAATTCAAATACTTTTCCCTTAAGATCAGGATCAAGACAAGGATTAATGGTCTTACTACTTTTAGTCAAAACCATACTGGAGATTCTAGCCAAAGCTATAATCTAAGAAGAAAAAATAAAAGGCATCCATATTAGAAAGAAATAACTAAAATTAGTTTTATTCACATTTGACATGATTGCCAATGTAGAATATCAGATGGAATTGAAAATATGTTACTAGAACTAATAAGGGAATTTATATAAGATTTAGAATAAATAACATTTATAAGTCAATTATAATTTTATATACCAGCAACAGGGAATAGAAAATCAAAATTTAACATACAATATAATCTAAAAGAGCATAAAGATTACAAAATACTAAGGAATAAAGTTGACAAAAGAGGCACAAAACTGGTATACTGAAAACCATAAATGATGCTAAGAGAAATTAAAGAATTGAGAGATTTATCTATTTCAAGGAACAGAATACTGAATATTTTTCAATCAATTTTTCTTAAAATGATTTATAGACTCAATCCCAGTCAAAATCTCAGCAGACATTTTGTGGAAATTGACAAACTGATTCTAAAATTCATGTGGAAATTCAAAGGCTCTAGAATAGCCAAAACATGAAAAGGGAAGAATAAACGTGGAAGACCAACACTACCTGATTTTAAAATATATTGCGAGATAAATTAAGACTGTGATATTGGTGTAAAATAACAGACAGATCAAACTAGAAAGTCTAAAAATATTTTCACACATATATGGACAACTCATTTTTGACAAAGGTAGAAAGGCAAGACAACTCATGAAAAGAGCAGAATTATTTTGATCAACAATATTGAAACCATTACATATTTATATCCAAATTTTTTAAAACTTCAATATACGTTGCATGATATACAAAATTTAACTCAAAATAGATCATAAACCTAAGTGCAAAATGAAAAAAATTACAGAACTTAGTGAAGAAAATATAGGAGAAACTATTTGTAGACTTTGGTTGAGCAAAAAGTTTATTAGGTATGATGTTGAGAGCCTCGCTCATAAAAGGAAAAATTGATAAATTGGGTTTTATCAAATTAATAATGCATGTACTTCAAAAGAATACTACTTAAGATAATAAAAGGACAAACTAAAGACAGGGAGACAATGTTTACAAATCTTATATCTGATAAAAGTCTTCTATTCAGAATATGTAAAATCATTCAAAAATCCAATGACAAGAAATTAACCCCTTCAGTCCACTAATTTTGAGCAAGGGTACCAAGAAGACACAATGGAGCAAGAACAGTCTCTTCAATAAATGGTGGTGGGAAAACTGGATAACATCATGCAAAAGAATAAAATTGGACACTTACCTTACATCATAGGCAAAAATCAAATCAAAATGGATTAAAACTTTATAAGACCTGGAACCTTAAAATTTTTAGAATAAAACATAGGAAAGTCTACTTGACATTGATCTTGGCAATGAAGTTTTGGAATCAGACACCAAAAGTACAGGCACTAAAAGCAAAAATAAACATAAGCATCACACTAATAGGCTTCTGCATAGCAAAGGAAACAATCAATAAAATGAAAAAGCAGCCAACAGATTGGGAGAAAATATTCACAAACCATATATCTGATAAAGGATTAATCTCTAAAATATATAAGGAACTCACACAACTCAACAGCAAAAAAACAAACTAACAAACAAAAAACAAAACCGAATAGCCTGATTAAAAAAATAGGCAAACACATTTAATAGACATTTCTCTAAAGAAGACATAAAAATGGCCAAAAGGTACATGGAAAGGTATGCAACATCACTAATCATCAAGGAAATGAACAATAAAAACCAGAATAAAGCAGGACCTCACATCTGTTAGAATGGCTTTTCTCAGAAAACAACTGGATCAGTGTTGATGAAGATATGCAGAAAAGGGAACCCTGGCACGCTGTTGATAGAAATGTAAAATTGTTGTAGCCACTGTGGAAAACAGTACAGAAGTTCCTAAATAAATTAAAACTAGAACTATAATATGATCCAGCAATCTCTTTACTGGGTATACACCCAAAGGAAATAAAATCACCACCTCATAAAGATATCTGCATTCTCACATTCATTGCAACATTATTCACAATAAACAAAATATGAAAACAATCAAAATGTGTTCATGAATTAATAAACACGTTATAGTGACACATAAGAATATTATTCAGCCTTAAAAAGGAGATCCTTCCATTGGCCACAACATGAGTGAACCTAGAAAATATTATGTTAAGTGAAATAAGACAGACACAGAAAGAAAAGTACTGTATGATTTCACTTACATGTGGACTTTAGAAACAAAACAAAATTTTTAAAAAAATGCCTCAAATAGGAGAAATAGAGAGTAGAATGGTGGAGGGGGTGCCAGACAAGCTAGGGAAATGGGAAGAAGTAATTCAAAGGGACAAAGTTGTAGTTCTCTAGGATGAATGCACTGAGATCTGATGTACAATATGATGACTATCATTAATAAGATTGTATCATTTACTGGTAATTTACCAAGCGAGTAGATTTCTGGTACTCTTACTATACAAAAAAAAGATAGGAGATGATGGATATATTAACTTACTTGACAGTAGTAATCATTTCACCATGTATATGTATATTAAAACATCATATTATAAACCTGAAATATATACAATAAAAGAAGAAAAGTATATTGGCATAAAGAAACAGGAAATTAACCTTTTGTTCTATTTTGTTCTGATATGCATGAGGTATTTTTCCAAGGTTATTGGGTTATGTTTATCTCCTCCTGGCCCTCCACTTTTTTTTTTTTTTTTGAGACAAAGTCTTGCTCTGTCACCCAGGCCTGAGTGCAGTGGCACTATTATAGCTTACTGCAGCCTCCATCTCCATGGCTCAGGTAATCCTCCCACCTCAGCCTCCCAAGTAGCTGCGACTACAGGTATACAGCACCACTACTGGCTATTTTTGTTTGTTTTCTAATTTTAGTAGAGATGAGGTCTTGCTTTGTTGTCTAGGTTGGTCTTATTTTCTTAATGGTTTTCTTGAACACAGAGTGTTTTGAAGTTTTTATGTAGTCATATCTATCAATTAAAATGCACTTCCATAGTGATTTTTTGAAACACAAAAGTTTTAATTTTGCTAACTAGTGGAAGAAGGTCAAATCCATCTTATATTGACTTTGTACGTGGAAAGATATTTTTTAAATTTTCAGTCATGCAAAACTTTTTATGTATACAAGATGTTTTACATTACAAATTGATTATACCAGTAAAACTGCCCATACCTCTGACCCGACGCTGTAGGCCCAGCAAGCCTCCGTGTGGTGAGGTAACTGGTGTTAGTGATAGGGAAAGAGGCCCAGAGAAACGCTGTCAGACACTCAAGCTTGGAAGTCGAGAGAATTTTTTAAGCCAGTAGAATGTCAGAGGCAAGTTTTCACAAATCTTGAGAAACGGAATGTGATGGCATCTGACTGAACTGGCACACAGTAATCACAAATGGGGAAATAGAGGAAGGCAGAGATAGTGGAAAAAAGCAAAGACTGCTGGCTCTTCTCCCATTTCTCGTATACCTATGGAGGAGGGAATGGAAACCTGTGCAAGGGGGCTTTACAATGTCAGAGTTAGGGGAGGAGGCCACATTTGGAAATGTACTTCATATTCCCTGAAGGTCCTTGATGGCCTCCACCCTGGAGTTAACTATAATACATTTTGAAAGTTAATAAAATAAACAGTTGATAATTGACTGAGTAGAAAAACAATTTCTCCTGGCTGCAAGTACCATCACAAGCAGTGGTCTTCAAATTTTTGTTGAAGTGCCTCCGAAAAAAATTATGAAAAAAAGATGTAAAACAGCACGTTTTATGTAGGCAGGTTTTAAAATCTTAAGGAGTAACAAAAACTGTAATTTCTCTCATACTGTAAACAAGGACATTTTAACATAAAAACCTTAAATGTAGGTAAAGAATCAAAATACCATAGTGAGTTGATACCCACATTGTGAGTTGCTTTAAAACTGTATGAATGACTTCTTAAACAGTGTGAAATTATACATTGTTTTATTTTCCATGACCTGATATTTTCATTTTCCTTTCTCTCAGTATCTGTCTTAATATATTCATCTTTGAAAGTTTTCACTCATACTCTTATCCTATTTATATGCTGCAATAATATTTAAATACATTAAAATTTTATTTTTGTTTTCTGTAACTACAGGTCTTAAGTGTGAACAGTTTTTCTTCAGTGTTTAGTTATTATTATAAGTATTTTTGTACACAATCAAAACACAATAAATATGTTAAAATACTGAACACATAGTTATAAGGAGGAAAATTTTACTGAACTATATTACTTAATGAGGAGTGAACTTTTGATTTTGTAATGGATTCATAGATCCATAAATAAATATTACTTGCTGCTAGAGTAAGACAGATTTCAGCTTACTACTATTGCTGTTTTGTTTAAATAGATGCACCAAGAAGTCTTACTCACATAAAAAGTAGATACAAATGGAAGGAATTTTTTAATAGCATTCTCACTCAATTCTTTAACCTTTTTCCTCATGGGGAGGGTCATGCTTCTCTTGTGCAAAGTGGGAGAAAATCCATCACAAAAAGAGGGGTGGGAGTGTAAAGCCATGACTACATTCTCAGATGGATTATTTTATTAATTAGGAAAGAATAATACAGAAATTGAGGATCTGGAAAGTGCTCTCAGTGCCTCTATCTACTCCTGGGTACCCCTGGAAACGTTTTAATGTATCCCTGTATGTACATACATCTCAGTTTGTATATTGCTTGTCTAGAGCTCTCCAGTGTGGTCCTGCAGCAGCAGTATCAGCATTACTTGGGCATTTGTTGGAAATGAAAATTATAAGGTCTCCACCTTAGAATCAGGTGTTGGTATCTACTCAACCAAATCAGATAGCAAAACTTCATTTTAATAAAATAAGCACTAGATTCCTCTGCTCCTCAAATGAACAGTTTGCAGGAAAGGGTATTGCCAAGAATATAACCTTTTCAGGAATGTCCATTCTGCTTGCTCTTTCAAATGAAGACAGCCTCTCTCCTTACTATGTATGTGCATTCCCCCAAATGCCTCAGAGCGTGGGATTATTTAGGATAAAGCTGACAAAGAGACAGAAGACCAAAAGCTCGGTGTAGCCCCAAAGCTCATTTTCTGATAGTCTGCCTATCTTTTGCACAAAGCCCCCAAAGGCAGGAACAAAGTCTTGTTTACACAGTAAGGGCACAAAGATGTTTGTCGAACTGAATTTAAATAATAGTATTTAAATACAATGGAAGAAGTGATATGTCTGGCATCTTAAAATCTGCCAATGATTTAGTGCTCACAGGACAGCTTTCCCAACACCCTGAAAGGGGACTTAATGCAGTAACAAACTAACGATGATGAGGAAGTAGAGACTAAGGCAACAATGTATGAACAAGAAGGAATTAGCATTCATCATTAGGGACCACCAAGGCTACCAGCTCTGGGAAATATTTTAGCGTTTTATTCCTGTGTTTCTTAGTGCATTTAATATTAGCTGATTTCACTGCATTCTGCTCTCTGCAGTTTTTATTCTGTAGGCTATTGTCTTAAGTATAAAATTATGACAATGGCCTTGAAGATATGCTATTCAAGTACACCCTCTCTGTGCTGCCACTTGAGAATGCCTAATCCCATCCCACACCCTTGTCTTCCACATGACGCACGAAGAGTTTATGTCTCTTGCCTAAGACACACAACCAATTATCAGTTGGAGGATCGGGTCTCCCTACTAAGTGCTCTCCTCATGACAGCACCCTGCTGCAAGAATTCTAGAAGAAAACCCTACTTTAGTAGTAGAAAACTCTACAGCCTACAACATCAGGATTCTGGTGTCAGCTTCACTGTACAGTGTCTTAGGTATAGAATAGACCATTTCATGTCCCTGAGTCTTGCTAAAAACCCTATTTGACGCTACAGTTTTATGAAGTCTGTCAACTTTGAGACATCTCTGAGGAATGTGAAGCTCAGAAATTTATGATATTTCTGATTAGATTATTACTTCTGTTATCTTCAGTGCCCTTGCCTCCTCAGCTCCACTTGACTTTGCTAATAAAGCTTTTATTTTTCTGCCTCGGGGATTCATACAAACTTTAGAAGATGTTTGAGAATTTAGGCTCGGAATAGGCAAAGGGAAATTAATTCTGATAAGAGGGATTTTCTTATTTGTTAAAAAAAACAAAATAAGAACTCATTTTATGACTGAATACAAATATGAAGAATTGGGATTGTTAAGATATGAAAAGACCTCTCAGAAGCTATCTTTTATGCAGAATAGACTGCATCACTGTGATCTTCAGTGCCAAGCTAGAATGATCACAGGCACAGCAATCCCCAAAGCAAGCTCCTCTCTTTATGCATAATTTTAATATCTTCCTATCATGAAAAAAGGATATTTGATTACTGAGAATTCCACTTCTTACCCTGCCCATTGTATATTATTTCTCTTCAAGATACACTATAGAAAGATGGAGGAAAATCCTCTTTCCATTGAAAAGAGGGTCTGAGGTTCTTTAGAAATGGTTGTATCAGAGGTCCAATAACTCCTTTGAACGACCAAGTCTCTGCATTTTTGTCATTGTATTCCCATCTATGTTATTTTCTGCCGTAATTTACTTGTCAGAAAGATCACAGGAAACTAGCAATTTACTTTATGCACAAAGCATTGTGTGGCTGTGACTGCCTTTCCTCATAGGGCTGTAATCTTTCATTTGTCTAAATGAAATGATGGATGAGCAGGGATCACCACTTGGCATGCCAAGGCTGCTGCTCGTCCATGCCTCTCCCGCCTTCATGGCAAAGTGCCTGTGGCTGAGACACCCCTAAAAAAGGGGGCTGCTGGACCTACGAGAAGGCTCTACATGAGGTTGACAACTAACCACTGGAGACCAATCCCTACAAGCAGAAATGTTTACATTGCTTAATACAGCTTAGCATCATTGTATAAGAAAAAAGCCAACTAAAATTTCTTCTTTTGCGTATCTAAAAATGCTGATGAACATATTCAATATTTCAAAGCTGTCTACCATGAGATAAGACAGGAAATACATTGCCTAACACTGACCCTTCCCCTTTTTCTTTCAGCCAAAGGAAAATAAGCCACAGCATCTGTTAATAACTATTGGATTTCGTTCATAAGGAGGCTTTGATTGCCTCCCCTACACACACTCCACTTTTTAAGCTCAAACTCTGAGTCGAATGAACATAAACAGGCTTAACAACTTCATAATTTTCCCAGGCTTCGTTCCCATTCATTCATTTCACGTAAATGACAATAACCAAAATGAAAAGAGCTTCAAGTTTAATAAGAAGGTTTCACTTGAGATAATTATAGAGGTTTTGGTAGGCTTTCAGAACCCTCTTCATTATCAGAAATAGTTGGGAGATTTTACTTCAATTCTGTCTGTGCAATTTACAGTGTAAGTACCATGCCCCAGAAACTCTGTTGTCAGGGATGTGAGCAAATGCTGAAGCCAAGGAGGTTTCTGGTATGCAAATGTCAAGCCCTCAGGGTCACCACTGTCAAGAAACAGAGAGCAAAAGGTGGATGTCCTCAATCTGGCAAAGGGTGTTGACAAAAAGCAGTCAGCAAAGAGCATATTTAATGTTGAAATTTTGAAAACATTTCTGCATGAGTTGTGGGAAGTAAAGGTCTTGTCAAGCAGAATTCTTACCCACTCCCTTCTCATACCACACATTTCCTCTTTAGGAGGTAAGTTGAGCAAAGATACATCAAACATCTACTCTGTGTTTAAGCATTAAGAGTGCAAAGATAAATAACAGATGGTTCTTGACCTGAAAGAGCTTACACATTATTGGACAAAGCAGGCAGAATCAAACTGACTATATCAAGATAAGTGCATAGCAGCCGTAGAAACAGAGCACTATGAGGCAGAGAACCCCCAAAATAGACATTATGCATACTTTTTCATACGCTGTCATGCATCACTTAATGATGGGGATAGATTCTGAGAAATTCATCCTTAGATGATTTTGTCATTATTTGAACATCGTAGAGTGTACGATGTTCAAATAACATCACACACACATCTAGGCTACACCATCTAGGTTACACAGGATGGTTTATTACTGCTAGACTACAAACCTGCACAGCACATTACTATACTGAATTCTGTAGGCAATTGTAATGCCGTCGTGTATCTAAACATACCTAAACAAAGAAAAGGTACGGTAAGTATATAGTATTATAATCTTAGGGCACCACTGTCATCTGTGTAGTCCACCATTGACCCAGACATCATTAGGCAGTGCCTGACTGTATTTAGAAAGACATGAATGTTTCTGTAGAGACTTTAGGAAATGATATACACTGAATTGTATCTAGTGTATTGGATTTCTGAGTCACAAATAAGTCATGCATGCATGTATTCATTCATTTATTGGGCTTTACTTTACACCAGGTGTTTTGCCAGAGCTTGGGGCTACAAAGATAATTTTGAATTGACTTCTGCTGACAGGAGCTGTATGCTGGATGTTGGAAAGTAGATTGAAAGGCCTTGAATGATATGTAGTCAAACACTATTCTGCAAGCATAAGGATGCCAGGAAGATTTGGTTGCTTTTGTTATTGAACAAAAGAAAGAAGACTGTGGTAAAATCTTTGGAAAAATAAAACGTGAGTGGAGAGGTTGGACTGGAATGGGGAAGGACTGGTGTGAGGGAGCACAATTGTTCTCGTCCAAATGATAAGGGCCTGAACTTAAGAGTAGTACTTAGGTATGTAGAGGAGACATTTTTAAAATAAAATAGAAAGAAAATGGTGTCTAGTTCAAGAATTTGTACTGCAAGCAAGAACAAGTGTCTCTGGCTATGAGAATAGAAAGGACTTTATTGGGAAAATTTTTATTAATTTTCCCAATAAATTGGGATTGGATAACCAATGTGAGAGTTGAGGACCAGATTTTAAAAATGTAAAACAAATAAGGCAAAGGCGAACAAGGCTCTGGACAGCCAAGAGTAGGGACGATCTTCACCATCGTCGGAAGGAAAGATGTGGCTCAAATGCACTGGTGTAGCTGCTGCTACTCAGCGTGACTCCCTCTGAACCTGTTGCCCCTAACACTCTGTTCCAATGATGTTAAGTCCACTGAGTGCCAAGCCTGAGGGTGCAGGGAGAGTACGTCTCTTTCTTAGGAAAGGAGAAGATTGTGTGTCATTCAGTCTGGTGGCTTCTCCCAACTGAAAAAGGAGGTTTGGATATTGAACAGCCTCCCAGTGGCCATTGTTCACCCCAAACCTTTATCACGGGAGACTTCAAAAGATCTAGATTTATTGACAGAGTGAATGATAATACCATAATTGACATAGGACACAGAACCAGAAAGAATGCATTAGCAAGTCCAGGTCAAATGAAATTTGAGATATTTTTTAGAAAGCTAAGTAAAAGCCCAGAAACTAGTTTTGATCTGGGTGTCAGCACAGAGGCCAGCGCTAAAGATAGAGTCTTGGAATTCCATTATCTAGTTGTATTATACTCCCTCTACATTCTACTGTCTGTCCATAACTCAGAACCACCTGAAAATACTCTACTCGGTTCTAGATTTGCTGCTATTATTTCACCCTCCTGTGTATTCTTGTATTTCATTCTATTCCCTGGTCATTCAGAATAGTATTTGGTCCTACAGTTGGGTGGAAATTATTCCTCAATTGCTCAACCCCAACACTGCTAATTCAGAGAAAAGAATGTGCCAGGAATTTCTCTGTCTCCATCCCATGCAGACTCCACCTTTCATTCATACCAAATTAATCACTTTGGAGTGTGCTCACTGGTGATTCCACACATAGTTAAGAGATCAGTAGTCAAGTATTTTTCAGTAAGAAAGCTCCAGTGGATCAATGGAAAAGGAGACAGGGGAGGTCATCCTTTCTAAAATCTGATTTGAGGCTCTCCCATCACTCGTCTTAGCAGTTGTGCCTGACATCATTCTCCACTCCCACTTGGCCTGGGATGCTGCATTCCTGCTGCCTGCTTCATCAGCTCATTGATGGTTTTGCATAGAGATTTTCTTACTGGGATTCCAGGGAGGGACTCATGAGGAAGTGAAAGGGATAGGGAAGAGGCAGAACTGGGAGGCTTTGGGTCCTATCTTTCTGTTTCACCATAGCAACTCAGATTTTTATCTTTTCATAAATTAGTCTTTAAAGTTTCCTTTGAGCACAGGTTTCTGATGTTACAAACAAGTTTATAAATCATTGCTATCTTAGTGCATTCAGGTTGCTATAACAAAATATCATAAACTAGGTAGCTTACAAATGACAGAAATTTATTTTTCACACTCCTGGAGACTAGAAAGCCCAACATTAAGGCAGCTTCAGTGTCTAGTAAGGACCTGTTTTCTGGCTTATAGAGAACTGTTTCCTTACACGGTGAAGAAGTGTCAGGCTCCCTCAGGCCTCTTTTATAAGGACACCAATCCCACTCATGAAGGCTCTTCGCTCATGACCTAGTCACATCCCGAAGACCCTACCTCCTGATACCATTACCTTGGGGGTTAGGAGTTCAACAAATAAATTTTAGAGGGATTTAAACATTCAGTCCACATCAATTGGTTTCAACTGACAGTTTTCTTTTTTTTTTTTTTTTTTTGTTATACTTTAAGTTCTAGGGTACATGTGCATAACGTGCAGGTTTGTTACATATGTATACTTGTGCCATGTTGGTGTGCTGCACCCATCAACTCGTCAGCACCCATCAACTCGTCATTTATATCAGGTATAACTCCCAGTGCAATCCCTCCCCCCTACCCCCTCCCCATGATAGGCCCCGGTGTGTGATGTTCCCCTTCCCAAGTCCAAGTGATCTCATTGTTCAGTTCCCACCTATGAGTGAGAACACGTGGTGTTTGGTTTTCTGTTCTTGTGATAGTTTGCTAAGAATGATGGTTTCCAGCTGCATCCATGTCCCTACAAAGGACGCAAACTCATCCTTTTTTATGGCTGCATAGTATTTCATGGTGTATATGTGCCACATTTTCTTAACCCAGTCTGTCACAGATGGACATTTGGGTTGATTCCAAGTATTTGCTATTGTGAATAGTGCCACAACTGACAGTTTTCAAAACCTTTCTGGCTTCAGGATGCATTCACACTTTTAAAAACTATTAGGGCCTTTTTTTCCCCCCAAGATGGTGGATTGGAGGAATTGTCAGCATGCCTCTCCCACTTGGAAAGACAAAATAGTTTGTAGAGACTCATGCTGTGAACTTGTTTCCAAGCAGCAACACAGAAAATTAACAGGAAAACTGAAAAATAAAAATAACAGAACCTTTGAAAGAAGTGGCAGGCTGAGCCTATGCCTTGAGCCAGGAGGAAAACCCTAAGTCCCTAGAGTGTGAGAGGGGGAGAAATTGCCTTCAGGATATACATTCCCACTGGGAAGCTGACAATCCAGGCCACAGGGGAGGGCCTTATCTCAGTGCTGGGGTTGATTTAGTGAGTGGTGAGGAGTATATAAGAAGGAGCGGCATCACTTCTTTACAAACACTTCCAGACTCCAACAGATAAAGGGAAACAAAACTTGATTCTATGTCCCAGGGGACCTCGCAGAAATCTGCTGGTGAACTCAGTTGGTGGTCATAGGTGGAAGGAAGCTCCTGAGATTCATGATGTAATTTCAAGTTGGGACAGACTCCCTTGGCCAGAACCAGGGGGTGAGTGGGAAGTGTGTTGTAGCCATGGGCACAAGAACTGGATGCCCCTACTTCACAGACAGACTGAGAGGGGCATGGCCTGAAATTTGTGGTTTCTGTCTCATAGGGAAAGTTTACAGCCTGGGGAAGTTTTTAGTTCTGAGCTCAGACTGCCTGGCACTTAGCTAGCAACCGTTAGTGGAGCACTGTAGGTTTGAGATCTAACTTGCCAAGTGTGTGGGAGCTGGGTGGGGCTTACTGTCACTTGTTACTCCCCACTCCCTCTGTGGACTTCCTGGACCATTACTCCAGCAGCCAGAGAACTGCTCACTAGGGCCACTGCTTGCACATGCATGTGGAGAGGCAGAGTGTGGACTTACCTGATGCAGCCCCCACCTGGCTTTGCCCCTCCACCTGCCCTGGTAGCTTAACACAAAGGACAGAAACCTTTGGGAGCTCTGTAGCTCTGCTTGTTGCCTGAGAAACCAGAGTACTTCCCCTGAGTAGCATAAGGCAAGCACAAATCCCACTGCTACCAGAATAGCTGGTAGTGTTTTACAAGTGCCACCTCTTGACTGGAGCCAACTGACACAGTCCATTACAACATCTTCAGGGAGAATAACATGGCCCCCAGGAAGAAGACTTGTAAATAACCTCAGCTATCATCATTGCCTACATCACCCTGGCTAACCAGGAGGTCCTTAGTCTCTCCATGTGACCAATTCATTACTACTACAACTTGCGCATGAGAAAGCCAACACACTAAGGCTGCTTATAACCAAAGAATCTCAAGGAGTCTAAGTCACTCCCCTGCCATGCCATCGGGACTGGTTCTGGTACCTGCTGCTGGGAGACGTGAGGACAGGTCACATCACTGGATCCGTTGAAGACATTCCCCATCTCCAGCTTGGAGTGTGACAGCCCCCTAGGAGGCTAGACCCAGAAAAAGAGAAGCATTCATAGTAATTTTGGGCCTCAGGGACTACTACTTCTAGGGGAAGGGGAAGTGCACCCAGTGGGACAAAGAAAATCCAGACCACAGGCCCTGAGTCCCAGAACTTTCAGCTTGTGGGAAGTTTCTTTCAGCAAAAGCCCAAGTGCAGTGCTGGGCTCAGTAGGAAAAGCTGGCAGCTCTACCCCAACAGTCAGGAGCCTCGGTGCTCATAAAGTGTCACATAGAAGGGGACTTCTTCTCCCTCTCACCCACCACTGAAGACACAGGTGGGGCTTCTCTAATGGGAGCTTGACTTAGGTCCATCTGTAGACAGCCTTTCTAGAACATTTCAGAGTGACTGCATCCCCACAAAAGGAATGCTTTCCTGGTACAGGCTTCCATGAGAGGTAGAATGACAAACCTTTTCTATATGGAACATCAGCATTCCCTCAGATGAAAAGAGGTGTCTGTCTGATCTGAATAGCTGGAACCCTGGTTCGGGAGTGTGACTGAGAGGTGGATTGCTTTCCTACTGGCCTGGCAGGGGAACTCAGGTGACTCCCTCTCTTCACCCTGAAAAGACCTCAGTGTTTTCCATTGAGAATTCCTCCAACTACCTCTGTCAATGCTGTGACCTCTGCCCTCCATTGGGTATTACATTTACTCACCTGCTTTAGTCACAGCTGAGTTTTACCTGTAGATACTTCTCACTGGCCTGAAGGCTGGACTGTTCAATCCAGTGATTAAAATAGTGGGGGAAAAATAAATAAATAAGAAAATACACACTCCTGGGAAACAAAATAAGCTTCAAGAGACTTTTGTCATTCCAAAGTTATAGGAGACAGTGAACCTACTCACACCATTAACATATTGCCACTACAATCAGTATCTGAAAAAGCCATCATACAAGGGCTCTTTATAACCAAGGAACTCATACAAAGTCTTCACCCAGAGCTGAATTAGGTTACAACAAATTATAAACATTAAAATCATATCCTCAAGGATGGGACATTTTTAAAAAGCACAGTTGAATCAAAAATAAATTAAAAAATAATTTAAAGAAATAGTCTACCCAAAAAAGAAGAAACCAGAAAAATAATTCTGGCAACATGACAAAACAGGGTTCTATAAAACTCCAGAAAGATTACACCAGCTCTTTAGCAATGGAACTAAACCAAGGTGACAACTTTGAAATATCAGATAAAGAATTCAAAAGGATGCTTATTAAGTTACTCACAGAGGTGCAAGAAAAAGATGAAAACCAACATGAAGAAATTTAAAAAACAATTTAGGATGTGAATTAAAAATGTTCTAAAGAGATAGATATTTAAAAAAATCAATTAGAGCTTCTGAAAATAAAAGACACATTTACATAATTATAAAATGCCGTGGCAAGTTTTAACAGTTTACTAGATAAAGTAGGATAAAGAATTTCAGAGCTCAAAAACAAGGCTTTTGAATTAATCTAATCAGACAAAAATAAAAAATAATTAAAAGAAGTGTACAAAGTATCCAATAAATATGGGATTATGTAAAACAGCCAAACTGGTGTTTCTTGGGAGGGATAAGAAAAAGCAAAAAGTCTGGAAACCTTATCTGAGAGAATAATTGAGGAAAACTTTCCTGGCCTTACTAGAGATTTAGACATCCAAATTCATTAAGCCAAAAAACAAAACAAAACAAAAAACAAAACAAAAAACAAAAAACAAAAAACAAAAAACAAAAAACTCCTGGGAGATTTATTCCAAAAAGGATATCTCCAAGGCATATAGTCATTAGGCTGTCTAGAGTCAATGTGAAGGAAATAATTCTAAGAACAGTGAGACAAAAATATGATGTATTCTATAAAGGAAAATCTATAAGACTAGCAGCAGACTTCTCAGCAGAAACCTTTTACCAGCTGTAAGGGATTCAGGTCCTGTCTTTAGCCTCCTTAAACAGAATAACCATCCACCAAGAATTTTGCATCCAGCAAAACTTAAGTTTCATCAACAAAGGAGAAATGAAGTCTTTTTCAAACAAGCAAATTCTGAGAGAATTTGTCACTATTAGACCATCCCTAAAAAGAAATGATAAAAGGAGTTCTAAATATTGAAACGAAAGGTCGATATGCACCAGAATAGAACACCTTGAAAGCATGAAACTCACAGGACCTGTAAAAACGATAACACAATGAAGAAAACAAAGTAACTAGGTAACAATCAACATGATGACTGGAACAGTACCTCATATCTCAATATTAATATTGAATGTAAATATTCTAAATGCTCCACTTAAAAGATACAGATCAGCATAATAAATAAAAAATCACAAACCAAATATTTTTTGTCCTAAAGAAACACATTTACACATATAAGGATTCTTATAGACTCAAGATACAGGGGTGGAAAAGACATTCCACGCAAATGGAAACCAAAAGCAAGTAGGAATAGCTATTATTATGTCAGATAAAACAGTCTTTAAAGCAATAACACTAAAAAAAAAGAAAAAATTTAAAAAATGGATCATTATGTAAAAAAAAAAAAAAAAGAATCAATTCTGCAGAAGACATTACAATCCAAAACACATATGCACTGAACTTTGGAACTCCTGGATTCATAAAACAATTCCTACCAGACCTCAGAAAAGAGATAGACACTAACACAATAATAGTGGGGTACTTCAACACTCCACTGACAGCACTAGACATAACAGCAAGGCAGAAAGTCAACGAAGAAACACCGGACTTAAACTGCACTCTAGAACAAGTGGATCTAACAGACATTTACAGAAAGTTCTACCCAAGAACTGCAGAATATGCATTCTTCTCATCAGCACATGGATCATTCTCCAAGACAGATTACATGATAGGCCACAAAACTAATCTCAATAAATTTTTAAAAATAAAAATCATATCAAGTACCTCCTCAAAATCACAGAGGAATAAAACTAGAAATCAATCCAAAACTATACAAATACATGGAAATTAAACAATCTGTTCTTGAATGACTTTTTGTTTTTTGGTTTTTTTTAGACAGAGTCTTGCTCTGTCACCCAGGCTGGAGTGCAGTGGTGTGATCTCGACTCACCACAAGCTCCACCTCCCAGGTTCATGCCATTCTCCTGCCTCAGCCATCTGAGTAGCTGGGACTACAGGCGCCCGCCACCACTCCTGGCCAATTTTTTGTATTTTTAGTAGAGATGGGATTTCACCGTGTTAGCCAGGATGGTCTCGATCTCCTGACCTCGTGATCCGCCCACCTCAGCCTCCTAAAGTGCTGGGATTACAGGCATGAGCCACCGCGCCCGGCCCTTGAATGACTTTTAACAATGAAATCAAGAAAATTTTTAAAAAGTCTTCAAAATGGCTGATAACAGTGACACAAGTTATCAAAACCTCTGGAATGCAGCAAAAGCAGTGCTAAGAGGAAAGTTTATAGAGCTAAATGCCTACATCGAAAAGTCTAAAAATAAAAGATTACGAATTGACCACACAAAGTCACACTTCAAAGAACTATAGAAACAACATCAAACCAAACCCAAAGCTGGCAGAAGAAAAGAAATAACAAATATCAGAGAACTCAATAAAATTGTAATTTTAAAATGCAAATGATTAATGAAAGAAAAAATTTGTTCTTTGAAAAGATAAATTGATAGACCATTAGCTAGAATGATCAAGAAAAGAAGTGAAGATTCAAATAAGCTCAATTAGAAATGAAAAAGGAGAGATTACAACCAATACCACAGAAATACAAAAGATCATTTGGGACTACTATAAACACCTCTCTGCACATAAACTAGAAAATCTAGAGGAAATGGATAAATTCCTGGAAAAATATAGTCCTTCTAGCTTGAATGAAGAAGAAATAGAATTATGAGCAGCCTAATAATAAGCAGTGAGATTGAATCAGTAATAAAAAAAAAATTCCCTGTTAAAAAGAAAAAAGCACAAGGCCAGGTGGACTCACAACTGAATTCTATCAGATGTTTAAAGAGAATTGGTACCAATTCAACTGAAATTATTACAAAATAATGAGAAAGAGGGAACCCTCCGTAACTCATTCTATGAAGCCAGTATTACCCTGATACCAAAGCAAAGGATGTAACAAAAAAAGAAAACTATAGATCAATATCCCTGATGAACACAGACGTAAAAATCCTCAACAAAATACCAGCGAATTGAATCCAACACCTGCAGAAAAAAACATTCAATAAAATCCAGTATCTTTTTGTGAAAACCCTCAACAAACTAAGCATAGAAGACACATACCTCAAAATAATAAAAGCCACATATTACAAACCCACACCCAAGATCATACTGAGTAGGGAAAAGTTGAAATTATTTCCCCTAAGAACGGGAAGAAGACAAGAGGCCCACTTTCATTACTTCTATTCAACATAGTACTGGAAGTCCTAACCAGCGTAGTCAGGCAAGAGAAAGAAATAAAGGGCATCCAGATTGGGGAAAAGGAAGTCAGACTATCTCTGTTTGTCAATGATATAATCGTATACCTAGAATACCCTAAAGATTCCTTCAAAAAATTCCTAGATTTGACAAATGAATTCATTAAGGTCTCAGGTTACAAGATGAATGTACAAAAATTGTAGCACCACTATATACCAATGATGACCAAGCTGAGAATCAAATCAAGAATTCAATCCCTTTTACAACAGTTGCAACAATAAAATAAAATACCTAGGAATATATTTAACTTAGGAGATGAAAGGTCTCTGTAAGGAGGGCTATAAAACATTGCTTAAGGTAATTGTAGATGACACAAACAAATGAGAATACATTCCATGGTTACGGATTGGAAGAATCAATATCATGAACATGATCATAGTACCCAAAGTAATCTACAGACTCAGTGTAATTCCTATCAAAATACTAACATCATTTTTCACAGAATTAGGAAAAAAAAAAAAATCCTAAAATTCACGTGGAACCAAACAAGAACCTGAATAGTCAAGGCAATCTTAACCAAAAAGAACACATCTGGAGGCATCACATTCCCTGACTTCAAATTATACTACCAGGCTATAGTGACCAAAACAGCATGGTACTGGTATAAAAGTAAATACATAGACTAGTGGAACAGAATAGAGAACCCAGAAATAAAGCCAAAGCCAAATGCTTACAATCAACTGATCTTCAACAAAGCATACAGAAACATAAATCTGGGGAAAGGACACCCTATTCAATAAACGGTGCTGGGAAACCTGGATACCCACATGCAGAAGAATGAAACTAGATCTCTATCTCTCACCATATACAAAAATCAACTCAAGATGGATTAAAGTCTTAAATCTAAGACCTGAAATCATAAAATTTCCAAAAGAAAGGCTAGGAAAAGCTCTTCTGGACATTGCCCTAGGGAAAGAATTTATGACTAAGACCTCAAAAGCAAATTCAACAAGCAAAAATAAGAAAATGGGATCAAATTAAACTGAAAAGCTACTGCAGAGCAGAAGAAATAATCATCAGAGTAAGACAGACAACCCGTAGAATGGGAGAAAATATTTGCAAACTATGCATCCAACAAAGGAAATAGCATCCGGAATCTACAAAGAACTAAAACTAATCAGCAAGAAAAAAACCCAGATAATTCCATCAAAATAGACAAATAGACAAATGACATGAATAGACATCCCTTAAAAGAAGATATACAAATGACCAACAAACATACAAAAAAATACTCAGCATCACTAATCATCAGAGAAATGCAAATTAAAACTATAATGAGATACTACCACCTTACCCCCACCAGAATGGTCATTATTAAAAAGTCAAAAACCAAAAACTGAAAAAGAAAAGAAAGAATGGCACGGATGTGTTGCAAAGCGTTTGTTTATACGCTGCTGGTGGGAATATAAATTATTAATAGTACAACCTCTAATGGAAAACAGTATGGAGATTTCTCAAAGAAATAAAAGTAGATCTGCCATTTGATCCAGCAATCCCATTGCTGGGTATCTACCCAAAGGAAAAGAAGTCATTGTACACGAAAGAAACCTGAATATGTATGTTCATTGCAGCACAATTAACAATTGCAAAGATATGAACCAACCTAAATGCCCATCAACTGATGACTGGTTAAAGAAAATGTGGTATATATACACCATGGGGTACTACTCAGACATAAAAGAAAGAACAGAATAATGTATTTTGCAGCAAGTTGGATGGAGCTGGAGGCATTTATTCTAAGTGACACAATTCAGGAATAGAAAACCAGATACTATATATTACCACTTAAAAATGGGAGCTAAGCTATGGATATGCAAAGGCATGCCGATTAATATATTGGACTTTGGAGACTTAGAAGTGGGTGGCAGGGAGGAGGGTGAGGAATAAAAAGCTACATATTGGGTACAATGTACACTACTCGGATGACAGGTATGCTACAATATCAGACTTTACCACTGTATAACTTACCCATGTAACCAAAACCAACTTATACTGTAAAGCTATTGAAATTAAAAATAAAATTAAAAAAGTGTTAGGGACCTCAAAAATAATTATATGGGTGTTATATATCGATATATAATGTATTAGACATTAATACTAAGAGTATTTAAAATATTTCTTTATTCTTTCAAAAATAAAAATAAAACTATTACATGATAACAAATATATTTTTATTAAAATTACTGTATTTTCTAAAACAAAGTATAATGTGAAGAGAGGCAGTATTTTCCATTTTTGCAAATCTCACTAATATCTGGCTAAGTAGGAGATACATGGATTCTAATATCTGCTTCTGCAATAAATTTATTATGTTGTTTTGGTTGAAGTCTATGAAAAATAAAGTCAACCTCGCAGAG
Organism: Piliocolobus tephrosceles; assembly: GCF_002776525.5. NCBI lineage: Eukaryota > Metazoa > Chordata > Mammalia > Primates > Cercopithecidae > Piliocolobus > Piliocolobus tephrosceles. The sequence goes on along the minus strand of NC_045444.1, from coordinate 36,069,476 downwards.
ATACATAGTTAGAAGGAGGAAGAGCATTTTGGTAATCTTTCTAGATAACTGTGGATATTTGTTTTTGACAATATACCATAACTCACTAATTAGTAGTTTCTTAAAGGCTGGTTGCAGTGTGAACTCAAAATCCATATCAATAAACATTTTGAACTCTATAACATTAAAGTATATCAGCCTGTCTTGCACTTTGGGTGAATCTTTTAGTCATGAATAATTTTGTAACATCACACATCAGTCATCTGGAAAATATCGGTTCACTGGGTTATGCCATTTTTCAAGTTGACATGCTTCATTTTGCAATCTCAAAAAACTTATGTTCATTAATAATATCACTGATATCATTAGAAAAATTTCTAAATATTGGGAAGCTGTCAAGCTCACAGTGGGAGACACAAGTTTTTCACAATTCTAAATTTTGCTTGCAAGCTTTAATCTTCTAATTTGCAACAAATACCATCAGTTGTTTTCCCTGAAGTGACAGGATCACTTCACTTTCGGAAAAGTATCTGCAAAATGCCTAAGTCTGAACAATCATGTTTGTCTGCCAGTCATTTTTTCAAATTACAGGGTATTTCATGGAGGAAGTATCTAGTTTAGCTTGCAACTAAAATAACCACACAAGTGCTTTTCCCCCAACAAACACCATACTTTGGCGTGCACCTTATAAGTTGCCTTACATGTACTTACCATTTCATCATATAAAATATTAAAAAGATGTGAACTGAAAAGTAGAGATTCAATAAAATCAACCCAGTATACTCTTCCTCAAGGACATTCTTAAAACTGCTTTTCCTGCCCCTTGTGAGTGCCTGGTGCAGTATACAACAAGTACTGGTACAGTGTGGTGGCACTGCCTTGATTTGAGATAAAGCACCAGCAGTTCCACCCACCACTGCTTATTTTTAGCATTGGGGCTTATGTCACTGGAGTGAAAACGATAAATACCACTTTAGTATCATGAAAAAAATCATTTTGACCTGAACTTCCTGATTGGGCCTGCAGGATCCCTCTGGTTCCATAGGTCACACTTTGAGAATCTCTGCTTTAAACCTGGAAAAGGCAAATATCAAGAGGAAAGTGCAATAAGCCGTGCGTTAGAGTCTCTTGAAGACCAAAGACAAAATGCACATGTGTTCTCTGGGAGGGGTCTGATAAATAGCGATTACTCATTTGTAACAGCTTTCCAGGCTTCTGCGATTTTGGAAGACTTGAGGAATCTATAGGGACAGCATCTACAACACAATAAAAAGAGGTTTTTGGCAACTATAGATAAAATATCCCAAGGTTCCAGGGAATATGCCTGAAGTGCCAGGAAAACACTTGGAACTCACTTGTGCATTCCTTCATTCATTGTCAGAAAATAATAAAAAAATTCTGAGCCAACTGCTAAGTGCGATCTATATGTTTGAACACAAAGTTTCTTTAAAAGCTAGTTAGAATACCTAACAATACTATTACTGCCAGCAACATAAGCAGAAACATTAAGCACTTACAATGAGTCATGTATTGTGTTAAATACTTCTTATGAATTGCCTCCTTTAATCCTTACCATTAATAATCAGTTGTCTTGCTATAATAAATTGGCATAATTTCTATCTCATTTTTATGAATGAAGAAAACAAGACTTTCAAAGACCAAGAAGCATGTCCAAGATCTCATGGCTGGCAAATGTTGGGGCTGAAATTTGAACCTAAGGAGCAGGCTTTGAGCTGTTATGAAACCTCTCAAATCATCCTCTCATTATTTGTAAAACACTAATCGCACTTACCTAATTGACATTTGTAAAGCATGGACAAGATAGCACATATGAAGACAGGATGGTGCCTGAGACATTGGATATAGAGGATAAATCTTATTTTCCTTCCATATTGACTGCAGCAACTCCCTCAATTATCTTGCATTACAATAAAGGGGGAAAATCATTATTAATAACTTCAATACAAAGCATCATGGTTAAGTGTCAAGAAAAGGGCCATATATTAAGTTCTCTGGGAGTCTGGCAGAGGGCAGGATCATGTGGGAGGAGAGAACCCTGGAGGGTAATTTGAAAGGCTAGAATTTGGTAGATTTTGTTGGACACTCAAACATGTAGCAATCTGAAGCTCATGATTGAGACATTATATTGTTAGTATATACTGTTTTTAATGAATGCAAACATAAGTGTAGATATACACATGTATTGCGTTGCAGTATTTGTGCCACTGGTGTTTTTTTAACTGGTGAAAAACTTGTTTAGGTATCAAGAAAAAGAAAGAACCAACAATTCCATTTGAAATTGGGAGGAGAATGGATTTCTCTGGCTTCTGAGACTATGCTGGTGAAGCTAGTTTCTCCACCTTTTTTTTTTTTTTTTGAGATGGAGTCTTGCTCTGTTGCCAGGCTGGAGTGCAGTGATGTGATCTCAGCTCACTGACACCTCCACCTCCTGGGTTCAAGTGATTCCCCTGCCTCAGCCTCCCGAGTAGCTGGGCCTACAGCTGCATGCCACCACACCTGGTTAATTTTTTTTTATTTTAGTAGACGGGGTTTCACCATGTTGGCTAGGATGGTCTCGATCTCCTGACCTCGTATCCGCCCACCTCGGCCTCCCAAAGTGCTGGGATTACAGGCGTTTCTCCACTTTATTAAATGCATTTCTGGCCAAATGGACTATATACACATGACTTACAGCTCTGGAGGAATCCTTGGTTAGCTTCTAATGCGCCTGTATAGAGATAATGCTGAAGGGGTGCTTTTGGGAAAGTTGGTTTCCATTTATCTCCTTTGCCAGAATGCAGACTTGAATAACTATCGACTAATGTTTTTCTATATCTGCATGCCTTATGGAACTGCCTAATATTCTTCATAGGAGACTTGGCTACTTCATCTGTAGACATAGCTAATTCCATTCACTTCTGACCCCTCGTGAGAATATTTTGAAATCTCCTCCTGACAGGTGCTAAGTAAAGAAATTATTCCAGTGAACTGGGTTATTGATGGAATTGAGTAATTGATTTTACGATCTGCAGTGATATCACTCCTTACTTTGTAAAGTGAAAGACTTGAAGTGGTTCATATAAAACTGAATGTGGAAAAGATAGAATATCCTAGGGCTGAAATATCTTCCTGAAAAATATGAGGATTTCAGCAATCAGCACTCCTTGGCTGTCTCGAATTCTGCTTATCTCTGGCTCTTGGTAGGCTAGCCTAGGCATTGCCACTAATCTTTTGTCAGAAAAGTCCCCCTGGTTATGTGAAATCATTTCTCAATTGATGTACTCTGCTGACAACACCATCTATCAATGTTAGGCAGTAGGTAGAGAACTGAGATTTCGCATCACGAAGAAATGAAGAATTAAAACCGGTGGGTATTTTTCTCTAGCTCACAAAGACAAACTAAAAACAGCTACCTAAGAGTGATTAAGCCTCACTCTTGTTTTTGGCAGCACAGTTGTGAGAAATAGCATCATAAAGTCACATTCATTGTGGTACGGTTGTTTAACTTGGATTGAACTCTCTGCCTGGTTCGAAGTTTCGGTTTGGAGGAGTGGGCGTACACTACAACCCACTAAAATAACTAAAGCTTATTTCTTACTACTGGTCATTTTAAAAATCCTTAGTTTAAATTTCTGCTTTAAATCTAGTATATGGAAAGAAATGGCAGAAATCAAAACCCTTTCCCCATGTACTTCCTGGAGATGACCTTGTCAGAGATCTAGACATTACCATGGCAGCTGAGGTCAAAGTGTAAATTCCACTTGTGCAACTTGAGATCCCAGCTTGCTCTGGGATTGAAGCAACTTCCAGGCCCCTGGGGCCGGATTTCCACAGGCTCTGAGGAAAGCTGCCTGTTTGCATAATGTTCAGGTGTCCCCTGCTTTTTGAATATGCACAACTCCCATTTGTTCATGCAGATTTAGTAATTGTCTATTTAATCACCTATTTGCATGCACAATTACTCAGTTTGGGCACATCCATGCTCATTTGCATATGTAAATCTTGACTTGGGCTCCAGCAAACAACTGCACCTGCAAACTGCAGCCGGGCCCATTTATAAACCCTTAGGGGGGATTAGCCGGTCCACAGAGGGAAAAGAAGACGGAATGAGTTTGAGGTCCGAATACTGAGCATTAATTACATGTGTAATGAAATTGATTTCTTTTATTTTAAACCTAAAAAGGAAAGAAGTTAGAAAGTATGTTGATCGTTCTCTAATGGGAGAAAAAGCAATAAGATAAAAGTTTTTAATAAGCAAATAAAGGAGACCAGCAAAGACTGCTGAAAGAAAGAAATGGCAACAGAGTTGAATTGTCATCCAAAACTCTTCTGTCAATGTAACCTTTGTTGCCGCTGATATTTAAAATAATATAAGGTTAGTGGCTGTAGCCATCTTTGACGGAAGGGGAACAAGTGACACAAATGCATATCTTTATGAAGATCTCTGTCTTCGCACCAAGAACAAAATTGCTATAAGGCCCTGTGCGTGAGATGGCTTTCTCTGTTTATGGAAAAATTAAACCCAGCTATTTGGTGATCTAAAGATTTTCAACTCTTAACATAGAACATGTCAAGAAAAATATGGGAAAAATTAGCATGTGTGCAGAGAATGGAAAAGAACATAACTCCTAGTTGTTACATGTAGGACAGGATCTTCTTGGCTACTCTGAAAACAGTTTTTCTCTAGTTTTAAGTTTGAATGTCTCATTTAGGAGATTGTTTAAAATTCAGATTATCAGGCCACACCAGATACTGATTCAACAGGTTGAGCCTAAGAATCTGTATTTTACCAATACTCTGGGGGATTCTGATATATCTGGGTTTGGAACATACTCTTTGAAACACCAGTTATCAGGGCTTTTAAGGAAACTGGCAGATACAGATATATGCCAGTCTATCACCTGTCTCTCTAGACATAAAGAAAGCACTTCAGCCATCAAGCCAGTTCCTTGACTGGCGGATAACAAGCTTACATTATGACATTTAATTTTCTATGAGGACTGCAATAGCATCCAACCAGCTTTAGCTCAGTATTGCTATTAATCGCCCTCAAGGGCTGGCATGCAAAACTACCTTACCAAACCCCACCTCCACATAGCTTTATATCTCCCTTTCTTAGAAGCCCAGAGAATCAAGAGGCCCCACTTCAGCCATAGCAAGGACCAGCCCTGTCCCCAGAACAAGTTTGAACCACAAGACTAGGCTCAAGGTTAATTAGTAACATTTATAGGTTGAGATGGCTTATTAATTGGTTTGGATCAAAGGAGCAGCTATGCAATAAAATACGTCTTTAGTGAGTTTTGTTTCTGAAAAGTTATTTGTTTATTTATTTTGATTCTTTTTTTTAAGGTGAGGTATTTAAAAGATCCTTGGTCTCATTTGTTACAGTAGTTGTGATAACCAGAAAACATCATTTCCAAAATGTAGTTAATGGGAATGATTTCAAAAAAAAAAGAAGGACAACTGCTGTTGTCCTAGATGTTGGTTATGTTAGCTGGAGACTTCCAGATAAACTAGTTGATTTAGTTTCTGAAAAGGAAATGGGAGTAAATCCTACCTGACTATCTCATTTCATATTCACAAACTACCTATAAGATGGTTATTATTGTCTTCATGTTGCAAATGAGAAAACCAAGGCTTAGAGAGATTAAGCTATGTGCCCAAAGTCACACAGCTAAGTGCTAACAGAGGCGTGATTTGAACTCTGGTCTTTCTTACGCAATGGGAAAAGCCCTCATTTCTGAACACTGCCCTTGCTTCTTTCAGACAGGCTGGGAAATTGACATCTTCATCTATCCTCTGTCTTGTGAATGTTCCCCCAGAGAAAGGACTGGCCATTAGTTCCCCTTTCTACAAATGACCTTGAAAACCATCTATCTCTTCCAGTAATTACTTGGATGAAAATGGTGAACCCAGCTGCTTCCCTGGTGATTTTCTAGCTCAGCCTCATAAAAGCTGCCTTTGTAGAAGCTGCTGCTTGTCTCTTTCTTTTACTTGATAATTCCCAAGAGCAAGATTACCTACAACCAGCTGCTTCCCTCTACATGCAAAGGGATTGAGGAAAAATCAAATGCTGATTAAATCTACACATTGTCTTTCTCATTCCCCCCCAGTAAACACCAAGAAAAATCACTGGAGTCATAAGACATTGGGCTCAAGTTTTCTCAAAAACCCCAACAGGTTTATTAAACTGATAAAAACAAGAAACAACAGAATAGTTCCTTCTAATTTACAAAGAAATGGTGTCCAGTGTTTCTTCCCATTCTTTCTACATCTAGAGGCCTTTTATTTAAAATTTAGCAGTCACTGATGCACTTATGAGAGAGACAAAGTCTCTTTCAAAGTCAAGCTACTCACTAGAGACCCTTAATCAGAAATAATGCCCCTCCCAGGATATAGGAGAGCTCTTAGGATCGCCTGTTTTATTATACACAAATTGAAAATTCTCTGCCTAAGTGCATCTTTTACTAATTAATTGTTTGCCAGAGTCACGTGCTAGAAATGCTGTGCACATAGACCTTGTTTTCCAATACTTTTAAGGTGTGCGTCCTTTAAAGAGTCAAAGGAGATCATTTTTAGGAAGTGCTTAACTTTTCCTAAGAAGTTCTTGTGCTAAGAATCAATCTCTAGATTATAAGAAGATGTTAAAATGAGCTCTTGAAGACTTGGTATCTATATATATGAACATAACTGTTAATATGAAATATGCAAGACTCCACATGCACAATTTTCAAAGGAAGTCATGGAAGACCAGTTTCCTGGCTCTTAGATCCTTATAAGATCAAGGATACATAAAAAGGAATCAGCAAGTGAAGGGAAATGGTACAACCACTTTGGAAAACAATTTGGCAGTTTCTTCATAAGTTTAATATCATTTACCATATGTCTCAGCATCTCCACTTAAAGGCATCTACCAAGAAAATTTAGAGCATATTTCCACCCAAAGACTTGTACATGAATGCTCATAGCAGCACTATTCACTATTCACTATTACAGCCAAAAACTGGAAACATCTACAATGTTTATCAATCTGGAGATTGATAAGCAAATGGTGGTATGTCCATACAATGGAATACTATTTGGCAATAAAAAGAAACCAAATATTGAAACATGCTACAACATGGATAAACCTCAAAAATATTATGCTAAATGAAAGAAGAAAATGATCACATATTGTATGACTCTATTAATACGAAATGTCCAGAAAAGACAAATCTGTGGGGACAGAAAGTAGACTAGTGGTTGCCCAGATCTAGTGCCCACTAGGAACTGATAGTGATTACAAAGGATTTTTTGGGGGTAATCAAAATGTTCTAAAATTGAATTGAAGGCTGCACAACTCTGCAAATTTACTAAAAAACACTTAATTGTACACTCAACATGACAGAATTTGATAGTATGTAAATTATATTTTATTAAGTCTGTTTTTTAAAATGGAGAGAGTAGGGGAGGTTTTCAACAGATCTTCACTGTCCGATATGGTACCCACTAGCTACATGTGGCTAGTCCAAATGGAGATGTGCTTTAAGTGTAAAATACACACTGGATTCAAAGATTTATGGGGTAAAAATATTATAAATTATCTCATTAATACTTTTTATATATTGGTTACATGTTGAAATAGTATTTTGGATATATGGACACATTAAATAAAATATATTATTAACACATTTTTACCCATTTATTTTTAATGTGTCTACTAGAAAGTCAAAATTACCTGTATGGTTCACACTGCATTTCTATAGAACAGCGCTGTGATAGAGAGAGCTGTTGCCTGTACTCCCCTGTCTTCTGGAAGGAGAAGATAATTTGCTCCAATCTAATCCCAAACAGGTGAGGAGGTTCTTCAAGTGGACGTTTCAGATAGTTGTTTGGTATTCACTGTCATCAAGGGGATGATGGACTGCAGCCCAAGCAAGCTATAGTCGCCTAAGGCAGCAGGATAAAGTGATGTACACACTGACCAGTCAGGCTTGTTGGAGGCAATACATGTCCAGCATTATCTTTGACCCGGGTGTGAATCACAAGAGAGAAGGCGCTCTCCTGGAGTTGGTAAGATCACCCCAAAGCCAAGTCTGAGTGAGGAGGACCAACAGGGAAGCAAAATCTGAAGGGTAGTTTGAGAGATGCCAGGGGGAGGAAAATGCTCATTGCCCATGTCATGTCATGAAAGTTGGAAGACAAGAGCTGCGTTCTGATGCTAACTCAAATTTTGCCTATTCAGTGTACCGATGACACCATACTAACTTTTTTCTTCCAAAGCAGGGCTGCTGCCTTGCAGAATTCCAAGAGGCATTATTCACATCCTAGTCCAGATGGCAGGTGCCAGGCATAGGGATGACCAAAGAGCCCATGCAGGTACTCAAGAGAGTCCACTTTAAACACACGCCATCACCATCACCAGTGAGTGTGAGGCCAGATTACAAAGGCACTGGACCAAATAGAATTTTCCTATCTCTTTGCTGTTCTTCTGTCTCTCATGGAAGAGTCAGAAACTGGCTAGCAAGAAATGAAGTAGAGTGAGAAGAAGATAGAAAGAAGTTAGCAGAGAAATAGAAAAGGGACCAATGCTTTCCCCTTTTTTCATTTTAGACTTTCAGCCTAAAGCTGACATAAGCTGAAGGTGGGGAAAAGATCTGATATTAAATCAAATTCTGGCCATTGATTAATATATTGAACTATATTCTAACTTCTGATTTGAGAACTCATGACTTGAGGGACCATATGACCGTGTGTGTGACTTTTTGTGTGTGACTTAAAGCTTAAAAGTCACACACAAAAAGGCATAGGTCTGTCTGAGTTTTCATCTAAGAACAATAAAATGTGAACAAATTTAAAGGAATGGTGACAAAATGAAAGAGCTGAATTCTGATTGTATAACTCCAGTTGTGCTTGTTCAACGTAATGATACACTGTAGTAACCTCTCTCTTCAAAGGCAGTGCTGTTGTAATGAAGGATTTCCAGTCATGGCAGTTCCTGGGGTTTATAGGGTACAATTCCTGAACCAGGTATTGCAGCTCAGTTTGAAGTGAAATCCCACGAAGGTGGGTGTGGCTGGAAGTCAGGCCAAGCAGGCTTAAATTGATAAGAAAACTTGAATAGGTACTAAGTCTAAAATTCAGTCTCAGGCTAATGCTGATTTCCAACCATATGCTCCTTATTCCACAAAACAGTAAAGGATCAAACTCACCACATCTTGAAAATCATTCTTTTTTTGTGAGGCAGGATCCTTTTTTCCGAGGACTGCAGGGCTTAGAATGACTCCTAAATTCAACAACGCCATCACTATAATCAATAATGCTATCAGTTGCTAAGTGAGTGTCAGAGACCAGGAAAATGAAATGTACCCTACACACATCTAAATCTCATTCCCTTTGGTGCTACAACTCTGTGTTCCCAGTGGACACTGCTTAAGTGGAATTGGATACAAAGTGTTAGGGATACAAGACAAAGAAAATTAGCTGTGAGCATAAATTTCTAATTTCATCATTAGTACAGCAATCATACAAATATATTTATTTTTGGATTATTAATATTGTACAGTAAGTGATTACACAGCAAAGTCATACTTTTTCTGAAGATTCTTTAAGGGAAAAGATAATTCTATAAAAATATGTTAAATGGATAATATGCTGTATTGTTAAAGGTATCTTAGGAATAAATATTTCTACTTTTTTACATAACAAGATTTTCATGTCTGCATTGTCCTATTAATAATTGATTGCTCAATTCTATTTTACCTTGCAAATTGCATCAGATTCTCTTTTTGAGCGCAGGCCAAGCTGTACCTTGTTCACATGTCATGCCCGAGTGATCTTATCAAGATAATAAAAGTCTCCAGGTGATAAGGTAGTGGTTATGGCTCAAATGGCAAGTTTGTGTTTTAATACCCCAATCACTTGAAGAAGAATCAAAAGAGACATAACACACTGAATACAAACCACGGAACTATAGCTCACCTCCCAGGGCACCATGTGCAGCCAGCCAGCCCCCTTCTCTATCCATTTTCCCACACAGCCAGTCAAAGGCAGGAGCTGGTTTCTGTGGATGACTGTGTCCCAAAGCAGGGCCTTTGTATATGCCCTTGCCTTTTTCTGGAATGGGCTTTCTTCATTCTCTGTGCATGGCAACAGCCTCTTAGTCCTTTAAATACAACTTAAATGTCATCTTGGAGATGCTATCATTGACCACCCAATTAGGCTCCTCTATCACTTTTGATCTCAGCTCAGTTTTTCCATTTCATAGTGACACAGGATTTTTTTTTTTTTTTTTTTTTTTGGTGTGGCTTCACCAGCTGGAGACCTCCATGGCCAGTGGCTCCCCTGCCCGGGCCTTGCTCAGCTCCAGGCTCACTTCACAAGGTACCCTACCCACTCAGCCTGGCTTCTGCCCCAGCCCAGATCCCATGACCACCATGACTACATGCTTAGCCCACAGCAGGAAGGGGTATGTAAGCGAGCGAGCATGGGATCTGGTCATAGCACACAGCCAGGCACATCAGCTGCCGTGGCAGGCAGGCTGCTCAAAGTGCTGGCAGAGGTGTGGGCTCAAGGTCTGACTTGCAGCTGCATCAGGCATGTCACAAGTGATTCCTAGGGTGAACTCTAGTGTCCAGATGAGGGGGATGCAGTGGCACCTGAAAACTCAGAGATGCCAGGAACTGCAGAGTCCCACGGGGTGTCATTCCCACCATTTGCAGCTCAGCAAATAGAAGAGTGTTAACAGCTCCTTCAGTCCCATTTCCTTGCTCAAGTCCATGGCTGCTGTGCTGGCCCAGCTCTGCTGCTGCTTCCCGTTGTGTGGGTCGGCTGCCAGGCACTGGTGAGGGGTAGAGGGCTACAGTGTTACAGCCTTATTTATACCTGCGCTTGGTAGGCCCCAAGTTCTTCTACCATGTCCTAGAAGAATGAGGTTATGCTGACAACCAGAGGGTGAGCAGGGCAGAGAGTTTCATTGAGCAATGGAACAGTTTTCAGCAGAGAAGGGACCCAAAGGGGGCAACCCCCTACCCAAAGTTGGGTACCTCTCCCAAATGTGGCTGAGCCAGGGGTTTTTATGGGCTCAGAATGGGGGAGTGAGTACCGATTGGTTTGTGAGTATGCAAAAAGCCAAAAAAAAAAAAAAAAAAAAAGACACTACTCAAAGGTGAGCACAACAGTGTGAAAAACCATTTAGGTAAGGTTAGATATATGTAAAATAGGTGGAGGCTGGGGATCAATCAGAGGAAAGTGGGCCAAATGGGAAAAGAGATTCTCAATCTGGTTCGTGGATTTATCCAAGACTCGTAGCTTGGTTTTTAGGCTTTAAACTGTCTTCAGCCAGAAAGTTGGGTTTCACCAGGGACTTATCCCTATTTGCCTAGGAATTTGTCTTCTGTCACTACCAATGGCACTAATCACATTCTGAAATTACTATAATCATTTCATGTTTTTTTCCAACTCTATCATATGCTCCATGAAGGCAGCAATATCGTACAGCAATAGAGAACACAAGCCTTATTACTGTAGTTTTGCTGGTGACTAGCTATGTGGCCTTGCATACTTTGAGCTTCAGTTTCCTCAGATGTAACACAGTATTCAACTTACGGAGTTGCTGGAATAACAGATGACCAAATGTATGTATGACACTTAGCTAGCTCTGGCCCCTAGTCATTAATCAATTATTGCTATTGATTTTTATTTAAGATTTTCAGTGAAGGAAATTTCAAAATTATTCCAGTTAAAATCACAATATATAAGTACCCTTTGTTGGGAATGCACAACCTCACCACTCCCTGTCCTTCTATTCTTCAAACCTTAGTGCAAGTATTCCTTCCTCCAGCAAACCTTTCTTGAAGCAGCCACATTGTCCCAGTGCTCCTGATAATGGCTCCATTGCACCTACAATCTTCCAGGATGGTGATGACACCAGGTTCAATCCAGTTTCATCTACTGGTCTGCCCTGAAGGTGTGCCCAGCCCATATCCCTGGGTGGAAAGAAAACATTAGAACTTATATTTTGGAGGAAAAAAAGAAGAGAAATTAAGTACAACTCCTATCTAATATATTGCTGATCCTGGGGTCTTCCCTCAGTTCCCTTGTCAGATACTATTTCAACTGTGCTCCTGAGGTGTTCTCGGAGGAGAATGGGATTCCGTGATGCTGCAGAAATAATAGTGGTGCACTCAGTAGCTCAGTCTTTTTGTAGGTTAGGTTGTCTGGGTGAGTGGAGTTACAGATTATGCTTTCTGGGTTATCTAAAGCAGCCCTCATGAAATGGACAAGTATCTTAAAAAGATTCTTAAACAGAAATCACAGATGAACATAAATGCTAATAATAGAAGTGAACACTAAGAAAATCATGAAACTGACACCTTTACTCCTATCAACCATGTTATGAAATCAGATCTGTGAAGATCTGGGGGAAAATGAAAAGTGAAATTTTTAAGAAAATTATTTGAAATAAGGATTTATACCCCCTTTGATTAACAAAGAACCTCAGAATAAGTGAATTATCATTAAGTGATAACAATGTGTGCACGTGTGTATTTCCAGTAAAAATATATAATTGACAAAGATATGTAATTAAACATGTATAGAGACCACTGATTTAATTAGCAATTTGCCTCTCTGTCCCACCTACCACCTTGTGCCACGTTGCTACAATGTATGCTCTCTCAATGCAGCCTGTGTTCAGATGATTCCATATGTCTATGGGGCCAGATTTTCCTCATATACTTCAACCAAAACAACATCATCCAACAAATTAAATGCAGAAGCAGAGATTAAAATTCCACCTGTCTTCTGTTAAGTCAGATAGTAAAGAAATTTGCAGAAAAAGATAATGCCACCCTTTCACCATTGTTTGAGTACAGTTATGTTTCATAAAATATTATTTATTTTAGTACACAAATGTATTATTAATTTTAAATGAATAAATAAATATTTAAACAAATGAGCAAAGGTTATTTGACATTCTCTGTAATATATGAGAGGGTAAAAGGAATCCTGGAACCAAAACATTTGAGGATTGCTGATCTAATGCAGGGATCATATTGTGTTTGTCTGTTTGAGTCCAGTACTCGGCACAGACCCCAGCACATCATATACTTCTATTAAAATGTATATGGAAATAATAATTGAATGACTGAATGTTAAATAAATAAAATGTGTTACCAGTAAATTCTTTACTTTTGCTAAGTAGAAGTAGCATCTCTCTGTTGTACTCTTCAGTGCTCACAACTCTTGCAGGCATTGACAACAAGGTCTCAACATTCTCATTGTTGAATATGAAGCTCAAATTGAATATGAAGTAGCTCAAATTGAATATGAAGTAGCTCAAATTGAATATGAAGTAAATAGGTACTTTCAAAATGTTTGTTGTCTAAATGTCAAGGGAATTAATTACACACCCAGCAAGTGAACTCCAGTTCTAGTTCCTGGATTGAACAATGAGAAGAGTGAAGAGATCTATCTGTGAGGAGATCTATTCAACGTCTCAACTTAAGTTCATGTTTTATTGTAATGCTTTTAAGAAGTCCAAAATTTTAGATACTGGCCACTGATGGAAAAATGAAGTGATAAAAGGAACGATATTCTTAAAAGTGTGGCTCATCACGTGCAACAAAATCACCTGATGTGCTACTTAAAAGTACAGATAGCTTCACCTACTCCTGATCTATTGGATTTGGGTAGAGCTCAAGAATCTGTACTGTTACAAACTACCTAGGGTAGGGTTGTCAGAGAAAATACAGGATGCTAGGTTAAGTTTGAATCTCAGATAATCAAATGGGAGAGGCTCATACTAAAATATTAAACTTTGGATATCTGAGATTCAAACTTCATTTCAATTTTCATTTGCTAATCTGCCCAGCGTATCCTGGGGAGACTCTTTTGCATAATAAAGTCTAAGACTCACTGGACTTTAAATGTCTTGTGGGGATTTGATGAGTGGATTAGAAGTAGTTTATTTGCTAATCAATTTAGAGTAGTGCTTCTCAGCCATTGGTATCACCTGGGGTGTTTTAAAAATTACTGGGTCTCGCCTTGCCTCCAGAGATTCTGACTTAATTGATCTGTGGTGAGTCTCAGGCACTGGGCATCTTTAAAAGATCCTCAGGTGATTCAATGGGCAACCAAATTTGAGAAACATGATTAGAAGAGAGTGATGGAGAGACCACTGAAATTCCTATAAATGAATAGTATTATATATAACATTAAATGGGCTGAGTGAAAATACAGAAATCATTAAAGTGTCCAGTAAATAAAGGCCCGGGGTTTGTGGTCAGTGATTTTCTATCTATCTATCTATCTATCTATCTATCTATCTATCTATCTATCTAT
>NC_045444.1:36003065-36055165 GCF_002776525.5 Piliocolobus tephrosceles | reverse complement strand
TATCTATCTATCTATCTATCTATCTATCTATCTATCTATCTATCTATTTTCTGTTGGGTGTGTGGGGATTGGGATGGTTGGGAGAGGATTGAGGAAGGGGAGAGGTTGATGCTGGATATTGAAATCTCCTAGAAATGTTGTCCAAGTACTCATACCTGGCCATTATAGTTCATCCTTATCCAAGGAATTCTAAATCTTCCTCTCTAACCCTCATATTCTAACTAGGATGTTAGAGTACTATTATTCTAGCTAACAGTTGATACAAGCTAAAATAGAAGGGGAGAGAACCCATGAAAATAGCTTAGGACAACAAGGAAGGGGGAAAAATGAACAAATATTTATAATAAGCAGAACTTCTACATGGTAGTATAAATGGCTACACAACGCATTAACACATAACAATTTTCTGTCAACATTTACTCAAATTTGGTGGAAGAGCTTTGTTAGTAGAAATGAGTTATATAAGTAATTAATAGAAATAAATAAGATAAATAATAAGTATTCTTTTTTAATGAAACTTTTCTTATAAAAAGTATGTTCAAGCCAATGGCAGGATATAGCTACATAAATCCCTGTTGTTTAATCATTGACCACAATTGAAGTAAGCCTAGTCACTATGTCACTGCTCTTCACTTGGAAACAACTTCTTCAGGAGAAGGTGTAAGGACTTAGAAAAACTGAAAATCTTCTTTAGAGCTATGCTGGTACCTCTCAAACTTTTATTGAGCATAAGATCTTTTAAGCACATTTCTTTAAGTAAAAAATCTGTTCTTTTGCATGAAAGTATAATTTTTGAATTTATTTTAAAATTTATTATTATTATTATTATTATTATTATTATTATTATTATTATTATTATTTTAGAGTCTCACTCTTGTTCCCCAGGCTGGAGTGCAATTGCCCAATCTCAGCTCACCACAACCTCTACCTCCTGGGTTCAAGTGATTCTTCTGCCTCAGTCTCCCAAGTATCTGGGATTATACGTATGTGCCACCATGCCTGGCTAATTTTTTTGTATTTTTTAGTAGAGACAGGTTTTCTCCATGGTGGTCAGGCTGGTCTCAAATTCCCGACCTCAGGTGATTCACACGCCTCGGCCTCCCAAAGTGTCAAATTGATTTTTACTTCTCTTTCTACGCTTGGGTAGTAAAGGGTGGACCAATTACACAGGGACTGGACCTAGGAGAGCATAGAAATGTTCTGGAGGCTAGAAGTAGACTTGCTACGGGTTCCACGGTTGCCGGAAAGCCAAGCAAATCATAGGGTTAACTCACTAAGTGCCTATGAGGCCATGGCAGAACACCATCCCATTGAAACGGAGGAGCCTCCTCTTAGCTCCAACTAATTGCTGTTACCATGACAGTAGTGCTTTTTAAAATATTTTAGCAGATACCAGTGATTGTCAGTTTTTAAAATCACCTGAGGACCTTTTAAAATATGCTGATGTCTGGGCTTTGCTTCTGATCCATTAAGTCAGAATTTCTGGGGGTGGTGCTTGGGCATTGGAATTTTTTTTAAAACTCTCCAGGTGATTCTAATGTGCAGCCAGGGTAAGATCCTGTAGCCAAGGCAACATGCTATGTTGTGTGGGGTAAGGTTCAGCTACAAACCAGGTGCAGCAGGCATCATGATCAGTAAGTAATTCACACTGCAGCAATAGTTAGCCAATATTCTTTTTCAAAGTCCACACTCCAGAAGTGGCTACTACAAATGCTTCTGTCAGATCAACACAGAAATTCAGCTAATAAACATATTGAATGTCATAGATTTTATCTTTTAATCAGCGGCTTTTTAATTAGATAATGAATTTAAGAAATGGGCTCTTCTTGGCAGAATTAAAGCATATTTTGAGACACTACCCAAACTTGTATGAATTTCGCATTAGAAATTAGTGGCACCTGTGGTCTGTTACCTAAGAAGATGGTATCCAAAGCTGATCACTGCATCTAGTCATTGGGTCTGACCATGGAGGTTCATCCAATACTGAAACTCAGGGTACTAGAATCATGTTTCTGGAATCCTGTGACAGTTCCCTGGGGTGTACCATTTTTTTGACATTCATTGAGAGCAACAAAATTACTAAGAGCTTGGTAGGACTTCACCAACCTCATAGAATAGACAGCTTGCTAGTAAATGTTTATTTAGCTAAACAATAGATGGTCACAGAATTTGGTCTGAGATTTACTTTGAAGTTGAGTAGGATAGCTAACTCTTGCTTGCTTCAAAGTTTTTGATGGTTTCTATCTATCAAAAGAACCTAGGAGCTGTACATGGCCAAACTGGTCTGAATAAATTTTTCAAGACATGGAGAGATAATAACACAGTGTCGTCAAATTCTCCAATGTATTTTCTAAGACAGAAATATTTTTGTGTGGAAATTGTAAATGTTGGTAATAAATTTAAATTTGTAAGGAAACCAAAAATCTCTTGAGTAGAACCAACAACTTCTCCCTGGATCACATTGGATGTGCAGGCTGTGAGTTTGTGATCTCTGGTCTCACCCCTGGGAGAGGCCCTGTCCTCCCATAAGTTAGCTCTTGCCCTCAGGAGCCAGAAGTGGTCTAAGAACTCAGGAATCAGTCTCAATCTAGCCAGGAGAATCTGAACATGTCTTGGAGTGGCAAGGTAAGATGGTCACAGGAATTCAGGAGGTGAGAGAACAAGACAGGGACACCACTGGACAGAAACATTGATATGAAACTATCCCTCAGCCACTCTTCCACAATCATTAAGTGTGGGGCAGTTCTCAAAGGCAGACCCAGAAAGAAGCCTGAAAAGGAACCATGGCCCTGTGTATTAGTTTCTAGAACTGCTGTAACAAAGTGCCATGACTGGGTGGCTTAAAGAACAGAAGTTTATTGTGTCACGGATCTTGAGGGTGGAAATCTGAAACCAAGTTGTTGGTGAGTTAGTTCCTTCTGAGGGCTATGAGGAAAGGATCTGCGCCAGGCCTCTATCCTTGGCTTGTGGATTGCCATTGTCAAATTCACATGGCATTCTCCCTGTATGTGTGCTTGTGTTTATGCCCAAATTTCCTTTCTTTGTAAGTCCTATTGAATTAGGGCCCACCCTAAGGACCTCACCTTAATTAATTACATCTACAATGACACTTTTTCCAAATAAATTTACAGTCTATGGTATCGGCAGTTAGAACTTTGTATCGTGAACACGTGGAGAGGAAGGGCACAATTCAACTCATAACATCCTGTATGAGCATGGAAGAGGAGTTGGAATTAGAAACAGGGAAACAATTTATCGACTTACTTTATCCATGGTGTATTGAGCACTCTTGTATTTACACACTCTTGGACTAAGACACTGAGACAAGTGAAATAGTTGAAAATTCTCATGTTTCTAGCCAAGAGAATCCACTCAGCAGACTCTTGAGGAAAAGTCAAGAGAGGTACTCAAAGTCCCCATGATCTGCCAGCAGAGCACATCATGGAGTCTGTGCTCCCAAGCTCAGGAAGATTCCTGGGAGCTCTGGGGACCTGTGCACTTGGGGGACTCCTGGTCACTATATGGAGATGCTACTTTCTGTTGAACTTCAGCCAATAGTGTATCCCACTCAAAGATCACACATGGGTGCAAGTAGAGGTTCCTGTCCTCCAGTGGCTTGGATTCAGTAGAGGAGACAGGCAAGTTCAAAGCATGCAGCAAAAGGAGCACAGAATTTCAGGGAGGTGGGAAGTGCTGAGAGGGAAAGTGACCAGACTGAGACATTAGAGGATAAAAGTGACCAGTCTGAGTAATCTAAGTTAGAAGCTGAGGCATGTCCTGTTTCTAAATCCTCACTATTGCTAATGGGGAGCAAACCATCATATTTGGGGCCAAGAACGCAGACTTGTTTGAATGAGGGAAATAGATTCTTTCAACAATGATTTTTTTAAATTGAGAAAATAACCCACCAAGAAGGGAAACTAGCCAACTAGCACTAAAGGAAATGCAATAGAAATATAATTTTTTTTTTGTATTCTAGACCCTCTGTGTTAGGAAGGAGAATGTTAAATCTAATCCCATATTTACAGTCTGGAACAGGGAGCACTGGGGGGTCTGGAGTGCTAAAGTTTGTACATGAGGTGGTTTCATCACCAGTCAGTTATACTGGGCTACCAGCAAATGCTCAGTGTACTTTTCCTAATTTCTAGACCATGCAACCACTGTCATAGGTGAAGGAATAGATTTAATCAAAGGTAGAAGCCTGAAGGAACTCTAGAAATTACCTCTATCCAACCTAATTTTACAAATGGGAAACTCAAAGCCCAGAGTTAATCAGCTCACAAGATCTTTGGTGCAGCTTTAAGAAAGTGGTGGACCATGCAGCGTGCAAATTTTGCTACCCTAGTGAGAAAAGATTGGAAACTCTTAAAAACTCTGAAAAATTAAAGTATATTTATTTATTTATTTTTGAGATGGAGACTCACTCTGTTGCCCAGGCTGGAGTGCAATGGTGTGGTCTCAGCTCACTGCAACATCTGCCTCCCAGGTTCAAGCGATTCTCCCGCCTCAGCCTCCCGAGTAGCTGGGACTACAGGTGCATACCACCACACCCAGCTAATTTTTGTATTTTTAGTAAAGATGGGGCTCCACTATGTTGGCCAGGCTGGTTTCGAACTCCTGAATGAGTGACTAAGTATATAGGGAACATCGAACATATAAAGCCCAGTCTAAACCACACTGCAAAAATACCTAGTACTAAGGATGTTACATAAGTCTAATAACTTTTTCTCTCAGTATTAAAATTTCAATCCAATTTTAAGAAAATTTTTAGCACATTGTGTATCACTCAGGGTTGTAGTAGGTGTTGTGAAGGACAGAAAAATTTGAAAACACAACTCTGTTATGTAGGTGCATCGAGTACCCAGGTGCTGGCCCCAACCACTCTATGAGGATATTATTATGGCAGAAGAAGCAATGGAGATTCTGGGAGTTTGGGTGCACTTCCCAAAGTTTGTGTATCTAGTAAGCAGCAATTTGGGGCTCCAATACAGATATTTTATTTAATTCCAAATCAGGAATAGTTTTTATTATAGTATTTTGAAACAGTAATCCCCCCAAATAATACAAGGCGGAACATCATAGAACCAAAGAGTGGCATGATGCTTTCTTCAGTGAGTTCTAGGAAGTGTAACTGAGTGGCTGAAAGCATTGACTTTGGCGTCTGAGTTTGAATCTCAGCTCTGTAACTTAAACAGTGATGGTGTGCTCTTGCCCTGATCACTTTAAACATTCCAAACTCCCAAAAAGAATATTTATGCCTATCTGACCAAGTTGTTTTGAAGATTAAATTAAGGGAGATAAAACACATAAAGAATTTCAGTTGCCAACAATATAAATGCATGAGAAATGGTAGCTAAAAATAATAAAGCAAATATGGGAAATCATTGAAGGCTTCTTACAGGAGGTAGCATCATGCTGTGATTCTGATGCAGTCTCCCATCCATCATGACTTTTGACAAGTGTTGAATAAATAGAGCGCTCCCACTATCCTTCAGCTGAAAGAAGGCATGCATTTCCATTCCTCTCAAAGTCTGCAACCAACAGAATACAGCTCCTGCTACAAGTGCTCTAAGGATGAGAGAGGTATGAGAAATAGCTAAGGGCAGGGTGCTAGAGGAGCTGGCATGTTTGTTCCTCTAGTATTTTCTGAGAGCATGGCTCTGTCTTATCTGGGTCTTTACCTGGAGACTTAGACCAAGAGATCAGGTATGTGGCTTTGAGTGGTGGCCAGATGACCCTCGGGCTTCAAGGTGACAGACATAGAGACACTGTAAGCTACCCTAATAGGAAGACTGTTTTCTCTCCTTTTCTCTCTTTTTCTCTCCTTCTCTCTCTCTTCCTCATCTTCAAAATTAGGATTCAAAGAAGGATCAGTCTCAAAGAAGCTAGAAAAAAAAACCTGTCAGGCTAAGTGTGGTGGCTCATGCCTTTAATTCCAAGGATTTGGGAGGCCAAAGCAGGAGGATGGCTTGAGGTCAAGAGTTCACGACCACTCTGGCTAAAATGGTGAGACACTGTCTCAACAAAAATAAATAAAAATAATACATAAAAATTAGCTAGGTGTGGTGGTGCATGCCTGTGGTCCCAGGTACTCAGGAGGCTGAGGTGGGCAGATAACTTCAGCCCAGGAGTTAGAAGCTGCAGTGAGCCATGACTGTACCACTGCACTCCAAGCCTGGGTGACAGAGCATGACCCAGCCTTTGAGAAAAAAAGAAAAAAAAAGCTCTTCACCTTGCAGGCTCTCATCTTCTATACATTTAACACCCTAGAGACATTTCTACCCAGGATGGAAGGAAGCAAAAACAAACAAAAATGAAAATGTATTGATCTACTAGTAGGCACAGAGCAAAAGCAAATTTCAAATGCTCAGATATGTGTAAGATGTGTAAGCTAACTTCATTACCAGGGTCACCATGATCATACTGTCCAACTCTGTAGTTCCAGGGTCCCCAGAGGGGTCACTTTTGCCCTCAAAGTCCACTGATAAAAATTCCAGGTGTCTGACATCTTTTTGCAATTTGATGCTTTTTACACAAAACACCTGGGACATATTTACAGCCTAAAGCCGAGATGCCAGCCATTAGCTTTAGACCGCTTATAATCTAGGGGCTGCACTAGACACATACAGTTTCCAAAGGGAAACGATGACTGGAACTGAGCTGTGCCAGGGCTCTGCTGACACCACGCAGCAGCAGACTTCACGTGCTCCATTGGCTGAGGCTGCTTTTAATGTGAATTAGAAAGAGAAATGCCTACAGCAAAGGGGAACCATGGGCATGTGTGTTACACTACGAGAAATGGAGCAATGAAACCCCTGCACCATCCATACTGGTAATTGTCACACCTCAGGCTGTCTCCTGATATGTTAAGCAGTGTCATAAAATTCCCAATACAACATCTGTATTGAAAATAAATATGTGTCATATAACACTTGAGGGAGGCTGGCTAGAGAATAAAAATGTCACAAAAGAACAAAAACCAGCGTTACAACAGTAAGGTGGTTGAGACTCATCCATCTGTACAGGTAATTAGACCAATGTAAGGCAGGTGATTAATGTTCTTCCATAGTTGCTTTTTGTTCTCTGGCCTTCATGATAGTGGAGCATCACACAACAGCTGCTTCTACAAGCTGCTCTGCTCTGGCTATCTTAGCTTGTCAGCTGTGGAGGCCTGGAGACTGTGATGGACTGCCCCTGCACTGCCTTTCTGGTGTTGACTCCTTCCATATTTCTTCATGCAGATGATGCTTTTGCTACATCACACAATTCTTCTATAGCCAAACTCAGAAACAAGAGTGTGGTGTTGGACTGCGGGGGCTCTGAGGTCAGACTACTGGGGCTGAAACCCCAGCTGTGCCATCACCACTCTGGAAATCTCAGGGGAGTGACTTAGCCTTTCTAGACCTGAGTTTTTGTAACCTATAAAAAGAAATGCACTCACCTCATAGGGCTGTTTTGAAAATTAAATGAGTCAATACATGAAACTGCTTACAACAGCACCTGGCCCATGAAAAATCCTCCGAATTTGCAATCTAGTGTTACTTCATACTTTCATGGCTTATCATGGCAGTTTTTCTGTCTAGAGTGCCTTTATCTCCAATCTCATTTATTCTTTCTCTTTATTCTAGTAGAAATATATCTCCTTTCTGGAAAAACTGATTTTCCCAAGCAGGGTTGACTATTTTCCCCTATGCATCTTTATACTACTGCCCTAGAATGGATCATGATTGCATTGTTACTAATCACCTATTATTGTCTGCCTCCTCAACTAGCTATGAACTTAAGGAAAAAGTGCTGTGTCCTCTTCACGTTTCTTTTCATCCAAGCTTTTTCCATGGAAGGTTCTCAATCAATATTTGTTGAATGAATGGATGAATGAATAAACTAATTAACCAACCAATCAATCAGTCAACAACATATTGTCTACCATATGTAAATTAATAGAATTCTTGGTGATACTCAGTAAAAGTAGGGGAAGAAAAGCTTAGTGTACTTGTTATATTGTACATGGAATGATGAATTCTACCCCTTTCATAAACTACCACATGAAAGGGTTTTTTTTTGTGTTCTGACTCAACTTACTTCCTATGTCTATAACAGGCTTAAAGCTAAGTCTACATAGTACCCCTAAAATGGATATTTGGAATTTATTCATTAATATAGTTATATTTAGGAAATCCAAATAACATAGACACCAATGTATATTTTTAGAGAATATGTATTCTCTATTTAACCTTTATGTGACCACCTAATTTACTAGACACAGTTTCAAACCTGTACTTTATTTTTCCACATCAACGTATAGCTCACCCTTTTAAGAAAAGGCCCCATTTACAGAAGGCTTTGTTTATTCACTTACTAGGGGCTTATGACCCATTACTGTTGAACATATCCTGACTTGGATGGACATGGTCTGAAGGATATTTGCCCAAAACAATCCTGGATGACAACAGAGCCAGAAGAAAATCTCTTTATCCATAAGCAGACTTAGAGGTCAAGTTTTCTAGAAAAATCATGGCATTTTTTGCATGACTTTCTAATAGTAACATTTGCCATATGTGTACCAAATATTTCTTTCTTTTTCTTATGGATTTCTCTTTTTTTCCCACTTTTCCTGAAGGAACTTTCTACTATTTTAATGACAGATCATTCAGCAAGGATTCCAGATACTTGTGTTCTAATCCCAATCCTGTAGCTGACTGAGCCATACCATTTTATGTATCCATACCTCAATTTTACTTGGCATAAATTAGCCTCTCTCTTTTGGACAGTAATGCAGAATTGCTTATTTTTGGAGCCTCATAGTAAAATAAATGCTCTGTTAATCCAAATCATCTCTTAAGACAAAATAGTTGTTTTGTCTGGAATAAGATGACTGAAAATACCTATGGCTGTGGAACTGGTTTTTGGTAATTCTAAAAGGGTACCCTTTTGTCTATGGAAGAAAAGAAAATAATTGAGGCAAATGATGTCTCTAGGAGCTAGCAATTATCTTGGAATGAGTTTGTCAGTTACTCCCTTCTTTCTTTACCTTACTGCTTATTTCTAGAAGGCAAAAATTGCCATTACAGTGTTCTCTTTCTATAAAATTACCATATTAGTATTTGTTTCTTAAGAGCATGATATACACTTTGAAGTGATTGTGTTCATTGAGAATACTGTGTCAACATAAATGAAATAAAACCACTGAACCTTTCCTTGCCAAATACAGCTGTTCTTAAGGAAGTAGATTTGATAGCAGGAATACAGTTTTAACTTACTGTTTCATTTTGGTGACTTGGAAAACTTTTACTGTAAGAGTAAGAGTAGAGTGCTACAATTTTATTAGAATCGCATTGGAAGATTTTAATTATTTTAATAGTATAATTTACATGTATAATATGTAAAACTATTACATATAACTAGTATTAATTAATCCTAATCTGTAACATTTACCAAAAAATTGCTCTAATTTTATTAAGTGCACTATCATCATTCATACTAAATAATTATATAGTTCCATCATTGAGATTCATTTTATGCAAACAAATAGATTCTTTTCAAGTTAATGAATCATGAACTCATTAAATATAGATAATTTGAATTAACATTTATTTCATTAATTATAATTTTGATATGGCCTCTACTAGAATTGATAATGGAAGGAGAGGATTATTAAAACAAAATGCAGCCCCCTATTCTTAACTAATGATGAATTTGCTAAATTCTTTCTTTCTCTAGCCAAGGAAGTAAGAAAGAAGCAGGACTGGTATACACTGAGGGCCATTTCCTTGGCCAATGTATTCAAAGTTAACGTAGAGAAGGAGATAATTTCCATTCACTGTGGACACAGGGACAAGGTGTATGTGTCCCAAAGGCTGTCTAGTAGAAGAGGGAATGCAAGGCTTAGCTTTCCCAGGGTGCTCTGGGGCAGTGTTTCTCAATGGGGCAATGTGAATATTTCAGGAGGGAGCATGCTTGATTTTGGGGAATGTTGAGTGAAATGCTACGGAATTGCAGAACAATTAGCACCTTTGGCCTTTACCAATTAAATGACAGTCTCCCTCATTCCCTACCCGTTGTCTTCCTGATTCAACAATCACCCACCCCACTCATTTTCAAACATCACTTCAGATCAACTCTTTGTTACCAGATAAGATTCTCTATAATGCTTGGCTTTGGGGCAATGCCTGCCTGTCAGAGTGATTTGAACCAGAGCCCCTCCATCTTGAACAGGGGTTGTGTAAAATGAGGCTGAAACTTGCCTGGGCTCCATTCCCAGGAGGTTAGGCATTTTTAGTCACAGGATGAGATTGGCAGGACTGGTACCACAAGATACATATCAAAAATACCCTGTTGATAAAACAGGATGAACTAAAACTTATCAAAACCAAGATGGCACTGAAATAATTATAATGCATTAGCATACTGAAAGACACTCCCCTCAATGCCATAGTAGTTTACAAATGCCATGACAACGTCTGGAAGTGACCCTATATAGTCTAAAAGGGGGAGGAGCCCTCAGTTCCAGAAAATCCCCACCCCTTTCCCAGAAAACTCATGAATAATCCACCCCTTGTTTAGCATATCATCAAGAAATGACCATAAAAGTAGCCAATCAGCAGCCCTCAGTGCTGCTCTGTCTATGGAGCAGCCATTCTTCTGTTTCTTTACCTCACTAATAATAAACTTGCTTTCACTTTACTCTGTGGACTCACCCCAAATTCTTTCTTGCATGAGATCCCAGAACCCTCTCTTGGGGTCTGGATCGTGACCCCCTTCTGGTAACATGCCCACTCCTTGCCTTCATTGTCCTTATAAAGAAAATCCAGGTAACTGCTGAGGCGCTTAGTGAAATGACAAGTTTCCATTATATTGCCAGTCCTTTCAGTCGTATGTTATATTCCAGAGTATGGATTTTATGAAAAATTTAAAAGTCTGCCAGAGCAGCCTTACTTGTGCTATGATCATGATTTAAAGGGCATCCTACTAACACCTAGAATCCCACCATTTTAGCAACATATTTTTCCTACCTTAAGTGTTAAGTGTAGCTCACTCTTCCTATTTGAGGCTATTCTGCAGCATCGAAGAACTGCGCATCTTTGGGAGTATATTAGTTTTCAAGGGCTGTTATAGCAAACTTCCATAAACTTAGTGGCTTAAAACAACAGAAACCTAGTCTCTCACAGTTCGCGAGGTAAAAGTCTGAAATCAGGGTGTCAGCAGGGCCATGCACCCTCAAAAGGTATCAGGGGAGAATCAATTCCATGGCTCTCTCCCAGCTTCCTGTGGCTGCTGACAATCCTTGGTGTTCCATGGCTTGTGGTGACCTCCAGTCTCGGCCCCCATTGTCACATGGCCTATTGCTTTTTGACACTGAGTGTATCAAATCACCCTCTCCCTTCTCATGTCAGAACACTAGTCACTGGATTTAGGGTCCACTTAAATCCAGGATGATCTCACCTTGAGATTTTTAACTTGATTACCTTTGTAATATCCTATTTTCAAATAAGGTCATATTCACAGGTACCAAGGGTTAGGATTTGAACATAGCTTTTGGGAGTCACTACTTAACCCTCTATGGGGAGTGAGTTTGAAAGTAGAGAACTCAGAAGATGGGTAGTGGATGGAGAGGACACACTTCCCAAATCCCATCAGGTGGCCTAAGCCATTCGGCACACGGCACACACTTATCTCAGTTTGGGCTCCAAAGTGGATATCTTGGCTCTCCTTTATGTAATATGCATTTATGCACAAAATGAGAAATAGAAATGTTAGTAAGGAATGTTTTTGCTCCAGGGAATAGAAAATACAAATAAAGTGTCTAAACAAAGGGAGGTTGTTTTTTCTCATATAACAAGAAATCTGGAAATAGGCAGTTGTTGGTGATGGTTCTGTGGCCCAAACTTATTAG
Source organism: Piliocolobus tephrosceles (assembly GCF_002776525.5). Classification (NCBI taxonomy): domain Eukaryota; kingdom Metazoa; phylum Chordata; class Mammalia; order Primates; family Cercopithecidae; genus Piliocolobus; species Piliocolobus tephrosceles. The sequence continues at coordinate 36,043,272 of NC_045444.1, read as the reverse complement.
GGCATTTCTATAATTTTCTTGGATATTTCTTCATGTTTATCACTTCCTAAGATGGTTGATTCAGCTTCGCATTGCAAATTTGTGTTCAAGGTAGGAAAAAAGAAAAAGACAATGGTAGTTGTACATATCTTTTATCCAAAAAGGCAAAAGTCTTTTCTTGAGCCCATGACAGACGTTATTCACATTTTATAGTCTAGATCTATGTAACATAAGGACCACTAATTGCAATGATGATTTAGAAGGGGACTACTTAGCTTCTCTGGTCCGTACCGTGCAAGTGGCAGGAAAGAAGAGAGTTGATTTGTCTGGTAAGATTTGCTAATGAACAGAACTGCCAGAGGAAGGGAAGATTCTCATTATTTTAACAACACATTTCTTTCATACACAAAGACGAAAGAAACAAAGGGTATCAAAAACAGTTGACTAGCAGAGCCAGTAGAAGTAGTAGAACTGGGATTCCAAGCCTAGTTTCACCATTACCATCTTTAACAAGCAATTGGAACTCACTGAGCCTCTGTTCACTTCATCCGGAACCAGGCACTGGAATAACCTCAAATGTTCAACTCTAAAAGTCTATGATTTCATTAATACATTATCAACAGAAATTTTCTGGGCATTTTTATAATTCCAGCAATGGTGTGCTTATATTGGTACTAAGAAAATAAAAATGTAATATTTTCACTTTATTTATATATAAAACTATATTTATATATGAAATATATCTAGTATACATTTTATATATTAATATATAAATACATATTCACATATAAATTATATATTAAAATTTATATATGATATATAGCTTAATATAATTATATATTTAATAGAGATATAATTTATATATGAACTTATAATACATACATATAACTTATATACATGAACTTGCCCAGATATAGCCAAGCCTAGAAATGGCTGAAGTCATGAAAAGGTTCATTGAAAAGCAATTGCAAAATTTGGTGAAAGCAAAGTCATCTCTGAAAGTCATTTTTCTATTGGTTGCCAAATGAAACTTTTCAGCCTTTTCTGAAGCCAAAGCCATTGCTCTTCCCCAGAGCGTACCTGAGTCCATTTCTCCCAGGCTGCATTCTCTCCCTGGTAAATCGGACATCCTTTTTTGTTCAGTTGGAGATGCTTTGTGCCCTCACTCTAGGACTGACTCATAACGCTATTCTGATGAGGCTGAATAATTTTTCATAAAAGTACATGAGCTCAATCAGGCAGGAAACGAAGCCCTCAAATTAAATCAAAGGTTGTGGCAGCATCTCTATTTGCTTTTCCAAAACTCCGCTAGAGACAGGGTTTCATTTCACATGGTATGAAAAATCAATAAGCGAGGAGTGGTTTCAATCATTTAAGTGCAGCATGACTAAAATTGGCCGTGGAGAGCCCACAAATGAAATTCTGGCAGTCATTAAAACTTTGACAATTTAAAACACGTACGAGTAGGTGAAATATGTATTTTGCTGGAACTATGCTTAAAGTACTTTTTTATCTGAAGTGAAAATGTCAAATACTTGACTCTTACACTGTAAATGGTGGAAATATCAGTTTCATACCATTAGGAAAGTCTAGTAGGTATAGTCTATGGCAGTATGCAAGAGTAATGAGGTGAGCTACATAATAGTCTGTTTTCAATATTATTGGCACTGCCCTATCCCTCCATTTTCATCTCAGTCCTGACTAGTAAGTGTATTGCTTTAGCTCCCAGTACCTCACCTCCAACCAAGGGCACTAAAGGATTAAGTGGTTGAGACACTCCTCCAAATAGTTTCCCTGCTAATTAGTCCAGGGTGAGTAGCAACAGGTTTCTTAGTGGAAGACTTGGGGAAATGAAAGTCAACTCTTTTGCTCATAAAAGAGAAAAAACAAGCTAAAATTTCATTTAAAAAAATGTTTAATTTCATTTTTAAAAAGGGACTGGGTGTGGTTGCTCGTGCCTGTAATCCTAGCACTTTGAGTGGTTGATTGCTCGGGCCCGGGAATTTGAGACTAGCCTGGGCAATATGCCGAACCCCATCTCTGAAACGAATGCAAAAATTAGCCGGGTGTGATGGCACATGCCTGTAGTCCCAGCTACTCAGGAGGCTGAGGTGGGAGACTCTTTTGAGCCCGGGAGTTCGAGTCTGCAGTGAGCCGTGATGGTACCACTGCACTCCAGCCTGGCTGACAGAGCAAGACCCTACCTCCCCACCCCCCTAAAAAAGATATATTCCTTCATACAGTTTTGGTGGGACATCTATGCATTTTGATCATACATAGATTTGAAGGATATAATTCTTAAAGTAGTTCCAAAGAATATAATTTCTACATACTGATAACATTGATATTTAAAAACAAAATGGTTACTTCAATATTTAAAAGCTATCTAGAAGGCTTTAGATAATTTAATAATCTGACATTCATAATCACTTATAAAATACAGGAAAATGCTCTTCTTTCATCATATGAAATTTTATGTTGCTGATTTTTCTATGACAACTCATATATTTCGTTTTTTTATATTTTTTGTTTCAAAGTCTCTATTAATCATGCTATAACAGTTTAAAACGAATATATATACACATTTAAATATAAATTAAAAGTATTCTTATCAACATAAGCCTTTTGGTGTTTAAAATATTCCAGATTGAATTGACAGTTATTATTAGCACATAATTGACCAAAACAGCCTACATTTATTACAAATTTGAATACATATTTATTAAGCATAAAAAGCAAAATTGTAGTGGATATGTATTTCTTGATAAAGTAAATTGAGATTTTATAAAATTATTTTATAAATTCATGAACAAATATTTATTGGTAGAATGAAATAGTATTCAGTCTTAGTATTGATTTTCTTGTTTTTATGGTTGTAAACACTAAGAAAACCTATTTATATAAATAAATAGATGAAAATGGAAGAAGCTTTATTATCAAAACATCACTCAACTTCTTTCACAATTTCTGAATGGCATAACTGCATGGGAATTTATAACAAAAAGTTGTTTCTAATGATCTATCCTTTGATAACTGGATTATCCCCTCTCTCAATTTTGTTGACATCAATAATTTGGAAGCTACATGACTCATAGAATAACTTGTTAGCTATCCTGGAGTTATGCACTTTCTCAAAATGGGCTCGATATTTCAAATTAGTCCCTGATTTATTGCCCTGCTGGTTTTTATACCCCAGAGGAAAGGACAGGATAAGATTGAAGACACCAACTTAAACCACACTGGGATTAGAGCAGCCAGTGGCGCTTCTTTCTTTTGGTGTTTCCATTGAAATACACAGGCAAGAAATTGAAGAGAGCAAGAGGGTTATTGTCCAAGGTGGACTACATCTTGAGACTTCTATTCAGATCAGGGTATCACCTTTTCAGAGGGACGCTGGCAATCTGGAACATATCAAGATCATAACAAAAATGAAAAGCAGAACTTTGGAAATGGTTAAAAAATGTGCTTTGTTTTTTGTCACAAACAGAAAAGGCATACAACAGCATAGGACTACACACAAATCAGAGAAAGATTAAAGTTATTCCATGCTCTGCCAGATAGCAAAACTAGAATCCATGGGCTCATCAGTAGGAGAACTTTTAACAACGATTACTATCCAAGAGTGAAGTTAATGTTCATTTGACATAAGGAGTACTAACCACCCCGTCAGCCACCAGTAATGATCAGGCAGAGACTAAATTATTTTTCCAAGGATACTGTAGAGAAAAGTTCTGCATCATGCACTGGAGGGGATCAAATGACCTATTGGGTTTCTTCCAAGTTTGAGATTCTAGGTACCTTAGCCTGGGAAAAGCAGAAATATTCTAAGACCTGCAATCCCCAGCAGCAGGAATAAAACAACATCAACATGAGATAGTAATATGTTGCTTATTCATAAAAATATGTTGCTAGTTACCTAACATAGTGGAACAATTTTTGACCTTTTATCTAATGTGAATGGATTTACACAGATTAACCACACTTCCCTGTCTAATCTCCTTTGTGGCCCAGGGTATGCAGTTCTAAGACTGTTGGTTTGAGAGTACGGTCTGTGGCCAAGGCATAGAACCAAGCCAGGAGCTGACTTAGGGATCACAGCAAGAAACTTGGCTGTACTCAATCAGTTCTCTGAGCAACCTAGCTAACTATATATGCTTCCAGGAGAATAATTAATTGTAACTCAGGGAGGTTGAACTTCACTTAAATGCTACACTTGATACTAAGACATATAATGCCAAACATTTAGCTTCCTGGGTATATATTTAAATGATAATCAATTCTAAAAGTCTCCGAGTGGTTTTGGGTCATCTTGAAAAGAGCATGTCTCTGGGCTGCCATTTGCTTCTTTATCGTTTACTATATGCCTACATCTGTTCCAGGTGTGATAATTTACACATTCATTGGTCTGCACTTTGAAATGTACAACGTACACTTTAAAATGTACAATGTAATGATCTCACTTAACCTCATCAAATAAGCCACTTGATCTGACTTTGTTCCTGTATATCTCACTGTAATGTCTTCCCTAAACCAGTCTCCAAATTATAAATGTGTAATTCAGTCAATTTCTTTGAGTTTTGAAATTCATTTGTATCATTTATGATTGTGTACAAATAAGCCCTAATATAAATGAAATTATTTAATTCATAATGTGCTTTATTTCCATTTTAATGTATCTACATTTTTATTTATGTAGAAACTTAACTTCTGAAAAACAATATATGCTCATTCAAAAAATCAAATCTATTGAAGTATATAAAAGACATTCATTCCCTCCTCTCCTCATTGCCATAATCCCACTCCCCAGAAATAAGAATTATTAAGTGTAATTAACCCTTATAAATCTCTTAAATACATATATAAAAACAGATTTATTTTTATTACATGCTGTGAGGTAACATGTATTTTTAGGTTTAAGCCATGATTTTTATCAAAATTATATACTTACAGGTTTTAAAGAGTCATATCGTTATCCAGAGCTCGTTAAGAAAACCTCAGTCTCCAAATACCTTCCTGCTCCCCATTTCCTGCTGTCCAGAGGCAACAACTTGCAAAAATGTTAGTTATTTATCTTAACATTTACCATTATATGTCTTGGTAGTAAGGTTATATTTTTGTTTTCAGTGTTAGGCATTATTTATTGACCCCCACTCCATATGCGTGTTTATGTCCATACACACACACACACACACACAAACACATAGCATCACCTTCCTGCCATCCCATAAATATAGTTATAAAGTATTTTGAGTAATAAGTATTTCATATTTGCATTATTATGGGTATGATAGTCTGTTTACACCTGAGCACAGTGGGTTTCTGTGATTAGTCTCCCTTTTCTTTCCCTAAAATTAATAATTGTGTTTCTTGTTCGTTTGTTTGCTTACCTGTAGGCTTATCACTAATGCATCCCTTAAATTCTTGGAAACCAGTGTTAATCTAAACTGAATATGCTTAAAGATTTTAGGTATTTCACTGAATTCATCTACTTAAAGGATTATCTTTAATGAAAGTATTAAGAGAAATACATACTTTAGAAAGAAATTTACTCAATTCTTTCTGCCTTTGGTCATTTGTATATACAGCATACCACCATACGGTATATATACCTTATATTAGTCATTTGTTAAGGTTGAGTATGTCATACCAAATTATGATTACATTTTACTCATTTCTCTTTGAATATTTATTATTTGCTTGTGACAAGCACTCAATAAAACTCCCGCATAGATATCAAAGTAAGCATGTAAAAATGCTCAATGTTGACTAGCAAAGTTGTCCTACCATAATTTTCCTCCACGCTATGCCTTCCATGCTTCTCAACGACAACAAAATACCTTGAGGAAACAAGATCTTTACAAACTTGTGAAACACGTTTGTATTCTGTGAAGCCCTTTGGGAAAGCTCTTGTTGAGTTAGAAGAGTTAGAAATTGAAGCTATAGGGACCCTAACAGAACAAATTCTCACTTACCCATTTCAAACAGGTACTTAGGAGCAGTTGAAATACGTTTATCTCTCTTTGTCATCATCATTCCTCTTGTCCACTGTGACCTATGGCTAGCAAACCCAGTGTGGAAAATAATATGTATTTTGTGGTTCATTAAAAAAAAAATCTTTCCAGCACCCCTCAGCCTTCTTCTTTTTCTCTTCCTGTAATAATCAGTTCCTATTGTTGCTTTGACTTGCTTTGTAAGTGCCTCTAAATCGATGGTGTTACTGATCTGCAGTGCTGAGTGGCCTGCAGAAAAAGTGAAAATCCATTCATTCTGCCAAAGAGTTTAAGCCCAGCAACCAATTCTCCTGAAGTGGGATAAGATTTTGGTACACACATCACAATGAAATGTGGGCAACTACACCTTCTTCACGAAGCATTTTGTTTTACTGTGCATTGCAAGTGAAATTCAACAATTGCCGAAGTGAGCTCAAGTTATTGTGATGTGCCTCTTGCTATGCATTTGGATTCATTTTTAGACCTGCAAATCAACTATTCACATAATAGATAAAAGAATGAAAATGAAAAAAATTAGGTTTCACATGTATCTTGATGGTAGTCTATTCTATTTTGAAAGCACTTTGCTACCATTATCTACACATTTAGATATGTTATTTGATTCAGGTACATCTTTTCCATGACTTGAGTTATTCACATACACGGATGGAGTTGCACAAGACCAATCATGTCTGGTTGAGTAGGTATAATTGCCTTATGACCCAATTGCATTGCTCTTGTGTCACTAAGACACAACCACAAGTTCTACCCCATGGTTGCTTTCAGCATTTGTAATATGATGAAGAGATTTGGGTTTCCATGAGGTATGAAAGATTGTGAATAAGCATTGGTGTCACATAGAATGAATTGTGGTCGTTGCTTAAAGAACTTCTTGATGGATGTTTAAAGTAGGCATTTCAAGAATGCAAAGCTGTAAATGTTCACACTGTCATTATGAGAATGGGAAGCATCTTTACAAACTATAAGGCTCTAAGCATTCAGTCTTGTTTGATTATCATTGTACATATAGTGCCTTGTACTTGCTTGGTGTTCAATAATTATTTGTTGAGTAAATCAATCATCATGATAAGTTCAGTATTAAGCAATGCCAGTAAGAATGTATCAATTACACTCTCTATTGGAGCACTAAGCTACATAGATTCCTAAATATCAAATCCAGTGGACACATTTTTAATTTGTATTAGTCTGTTCTGCTATATTTCAAAATATTTACCATACCTTTCTCCTCAATGATATCACCCTCTTCAGGGCCTTGTTGATTTATTCAACAAATAATTATTGAGCACCAATTATAGAATTAGAAAATCATTGCTGGGGCCAACTGATGCACTGGAGAAAGATAATGACAGGCTGAGGATGATGAATCAACAATTCAAGATGAAGTGTGAAAACAAGATGGTCTCCTTGGCAGCAAACAAAGAGATCTTCATCTACAACCAGAGAGCAGAGAAAGGTGAGGATCAGGCCCCTAACTTCATTACAAGAGTAGCAGAATTCCAGAGACAGATGAATTTTCAACTTCAGCAATTCAGCCAAGCCAAGGTTAGGGTGTTCATTGGGAAAGAATGAAACTCTGAAATTCGGATGGGGAATCTGGGTCAAGGCACTAAAGAATCTTGAACTCCCAAATCTTTCTATACCTTCTGGTTCCAGAAGTGGCTGACTTCTCCCTGTGAAAGGCTAGCTTCTCCTCCTCCTTGCTTGCAGATGATTCAAAGGGTCTTGACTTGCAAGACACTGTGAACCCCCTTCAGGATGTATCCTTACCTCTCTTTCTGGTGACAGAATAATAACTATGGTTAAGTCAAAACTTAATACAAGCGAGGAAGTTCTGAGTCTGCTAAGAGAGAAAGGGGCTATCCCACAAAGAAGCTGTAGAATTCAGCCAGGAGAATAATGTAAGGGAATGTGGATGCTGATCAAGGGAAGCAGAACATAAGTTAGAAAAGGAACATTTCATTTCGTCAATATGGTAGTACTGCCTCATGATACAAGAATACATACCCTGGAAAAGTCACCAGGAGACTGGGGAAATTTTCAGATAGGATGGCTCTTGGAAGCTAGGAGACAGTGATGGACGGCCCAAGCTTAGTGAAGTAGAAATACCAGAGCTGCCATGCCTGGTAAAAGGTCTCAAAGGCTCAGAAAAGGCATGCTGAAGCAGATACAGCAGATAAGGCTGGAAGGTCCAGCAGCCAACTCTGTTTCAAGAGAGAACCTGGCAAATATTCCACTTACCAAAGTAGTAAGAAATGCATTGGTGAGAGAGGCACCCTCATCTTTGAGATGCACAGTGATGGTTACTCTCTATTGGGCTGGACTGGCCTTTGGAAATACTTTTATAGAACTGGGCTTCCTGATAGCAATGAGGATGACAGGATCCCATATTAGGGGCCAGGAGATGGTGCTTAACAATGAGAAGCCAGTGGGCACAATTTCATAATGAGCAGCAAAGTCAGAGGGGCAGCCAGAAGAGCATGATCTGTAGAGATGTATGGAGATGGTTAATGGAACACAGCATCCCTATGGCAAGATTGAAGTCATCTACAATCTAGTCATTAAAAGCATTGAAGATGGATGATCAGAAATCTGAAGGCAGCTGCTCCCCAAAATAGTCGTGATTCTTTTTCCAGTTTATAGACTAGGTCTTTAGTAACAGGATGCTCTTTCTGATCCAAATTTAATAGATGTGGTCTGTGAGTTGTTGCAAAAACAGAAGGAACATCTTCTGCGAGCAGGTATACCTCAAACTCACATACACATTACAAATCATGATCCAAAATGGTCTGCAACACGACTGCCTTGAAATAGAAAAATGAAGCATAATAAAGGAATTTTAGAGTGGAATAAATTGTTATGAGTGGAATAAATTGTATGTGGTTTTTTAAAAAAAATTATAACATAGATTGGACTTGAGATTTCTGAAACTGGCCTTGCCAAGTAAACCAGAAGTTTGGTTGGCCAAAGGATCAACAGGGGCAGTAAGTGTTGGGCTGGGACAGAGGGACAAGAAGGGAACAGAAAGAAACATAGAACTCCTTCAACAAAGGCCTTTGGGATGCCTGAAAACAAAGTTCATGTATGGGCTGAACCACCAATTAGTTCATTCAACTTTCAAGTACACAGTGGGCCAGGCACCATTTGTGTTCTGAGGACTTAAAATTGAATAGAACATGGACTGTGCTCTCCTGTAATGTCTGTCAAGCAAATGAGGCCAATCAACCAAAGATTTTATTACAGTGTGACTTTGAAGTGATGATAAGAAAATAGCATTCAGCAGGGGTTTGGCCATGTGCTGGCTGTGTGACCTTACTTACGTCACTTTTTGTTTTTTAATGTCTAAGGAATATGTTGGTATCTACCTCTTAGGGTTCTTTTTGAAGATAAAATGAAATAAAGCACATTAAACACTTAGCAGAGTGCCCAACACAATGTAAGTGTCCTGTTAATGTTATTGTTGTTGTTATAATGGTGATTGACATTATTAGTAATTTAACAAATACTTTGAAAAATTGTAATCAAGCCTGCTACTGGTTCCAACTCTAGCTTTCTTTGTGTTAATTAGGAAACGAAAGTGCCTAAGCCACAGTGGCTTTCAACTTCCTTGTGAGACTTTCGATCCTCTATACTAAACTTTGTCCTGTTTGTTTTGATAAATTGAAACAGCTTCACTTTATCTCTATATAGTAATGCATTCATGTCCATTGACTAGTTCAGTCATCCATCCTTTTACTTTTTCATTGATCCAGACTACCATTTCATTGAGTTCCTTCTTTTTTTTTTTTTTAGCAATGTACTAGGTGCTGGAGACACCAAGATGAAAAGACAGTTCTTGTTCTCAAAGAACACCATCTTTTTTATTCACAGCCCTATGAGTTATAGATGATTATATGTTTGTTTTTTTGAATAGATGAGTCATCAAGTCAGAGAGGCTAATTAACATGCAATATCTTACAGCCAGAAAGTGGCAAGGCCAGAACTAGAGCCATGTCTTCTGATAGGTAATAATGTCCATGCTTTTTCCATGCCACAGGAAATATTCAAGTGCAAGGAATTATCAGTCTTCTTGTCATTAAGCATACTTCTAATAATCAATAAAATAAAAGGAGCAATGGCTTTACTTTTATCAATCACCTGAAGTTCAAGACATGGTATTATACTAGGTAAATGTGGCCTCTTATTCACAATGACACTAAGAGTGGCTTTTGTAGGAGGACATGTGAAGCCTCTGCGGGTGGAATAGTTGGAGAAAATAACCAGAAATATTTGTCTGTTCTCACAAATGGAACATTGAGTGTAAATAATACCACGTTGAAATAGAGCAGTGTATTAGTCTGTTCTTGTACTGCTATGAAGAAATACTCGAGACTGGGTAATTTAAAAGTAAAGAGGTATATAATTGGCTCACAGTTCTGCAGGCTATATAGGAAGCACAATGGCTTCTGCTTCTGCAGAGGTCTCAGGAAGCTTCCAATTATGGTGGAAGGCAAAGGGAGAGTGAGCACTTCACATGGCTGGAGCAGGAGGAAGAGAGAGGGAGGGAAGTGCCACACACTTTTAAACAACCAGGTCTCATGAGAACTCTGTCACAAGAACAGCACCAATGAGACGCTGCTAAACCATTCATGAGAAACCTCCCCCATGATCCAATCACCTCCCACCAGGCTCCAGCTCCAACATTAGGAATCATAATTCTACATGAGATTTGGGTGGGGACACAGATCCAAACCATACCAAGCAGTTCTTTTTGTAGACCATGAATATGTGCATAGCTAGTTGGGGAACAGACTTTGCATAGAAAAGGAACTGAAAAAGAAAAAATTTAGAAATCAGATTTGCCAGTGACATCTAAAAATACCTCGAAGGACATAAACCCAAGAAAGCATAATACCACGTGTGCCCCAGAGCAGAACTGAGCAATGCTCCTTTGAGACTAGACAGAATCTGTATAAGCCTTAAGAAAAACTATAGTATCAACAAAAGAGCAAGTAAAGAATCAAGTGCATTTGAAGTTTGGGGATTGCATAGATGTTTTGGATTTTTTTTTAAAAGATAGAAAATAAAAAAGGAACCTCTCATGACATTTTATTGTTGCTACTAAAATTGACTCCCTTTGGACCAGAAGAAGTTACCATCAATACTCTCTGCAGAAAAATTAGGCACCTATGAGCACAGGCATGCATGACATTCTGTCAAAGATTTTTGTGATTAATAAATATATTGCGAATTGAAATTCAAGGTTTATTAGATATTAGTCCTTAGTTGGCTTCACTCTTTGATTTCGATCACTTCCCCTCCTATCCATCTAGAAATGGCAGAGTACTGAACAATTTCTAGGAAAACAATGTTAGGTTTCAGAATGACCGTTAAAACAACAATAACTTTAGTTTCACTTTCCTTGATTTTTTTAGGGAAGTAAAAAGAGATCAGGAGGGGAAGGATGGACAGGTTGGGAAGGCCAGGTATGGAAGGTAATAGAGATGTCGATTTTTTTTTTTTCCGGAGAGCACTGAATAGAGGGCCCACTATCTGGTAGATGAGATCACTGCAGGTAACTTCACAGAGCAATTCATTCTCTGAATGATTTCTTCAAGAGAAACATAATTATCTGCTGTGGCTGACTCCACTGCCTGAATTAACCAAATAACCACAAACTTTGCCTTTCTTTTTTTTGTGTTGGGTAGATAATCATTTCAAAAATAAGCAAAAGCTGCAGTGCTAATTACAGCATAGCCTGAAAAGGCCTTAAAGAAAAACAAACCCCACAAACGAATGCTGTGGAAGACGTGAGGAGAGATGTTTCCATACAATTCTACTACAGAAATGTGCCCAGTTCTCCCAGAAAAAGAGTGTTTATTTAAATAGAGATTAGGTAGTGAGCAGATGGAGCTTATTTGAGACTGTTTGGCGAGCTTGCTTGTGAGACTGAGTAAATGAAGACTGAATGGGGAGGTGGCAGGGAAGGATGGCTGGAAGGAGGAAAGCCGAGTATTCCAAACAGACCAGCTGTTTCCAAAAACCCTTCACTCCCATATGATATGAGAGTCCAGAACTGAATCTGAATCTGGATTTCAAGAAAACAAAATTATAAAATATGGTTGTTCTTGTTCTGTTACCTAAGAAGAAAGAAGTAGCCAAACAAATATACTAGAAGAACATCAGAGCACAGTCATAAAGATCTACATCAAGAAAATCTCCTAAACAAAATCTGCCTACTTTTTACTACAATTCAGTTGGTGACTGTGCAAAATGTATAAGTTCTTTTGTTCTTCCCTAACTCCTCACTCAGTAATTCTAGGTAGAAAAATAAAATTCATATTCTGTTTATACTCTCTAAAAAGCTCTGTCTAATAGGACTTTCTGTCCTGTAACTCTCTGCTGTCCAAAACAGTAGCCACTAGCCACCTTTGTCAATCAAGCAGTTGAAATGAGTGTGAGGCTGTGTGTGTGTGTGTTTGTGTGTGTATGTGTGTGTGTTTGTTGTAATCAAACAAAAGTTCAGTAAATAAGAGAGAATGAGTTTGGGGTAGAAAAAAAATTAGTAAACCTACATTTTGATGATATCTGTGAAATAGGAAGGAAAGCTTAAAAACTGGCATTTCTCAAAATGGAATGTCTTAAGAACTTGATGAATGAAGAAATAGTAAACGGCAGAAAATAGATGAGTAATAAGCTTTGAGTCATACAGAATTTGAAGACTAGATCTACCTAATTTTTGTTTTGGGTTATTGTGTGTTTGGGTGGCTACAATAAAATACCATAAACTGAATGGCTTATAAACAGCAACATCAATTTATTTCCAACAATTCTGGAGGCTGGGAAGTTCAAGATCAAGGCACCAGCAGACTCAGTGACAGGTGAGGGCCTGTTTCCTAGTTCATAGATGGGGCCTTCTCACTGTGTCCTCACATGATGAAAGGGGCAAACAAGTTTCCTTAGGCCTCTTTTCTAAGAGCACTAATCCCATTCCTGAGGGTTCTGCTCTTATAACTTAATCACTCCCAAAGGCCCCATCTCCCAACATCATCACTATGGGGGCTAGGATTTCAACATATGAATTTTGGTGGCTGAAATAAACATTCAGACCATAGCCATTAATATGTATAAAAATCAGGGCTCTAAACATCCAGGACTCCCAAATGCTGTTCCAAGGACCCATACTGATCAGTGACAAAGTCCTAGAAAAATAAGAACTTTGTAGAGGGCTGGGCACGGTGGCTCATGCCTCCAATCCCAGCACTTTGGGAGGCCAAGGTGGGTGAATCACCTGAGGTTGGGAGTTCAAGACCAACCTGATCAACCTGGAGAAACCTCATCTCCACTAAATATACAAAAAATTAGCTGGGTGTTCTGGCGCATGCCTGTAATCCCTGCTACTCGGGAGGCTGAGACAGAAGAATCGCTTGAACCTGGAAGGCGGAAGTTGTGGTGAGATGAGATTGCGCCATTCCACTACAGTCTGGGCAACAAGAGCAAAACTCCATCTCAAAAACAAAAACAAAAAAGAACTTTGTAGAAACATTTTCTAAAGTTAGGTTTAATAACTTTTTTGGTGCTAAAGTTTCCTGCCCTTTATAAAATTATGGTGAGAGTAGATGGCATCTTTTTAATGTCCTTATTTGGCAGAACTCAAAGTTGATAACCCGATTATATTTAGCATCCAGTTACATTGCTATTGGATAATGAAATGTAAAAATCTGAGAAACACTAATCTAGTTTACAAAGGAGGAAATTGAGTACCAGAAAGGACGAGTGACTTCCTTCAGCCACCCCACTCCCCCCATCAACAATTAAAGTCTAGTTAGTCTTCCCCGCAACTCTCTTCACCATGCCCACAGTCATTCCAACAACTTCAGAAGGAAAACTAGAGCTTGTAGATAGTGTTCATAACATGTCTAATTTACTAGGGTTTTCAATATCAATTTTGTGCTGTTACTTGGAAGAGTCTGAGTGTTAAAGATGAGTGATTCTCCTTTACAAAAAATGTAACTTCTTGAACACCATCAGTCGAATGATTGCTAAAGTTGATGAATTTTCAGAGTCTATTTCATGAAGCAAGTCATTGAGTTTCTATAATACATGCTCAGTGGGGGTAAAATCAACTTCCAGAATTTTGTCAGAAATACCTTTGTACTTGGATTGGATTCAGTTTTTGGGATGGACCTGTCATGTATTACTGACATCTCTCTCAGGTCTGTCACTTGGTTCCACTTATTGAGTTTCAGATACACATTACATTAGGAAAAACTGTACCTACCAAATTGCTCTACAATGTAGTACTGTCATTATTTGCAAAAATAACAAGGTTTCAAGAGCTCCTAAATTTTGTATTATACACAAGCATACCTCAGAGATATTGCAGGTTTGCTTCCAGGTCACCACAAAATAAAGCAAATATTGCTGTAAAGCAAATCACATAAATGCTTTGGTTTTCCAGTGCATATAAAAGTTATGTTTATACTATAATGCATCTATTAAGTGTGAAATAGCAGTATGTTAACAATGTACATACCCTAATTGAAAGATACTTTATTGGTAAAGATTATCCAAACCTTCATCAGTTGTAATCTTTTTGCTGGTGGAAGGTCTTACCTCAATATCTATGACTGCAGAGAGATCAGGGTGGTAGTTGCTGAAGGCTGGTGTGGCTGTGGTGATTTCTTAAAGCAAGACAAAAATGAAGTTTGCGCATTGATCGACTTCCTTTCGTGAAAGATTTCTCTGTAGCACGCAATGCTGTTTCCTAGCATTTTACCCACAGTAGAACTTTTTTCCAAGTTGGAGTCAATCCTCTCAAACCTTGCCACTGCTTTATCCGTGAAGTTTCTATAATATTCTAAGTCGTTTGTCATCATTTCAATGATGTTCACAGCATCTTCACTAAGAGTAGATTCCATCTCAAAAAACCAATTTCTTTGCTTTTCCATAAGAAGGAACTTCTTATCCAGTCAAGTTTTACCATGTGATTGCAGCAATTCAGTCACATCTTTAGGTTCCACTTCTAATTCTAGTTGTCTTGCTATTTCTATCACATCTGTAGTTACTTCCTCCACTGAAGTCTTGAACCCCTCATCAAAGTCATCCATGAGGGTTGAAATCCACTTTTTCCAAATTCCTGTTAATGTTGACATTTTGACCTCCTGTCATGAATCACAAATGTTCTTTACGGCATCCGGAATACTGAATCCTTTCCAGAAGATTTTCAATTTAATTTGCCCATATCCATTTGAGGAATCTAATTAATATCTGTATCTATGACAACTATAGCCTTATTGAATATATTTCTTAACTAATAAGACTTGAAAGTCAAAATTACTCCTTGATCCATGGACTTTAGAAAGGGTGTTGTGTTAGCAGGCATGAAAACAGAATTCATCTGCTTATACAACTTCATCAGAGCTCTTGGGTGACCAGGTGCATTGTCAAGGAGCACAGTAGTTTGAAAGAAATCTTCTTTTCTGAGAAGTGTATCTCAGCACTGGGTTTAGAATACTCAGTAAACCATGAAGTGAACAGATCTGTTGTCATCCAGGCTTTGTTGTTTAATTTATGTAGTACGGATAGCATTGATATAGCATAATTCTTTAGGGCCCTATGATTTTTGGAAAGCTAAATGGATAGTGCCTCCAATTTAAAGTCACCAGTTGCATTAATCCCCTAACAAGAAGGCCAGCCTATCCTTTGAAGCTTTGGAGCCAGGCATTGAGTTCTTTTCTCTAGCTATGAACATCCTACCTAGGATTTTCTTTCAATATAAGACTATTTTGACTGCATAGAAGATCTGTTGTTTATTGTAGCCACCTTTGTCAATGATCTTAGCTAGATCTTCTGGATAACTTGCTGTAACTTCTACATCAGCACATGCTGCTTCACTTTGCAATTTTATGTCGTAGAGATGGCTTCCTTCCTTAAGATTCACGAACTAACTTGAAAGTTTCCTTCTGTAGCTTCTTCCTCTCTCTCAGTCTTCATAAAATTGAAGAGTTAGGATTTTGCTGTGGATTAGGCTTTGTCTTAGGGGAATGTTGTGGCTGGTTTGATCTTCTATCCAGACCACTAAAACTTTCTCTGCATTAGCAATCAGGCTCTTCTGCTTTCTTATTATTCGTTTGTTCACTGAAATAGTACCTTAAATTTCCTTCGAGAACTTTTCTTTTGCATTCACAACTTGGCTAATGGTTTGGCACAAGAAGCATAGCTGTTGACCCACCTGAGCTTTGACATGCCCTCTTCACCAAGTTTAATCATTTCTAGCTTTTGATTTAAAGTGACAGGTGTGTAACTCTTCCTGTCACTTGGTCACTTAGAGATCATTATAGGGTTATTCATTGGCTTAACTTCAAAATTTTTGTGTGTCAGGAAATAGGGAGGCCTGAGGAGCAGGAGAGAGAAGAGAGACTGTTTGGTCAGTGGAGTAGTCAGAACACACACACAATTCATTGATTAAGTTCACTGTCTTATATAGGTGGGGGTGATGGCACCACAAAACAATTACAAAAAATTGATGATCACAAATCACTATAATACATGTAATAATAATGAAAAAGTTTGAAATATTCTGAGAATTACCAAAATATGACCCAGAGACCCAAAGAGAACGTGTGTTGCCGGAAAAATGGCACTGATAGGCTTGCTTAATGCAGGGTTGCCACAAACCTTGAATTTGTAAAAATGCAGTATCTGTAAAGTGCAATCAAATATGATATGCCTGTACACAAGCTGGCTGGATTAACTTTATCAAAATACATCAGCACTTGTTGCTTCACCTCGCACTTCTATATTACAGAGATGACTTCTTTTCTCAAACCTCATGAACCAACTTCAAAGTTTTCTTCTGTGGCTTCTTCACCTCTCTCAGCCTTAATAGAATTGAAGAGAGTTAGAGTCTTGCTCTGATTAGGCTTTGGTTTAAGGGAATGTTGTGGCTGGTTTGATCTTCTATCCAGACCATTAAAACCTTCTCTGCATTAGCAATCAGGCTGTTTTGCTTTCTTATCATTCCTGTCCTTTCTGGAGTGGTCATGCTAAAGGTGACAAGAAGAGAAGAGGCAGAAAGGGAAGGGAAAATAACTGCAGGAAAAAAGCAGAATTAGAGATGAGGACAAATTTGGGTAGATCCTGCTTGTGAGATTTTGAGTTATAAGCTCTTTTCCCTGGCCTGTACAATTCAAAGCACATAGGCCAAGCTCTCCGGGGGCCGGTCATCCCTCCTGGGTGAATGTTAATCTCAGGGCTTCATTGACTTCACTCAGAGAAATGTAATCTCCCAGAGCACTTGCGGCAAGTAGAATGAAACCGAGAAAAAACCTTGATCTATTTTGCAATTAATGCCTTCAGAGAGATTTTTGAGAGATCAATGTAAATTTGGATATAGAACTATCTCACAGATTTCAGACACTCCTTAGAGAACACAGGGCCATAATACAATGAATAGATTATACTGTACCATTAGTAGAGTCTTATCCCCTGTAAAATGTGTCATTTTGCCCTGCATTGTTTCAATTTTCATAATCACTTCAGAATTCCTGTGTGGATGTTTATCCAAATGTAAATGGCTTACAGAATACATTGGGGCAAATGTATTCAGAGATCTAGGATGCTGACTGATCATAGAAAACCCACTCCAGACAAACAGCTATGAAAATGCTGGTCACCCTTGTTATGATTGTGAGTGGTTTATCCAGCACACTGGACCACCACTTCAGCCCCTGTGGCCCCTAGTAACACTATACAGTGTTCATCTACATTTTAGAAATCAACAAGTAAATTATAGGCAAATGAACAAAAACTGTTTCAAAGCAAGACAGGAAAAGAAATAAGAGATGAGAAAAGAGAGGAAAAAAGGAAAGAAGGAAGGAGGGAAGGAAGGAAGGAAGGAAGGAAGGAAGGAAGGAAGGAAGGAAACAGAAAAAAAGAATCAAAACAAGAAAAAAGGGAAAAAGGAATGAAGGGAGGGAGAGAAAGAAGAGAGAAAGAAGTAGGAGAGAGAAGGAGTGGAGATCAAAAAGGAAATATAAGCGATAGGAACAAGTAAGAGAACCCCA
This sequence comes from Piliocolobus tephrosceles, assembly GCF_002776525.5. Lineage (NCBI taxonomy): Eukaryota > Metazoa > Chordata > Mammalia > Primates > Cercopithecidae > Piliocolobus > Piliocolobus tephrosceles. Next base: position 36,025,238 of record NC_045444.1, on the reverse strand, counting down.
ATAATTATCTGGAGGGCTACTCAATGAATCCATGCATAATGGTTTATTCTGTGTTATCATGACAAGGTTAAGAGGTGCTCAGATAGCTGGTTAACATTATTTCTGTGTATGTCTGTGTGTTTCTAGAAGAAATTAGCATTTGAATCAGCAGACTGCATAAAGAAGGTCCCCATTGTAGATGGGCCTCATCCAATTGGTTGAGGGCCTGCACAGAGAGAACAAAAAAAGTGAAAGTAGGGCAAATTCTCATTCCCTCTTTCTTGAGCTGGAACCTCCATCTTCTTATGTCCTTGGACACTGGAGCTCCAGGTTCTTGAGTCTTCAGACTAGGACTGAATTACACCAGTAGCTTTCATGGGCCTCTAGTGAAGAGACGGCATATCCTGAAATTTCTCAGCCACCATAATCTTGCCAGCCAATTTCCACCATAAATCCTCTCTTATGTCTGTATATATAGAGAGAAGCAATAGGATATATCTCCTACTGGCTCCGTTTCTCTGAAGAACACTCATACACCATTCCATCCATTCCCTGCACGTGGTTATCTGTCCAACAAGCATTTACTAAGCATCGATTATTCAAAATTTCTAAAGGATGCAAAGACTTGTCAAATGAACCACATGATGCATCCTTGAGGATGGAACTAGAATCATGTCTTTATAAGTTCAGGACTGAACTAGAGTAGAGTGGACAAAAGAAAAGTGCCAATATAGTTAACAGTTAAAATCATAGTGAAAGAAAGAAGAACAACAATAAAATGATCCTTTGAAATGTTGCAAGCCTAATATTTCTCTTCACTCATTTCTAATTCTACCTTGAAATATATTCTGGTTTCCCTCACAAATTTCTAACAGTCTTTCCAAATTTTATGTCAATTACTACTTTGACAGACTGTGATAAAGAAGTCAATTTGGCCTTCCTTTACTTGATTTCTACTTTATTACTAATCTTTCTCTCTTGTTACACATAATATATTTCAATTTAAAGGGAACTAGAAAGATACAGAAAATGCAACATTTCCCAATTTGACCCCAGTCTGAAGCTGAAAATCATCATTTATTTTTATTTTTACTTTTATTTGGGAATAATAGAAAGACCATCCACTTCTGATTGTGAATTGAGAGAAGCTGTTTTTGTCAATTTAAATCAAAGCAAAACAAAATGCAGATATAGAAAGCCCATATATAAGAGGGGCAAAGGTAGAATACACTAAACAAAACAAAATTAAGACAAAAAGCAAAATAAAGCAAAAAAGACTATGACTCTGCTTTAACCAAGTTCACCTAATCCTAACACATCTAGAACCTGGTGCCACAAAATCATGTTGCTATTTACATAGCTCTTCCACAAGGCTTGTCTTGGCCCCCTACCTTCCGCTACAGGCTGACATCCTTGGCACACATAGAAGGGGGCCTCACTGCTGTGCTTTACTTGGCAGATCCTTGTGACATTCCTTCTGCTCTGCTAGAGCTTGGCAGACTTACCTTCAGAATTGTAGGGCAAAGCGTCATTGGCCATGTTCCGGGCAGCAGGTAGGCGGCTCCATTACTGTAAGATCACTTTAGAACATCACTCCATAATCTCAATGGGCTCCAGAGCCTTTGCCACAATTTTCAGGTGACATGGCTCTTCTAGGGGAACATTTGGAGATGGCCTCAACCCAGGACTCCAGATGCTACCATACTCACATAAGCTCCTGCATTAAGCAGACCTGGATTGCCTTGCTGAAGTCCTTGCCTGCCAATTCAGTGTTTGACCCTGGGCTGACTTACTGGGGAAAAGAAATACGCAAAGAAAGCTGAGGAAGAAGCATTATTACTGTCAATAGTGTGCAGTCCCACTGAGGGGTGTCTTCTGCTCTTGATGATTCACAGCCACTAAAACCCATCATAGCTGGATGCAGCAAGCATACCACAGTGACTGCCCCAGCTCTGTACACACATCCTTTCTCAACGTCTTTCCTTATCAACGCCAATCTCAGGCTTGCAGGCAGTTCCTGCAAATCAGGTGAGCATTTAGGAGCCAGAATGAGAATAATAATATAAAATTTTAAAACATCTTCAAGAAGAGCCTTTTAGAGCTAAAAATTTGAATTAAAGAAACAAGATTCTGGGCTGACTGTGGTGGTTCATGCCTGTAATCCCAGCACTTTGAGAAGCCAAGGCAGGCGGATCCCCTGAGGCCAGGAGTGTCTCTATTAAAAATAGAAAAATTGTCTGGCGTAGTAGTGCATGCCTGTAATCCCAGCTACTTGAGAGGCTGAGGCATGAGAATTGCTTGAACCTGGAAGGTTGAGGCTGCAGTGAGCCATGATGGCACCACTGCACTGCAGTCTGGGCGACAGAGTGAGACCCTGTCTCCAAAACAAAACAAGATTGTTAGAGAAAAGAAACTGACTTGTTCATGGTACAAAAATAGCAGGAGGAGAGTACATATTAGAAAAGGTAGTGCTAATCATTCCCTTTACATTTATATAACGTTAAATTGATTGTCATATGAGCCTCAAGATAATTCACTCTCCTCCCTTTAGTGGACTCCCTATTTCCTAGATTTTCTGAATTGTTTTGAAATAATTAAAAGATAATCAACTGTTCTTGTCGGGAATGGCACACATTCCTCTCCTGGCATTCAGAGTCAATTTAAGGAATACATAATCTATAATCATTGCTTCTGTTTCCTTCCTGTTTTTCTCCCCGCTAAACTTCTCCTTCTTTCTATTGAGACAGTATCACCCAAAGATATCAATGATCTCATCTTCTTCTTTCTCTTATTTTCTATGGATTTCTGCACATGGATGTAATGATCGATGTAATGCTGTTGAGCATGGGCTTTAGAGTCAGACATATCTTACCTGGACAGTTCCAGCACTAATGAGGTGCATGTGGGCAAATAATAAAAACTTTCCCAGGGCTAGTGGACTTCACAAGATAATTGGGAAAATTAAACGAGATTATGCATGTGAAAGTATGTAACTGCATGATTGTGTCCAGCACCACATCAGGCCATGGTAGACAGCCAACATGTACTAGTTTCTTTTTTCCTGGCCCCATGCCCTGTTGGCAAGTCTCCCCACATCCTCGCATTATGTTGTAGAATCTGAGTTTTCTTCCTTCTCTGAGCACCATTCTAAAGACTTCTCTTTTTTGTTTGTTTTGTTTGTTTGTTTTTTCATTTTTTTGAGAGGGAGTTTCACTCTGTTGCCCAGGCTGGAGTGCGGGGCGCGATCTCGGCTCACTGCAAGCTCCGCCTCCCAGGTTCACACCATTCTCCCACCTCAGCCTCCCCAGTAGCTGGGACTACAGGCGCCCGCCACCACACCCGGCTAATTTTTTTTTTGTAATTTTAGTAGAGACGGGGTTTACCATGTTAGCCAGGATGGTCTCCATCTCCTGACCTCGTGATCCGCCCGCCTCGTCCTCCCGAAGTGCTAGGATTACAGGCGGGAGTCACCACACCTGGACTTCTTTTTTTTTTGAATGCTCTTCCTCTTTTTACTTCTGGATATATGTGAGCACCAAGAAGGTTTTGATAGAGCCATCTTGCCCGTGCCAACAGCTCCAGGTGCTAACTCAGATGTGTGAGTTTCACATTGGACAACTTCAGCTCAAGCATCTCTTCTGAGCTCTCAACCACATTTTCACCTGCCTATTTGATGTCTTTTTGTGGATGTACAAACCTCACCTCAAACTCCACTGCACACTTCCAAAACTACAGTTTCCTCGTCTCACAGTTCAGCTCCTCGGGTCACCAGGCACCATAATTTTTGCTTTAAGCAGCTATAGCACTTAGAGAAAAATCTCCACAGGTTTCCATTGTGCTTAACTGTCACACATTCATCAATGAGATGGTCATAAAAATAAAATGTCTAAGCATCTGTAAATTCATTTTTGAAGGCACTCATTATGTTGTTTCAAGATCTTGCTAAGCTTAGGTGCTTGGACATTAGTCTTGAATCTAGGAATAAGAAAATTTGAGGTGGAGTTTTGACTATAAAATTTAGCAAATTTTGCAGGTTTAAAGTATTTTTTTTATTTTACCTTTGAAATTCAGTTTCCTCAATAGTAAAATGAGGATGATAATTGCAGCAATGACTCCAAGTTTCAGTAAAAAAAATGAGATCATATATGTGATAGTCCTCTGTATGCTATGATATGGTACAGAAATAAAATTTGTTTTGTTTTTCACCAAGCCTAAAACATGGTAGGTACTTAAAGAATCTTTTCTGAATATAATTAAAATATGAAGTACTAGCTATTGACATTATTACGTTTGATCCTTACAGTTTTCCTTTGAGACATTTTCCTTCTTTTATAGATAATGAGATAGTGGCCAGAAAGTATTGACTGTGGGTAGAAACAATGGACCTTTGGCAGCCTGTTTTTATGTCTAGTCTTTCCCCCAGTGTATCACACTTTATATGATGTTGTCCATGTTAGAGGCATACATATTTTAGGATAGGTATTGGAGAGTAAATAGAACAGAGATCAAGGAGTTATTCTACTTCCTTCTGTTCCCATTTACTCAGAATGTGTCCACATGATGCCCTGCTCGTAATCAGCTCAAACAAAAAATCTGCTAAACATTTCAATGTTTGACCAACTTTGTAGTAAATTGACTGAATGTTTGGTGTTTATAGGCACAGACTACTTAAACGAACCAAACTAATTTGAGACGTTCACAAAGAAAGCTTTCAAGAGACCATTGACATTTGCTGACTAAAAGCAAATTACGTGCAGTTGTCCTGCTGGAAAAATAATTTGGTTTAATAAAAAATTAAAAATAAAAGCATTGTGTATGCTTGTGTGTATTTCTTACTCCCATAATATAAAATAAATGCAATTATTCTATTTTATCATACATATTTCTGTCAAGACTATATTACCTACAAAAGATAAAAACTTTCATTGAAGTGCGAATTTGAAATTATCTAATGTTGTGATGTATTCAAAGGAATCTAATCAGATCTTAAATAGGTGTAAACACAATAATTATGTCTAATCATGGTCTTTTTTTATTCTTCAAAAGACTGGTAACATACAGCCATTAAAAATGGTAATGCAGTCCTATGTACTGACTTAAATGCACATCCACACATGTTGTTAAGTGACAAGAATATGTATGAAAACATTTTATTTGTGTAAACTTGCATAAGCATATGCAGATGAACTGATTTACTGCAAAATGTTAATGGTACTTATCTCTAAATGACAGTACCTTTTTTCTTATAATTATCTGCATTAGGTATCTTAAACATTTTTTTTTGCAACAAATGTTTATGATTTTAAAATTAGGGGAAAGTATTTTCAGTTTAAAAACGAGGGAGCAAAACCTAATCATTCACTCAAGCGTAGTAAGATAAAGTTACCACATACATAAAAGATGGTCTGAAAGGATAACACATAGTGCCACGTCCAAAGCTATCTTCTTAACCTGTACAATATTAAGCAACTCAAGAGTTCAGTGAAGAAAAAAATAAATGCATTGCAGTCAAAAGACATAAATGAGGAACAAAACAATAGAAGAAACTAATAAATTAATACATCTGCGGTGCTGGCAGGGTTTTTGTGTGGTGACATTTGTGAACTCCTGTGTAAATGCCAAGCCTGTAAGGTGGGGCTGTCATGCATCACTTTTACCAGTGAGGACCATCTCCTGATTATCAGCTCTTTGCCTCTAGCACAGCCTGTACTTCTCGTGCAAATGCAAACATAGACACAGCCCAAGGCTGCTGGGTCCTAAACTCTTATGGAGCAATAAATTCTGCAGTCTTTAGCCAAAGCAGAGCGACAGAACATTGGCGAAAGGGAAGGCACAGTTTAAAAGCATGTGCATGTGCCAGCATTTACAGGGATTTAAAAGAGACATTTGTAGAGAGCAAAATACCATTTTTTACCCAGTTTTGTTGGGCCTTAATTAAAGAGGCCTTTCCCCCCTTTTCTGTCACTTGGGCTGTGGGATTGCAGCCTCTCCTGGCTCAAAGAACTATTTCATTGGTCCGCAGGCTAATTAGGAAGGACTCACACTGTTCCCCAGCCTCCTGAAAGGCCAGAACAAAGGCTGCTGCTGGTAGATTGCAGTTCTGCCTCAATTGCAGAGGCTCAGGAGTAAAAGAAAAAGAAAAGCTTTTGAATAGAAGAGCCTTTTGATGCCGTGAAAGAAATTAAGAACTAAAACAGAGGCCTAGGCGCTGCTGCACAGAGCCCTCCACACAGACTCATTGTGTTTAGGAACAAGGTCAACAAAGCCCCATCTGATACTGAACACCTCACATTAAAGAGGCATCTATTTAGCTGCTGTGTCTTGGGCTCTCCTGCTATGAAGCACTGTCCCAATCAGGCCGTCTGGTGCCGCGATAAACACAGATAAATATGAGCAGCATCATGCTTTCATCTGAACAATTAATGCATGATTTCCTAGTTGATTGTTTGCAAATACACTGCAAACAATTGTGTTTTCTTTTCTTTGACCAAACAAAAATAAAGCTGTGAAGAAAAAACACATTACCACCATCACATTAGCATCTTATTATCTCACCAAAATTTTACTGAATTTCTTTTCATATTTTAAAATAATTGTAGTTTATCCAAATAATGTGAAAAAATACGCATCTTTTTCTTCATAGAAGAATGGAAATCTTAAGTGCCAACGCATTTTCTAACAGCCCAAATCAGTTAGTGACAAGTAACTGAAGCTGAAATGCCCATTTGTTCTGAATCTTGCAGTCTTTGCTCCTTGCTACATAGGCTTTCAAAGGGAAGTCTCTTTTCTAATTTTATGACTTTGAAAATTAAGCATCTTTTTCAGAGCTTCACCTCCAAATAGGAACTGTCCTTTATTGAGGTCTTATGCCAACGACTATACTTAGCACTCTACATGTATTATCTCCATTAACCCTCAAAAATCAATGACATAGCTGGGAGCCCAGTGGCTCACGCCTGTAATCCCAGCACTTTGGAAGGCCGAGGTGGGCGCATCACTTGAGGCCAGGAGTTTGAGACCAGTCTGGTCAACATAGTGAAACCCTATCTCAACCAACAAATACAAAAAAAAAAATTAGCCAGACATAGTAGTGCATGCCTGTAATCCCAGCTACTTGGGAGGCTGAGGTAAGAGAATCTCTTGACCCTGGGAGGTGGAGGTCACAGTGAGCTGAGATTCTGCCACTGCACTCCATCCTGGGTAACAGAGCAAGACTCTATCTCAAAAAAAAAAAAAAAAAAGAAACAACAACAACAACAACAACAAAAACTAATGACATAAGCACTATTGTTATCTGCAGTTTACAAATGTGGAAACTAAGGCTCTGAGAGGCTAAACATAGATAGGAAGAAGGACACAACTATTAAGGAGTAAGGCCAGAATTTGAAATCACAGCTTTCTGACTTTCAATACTGAGCTGTTACAGTGGAATTTAAGTTTCCACGTGGAAGTATTAGTGCAGAATTACAGAACTGAAAAGTACATTAGAAATCATGTAGCCCACACCCCTCAATTTCCACATAAGAAATTAAGATTCAGAGATGTTGGAGAATTTATTTATGTTCATCCAGCTGATTCCGTGAATTGCAGACTCTCCTAATTCCAGAGATTTTAGTAGGAAGGTTCTCAAACGGTAGCGTGATTAGAAGCACATGAAGGACTGTTAGGCACAGATTGCTGGGCTTCACCTCCAGACTTCCTGACTCAGTAGGTCTGCAGCAGAGGGCCACACATTTGCTTTTCAACAACTTCCGTGATGCTGCTGATGCTGTTAGTCTGGGAAGACAGTTTGAGAACCTCTATCCTCAAATACCACGCTGCTTCTCATGCAACTGTGAAGTGAATAAAACTGAAAATGAGGATGAGTCGAATTAAGCAGCAAAATAGTTGGAATTTTATTCAATTTCATGTAACAACCAGCCTCAGCAATGCCATCTTGAATTTTGCATCATTCTTATCTATCTGGTAGTCACAGTCACAATTTTTGTGAGGTCTAAAACAAGGCAGTCATTCATAGCAATGTTACTTTTAGTGTAAATATTTCCTGGAGATTCTTTCTAAGATTTTTGGAACTTTTTCCACTGTAAAAAATAACTGCAAAAGCTAGTTTTTGTGCATGGATTAAGTTCCTTTCAGAGCTCATCTCAAGCCATTTCTAATGCAGAGATTTGAATAATGCAGCTGTAGAATTTATCTTTCAAAAGGGCGTGCACTACCGCACTGCTGTGCAGATGACTCAGCATTGAAATGTAATTTACCAAAATGATTCTGATCTGTTAAATACATTTCTTTTCTCAGAAAAATGGAAACATCTATCAGCTGAAGTGCGCTTCTCTTATCCTTTTCACCAAAATAATTTTCACCTATCCAAGGAATAATCTGTGGTTGCTCAATTTACAAAATAATCCTTATTGAAACTTGTTTGTTATCTGACACAGAAATGAATGACCTTGGAGGAAGACCTGGATAACTCCTGCTCTGTCCTACAAAACTTTTCATCTGGGTCACATCTCAGACCTGTCTCACAAGGTGGTGAAATGACCAGGCACCGTTATCTGTTTACTGATCGCTAGCCTGTATGTAAAAGTCACTTGAGATTGTCATTGGGCTGAACAGGTGTATTCCAGCTTTTTTGTTGCCTAGTTTGGGTTTGAAATCCATTTGGAATGAACAGGTCATTGTCAGTAGTGCCAGTTATCATTTTTATCACCAGTTATTTTGGGGATCTACTTACTGCAAGAGTGGGGATCTACTTACTGCAAGGTTAGGTAGGAGACTGGGGAAAACAGGACTTCTTTAAAGTAGGTAGAATCAAGCAGTCTTCCAAGGAAGTCTAAAAGATATTTAAATGGAAAAAAAATAATTATAAAGCCATGGCAAATCAATCTGATGCCTTCTTAAATATAACAATCCTCAGTCTCCTGGCCAGCCTTCTTTCCCTGTGAGCAGAAGGCATTTCCAAGCAATGATACTACTCTAAGGCATGCTTGGAAACATTCTAGGGGCTGCAAGAGGAATTACATGGCAGGTCACCTCCTACTATGATACTTGGATTAATGCAGTACTAGGACAAGAACAGGAATACTATAGCAATAACAATTATAACAGAGCAAATGGACTTGCGGTGGCAGAGATAACCTGTAATGTAATGTTTTGCACTTGCAGATGGAGACTTTCAGAGTTTAATGTTATTAATTTCATAGCATTGTTACTAGGAGGCAACCAATAGGATGAACATTGGGCAAAAACAATGTTGTAAAGACAAAAAGTGGAAGACCCTATGCAAGACCAAAGAGATACTGTCTTAGTGAGGGAAGATTGACTGTTGACCTTAACTGTACATCAGAGATTTTGATCTTGGAAGATCATTTTTAAAATGTACTTTTGAAAGGTGAGTCTAAAAATGCAACCAGAGGTGACCTAGAATTATGCAACTAATAAAGCTGCAAATAATTTGTACTAGAATGGGATTTAGTCAATTTTAGTAAATCTACATAGTTTATTTCAAAATCCCATGTTTCATTTACCCCAATTAATTCTTTAATTACCTTTATATAATCTGAAAATGAACAGCTCCTTCAAGTGTCATTCAGATCACTAACTCTGCTATACACCAACAGTGACTAATCTGAGAATCAAATCAAGAACTCAACCCCTTTTACAATAGCTGCAAAAAAATAAATTAAATACTTCAGAATATCCTAATCAAGGAGGTAAAAGACTTCTACAAGGAAAACTACAAAACACTGCTGAAAGAAATCATAGATGACACAAACAAATGTAAATGCATCCCATGTTCATGGATGGGTTGAATCAATACTGTGAAAATCACCGTACTGCCAAAAGAAATTCACAAATTTAATGCACTTCTCATCAAAATACCATCATTCTTCACAGAATTAGAAAAGACAATCCTAAAATTTCTATGGAACCAAAAAAAAAAAGCCCACATAGCCAAAGCAAGAATAAGCAAAAAGAACAAATCTGGAGTCATCACATTACCTGACTTAGAAAGTATACTATAAGGCATGGTTTTTGTATAAAAATAGGCATATAGACCAATGGAGCAGAATAGAGAACCCAGAAATAAAGCCAAATACTTATAGTCAACTGATCTTCAACAAAGCAAACAAAAACATAAAGTGAGGAAAGGACACCTTATTCAACAAATGCTCTGGGATAATTGACAAGCCACATGTAGAAGAATGAAACTGAATCCCCACCTCTCACCTTATACAAAAATCATCTCAAGATGGAACAAGGACTTGAAACCATAAAAATTCTAGAAGTTAACGTTGGAAGAACCCTGCTAGACATTGGCTCGGGGAAAGACATCATGACCAAGACCGCAAAAGTAAATGCAACAAAAACAATGATAAATAGGTGGGACTTTATTTAACTAAAAAGTTTCTGCACAGCAAAAGAAACAATCAGCAGAGTAATCAGACAATCCACAGAGTGGGAGAAAATCTTCACAGTCTATACATCTAACAAAGAACTGATACCTAGAATCTACAAGGAACTCAAACAAATCAGCAAGAAAAAACAAACAATCCCACCAAAAAATGGGCTAAGGACATGAATAGACAATTCTCAAAGAAGATATACAAATGGCCAACAAATATATGAAACAATGCTCAACATCACTATTGATCAGGGAAATGCAAATTAAAACCACAATGCGATACCACCTTACTCCTGCAAGAATAATCATAACCAAAAAATCAAAAAATAATAGGTGTTGGCGGGGATGCAGTGAAAAGGGAACACTTAAACTGCTGGTGGGAATTCAAACTAGTACAACCACTATAGAAAACTGTGTAGATATTCCTTAAAGAACTAAAAGTAGAACTACCATTTGATCCAGCAATCCCACTACTGGGTATTTACCAAGAGGAAAAGAAGTCATTATACAAAAAGATAATGACTTTGCACATACATGTTTACAGCAGCACAATTTGCAACTGCAAAAATATGGAACCAGCCCAAATGCCCATTAATCAATGAATAGATAAAGAAATTGCGTTATCTGTATTATATCTATGTGTGTGTGTGTGTTGTGTATATACACACACACACATACATACACATATCACCATGGAATACTATTCAATCATAAAAAGAAATGAAATGACAGCATTTGCAGCAACCTGGATGGAATTGGAGACCATTATTCTACATTAAGTAACTCAGGAATAGAAAACCAAACATCATATGTTCTCACTCATAAGTGGGAGCTAAGCTATGAAGGTGCAAAGGCCTAAGAATCATGCAATGGACTTTGGGGACTTGGGGGAAAAGGTAGAAGGGGGTTGAAGGATAAAAGACTACCAATTGGGTACAGTGTATACTGCTTAGGTGATGGGTGCACCAAAATCTCACAATCACCACTAAATTACTTACTCATGTAACCAAACACCACCTGTTCCCCAAAAACTTATAGAAAAAAAATTTTTTTAAAAAGAAGAGAGACAAAAGTCAGGGAGACTCAGTTGATATTTATAGTAACTATTGATATTTGCTTTTGACAATTTAAATGAACATTATTTATATTTTTATAATGAATGATCCTACCATTCATTAAAATTGTTCTGGTATTTAAATAATCACAACAGGTTCTAGCAAAGCTGTGAAAAAGGTTAAATCAATCATTGGGTTTCGTATTTCCTGTATGAGTGTCCCTTCCTCTGTATTTCTTTTCTCTGCCTTCTCTATGCTGTTAGTTGGCTGCTAATGTTTTATACAGCAGGGGCTTGCTGTGTTCTGCACACACTAATTCTTATGAGTGTTAATTGGTACTCAAAGAACAAAGAGCCTCATGGTCAAGAAAGCTTGGGAAATGCAGAATACCCCAATTCTCTCCTGGAAAGTCACAATACTATTAGCATGTTAAAGGCTCTGAAAGGTCCTGCAGTAAGAAAGAAACTTCTCTGACTTTGTTTAATGGTTAAATACTTGAGCCCTGGTATTTTTTCTTGACCCATCTATTAATATACCCCAGAATAAAATGTCCTTAACCCAAGCTGGAAAGTGTAAGTGTTAGCAAAACTTCAAGTTACGACCACCTCCAGACTGTTCATATATTTTAGGAGGGTACTTTGTAAAGCCTTCTAAATATTAAGGATGGATGCTGTGATAAATGATGAAGTCATCAAATGTCTGCTCATGAAGGTGAACTTACAAAGAATCCAGAGAAATTTATAATGCCATGAGGTGGAAGCCATTGTTCAAAATGGATTTCAAACCCAAACTAGGCAACAAAAAAGCTAGAATACACACAAGCCCCCACCAACAAACACATGCATATAGAAGATAAAAAGTTTGCCATTTACTCTTACTCTATTTATCTTGGGTGTTTCCATATTGGTTTTAGAATAATGTGGGTTTTAGAGAGAAACAGAGCTCAACTTCAAACTGTTACCAGTTGACTGTACTCAGGCAAAAAATACTTAACCCATGAAAGAATTTTTGTTTCCTCATCTGTGAAATGAGGTCAGTAATATTTACCTAAGAATTGTTATAGGGATTCAATGAGGCAACATGAATGAAGTGACTAGCATATAACAGAAACTCAATAAGTTAAAATTTCCCTACAGTCTGCTGCATCTTGCTCCACATTTTTGGAATCAGTTGAGGTCCTGAGAATGACAGACAGCATTCTTCTCAGGTGCTAATGATAAACTGTTGTTGCACTGAATAAATTGTAATAAAATTGGTGTTCCTGTCTGTCACCCCATTGTGAGCTCTTGGGAAACAGGGCCTGTGATAAATTTACCAGGCCAGCATCTTCAACGTACTAGAAGCTTAGTATGCTTGTTAAAGAAATTAACAAATCTTCAAAAACAACTCTCCTTTTTCTTCCACAGTCTTCTGTTTCTAGCTACTAAGGATGGCCAGTCAAAATTTCTTTGTCCTGAAGGTAACTCTACAATAATGCTCTACTCTGAAATAACATGCACATCAAAATATCAGTTTAATACACATAAATTAGTGGTTCATTACACTGCAATATTAGTTAATTTTGAAATTGCATTATAGATTTCTAAATTAAAGAGACTGCCTGCCTGTCACTCACATCACATACAATGAATGCCAACATTAGGCATCACCTTTTTCCGGCTTTGCAAAACTGAAGGTCATTATCAATTGCTGTTTAATCAGCCAAGTCATGCATATAGACAAAGGTTAACTGAGCATAGACCAATCTGACTTCCTTTGTCATCGCAAGACAATTTGTGGCTTAATAAAGCTGCTCTGATTGCACTTAACAACACCTGCTTTAAAATGCAGCCTCATTAATAGCACACTAATGAGTTAGGGATCTTCTGGCAAGGGCACGATCAAAGACACATGATTTGCTTTCTGATTAAATGACCTAAATAACATAAAGACAAATCTTCCAGTTTCTTTTAGGGAAAGTTTTTTGGAATAAGTCATAAAAACTGTTGGGATCTTCAAATATGGTTTTTAAAAAAAATATAGGAAATAATAATATTTTCAGCTCTTTTAAATTGTGATGTGTAACCACCATGCCACATAAGTGAAATTAAACCAAACTGAGCCCTTGCTTTTTGAACTCACATCCCCAAACACAATATAGGCACTGAGCAAGAAAGCAAAAAACAGAAATAACACCCATAAAAAGAAAAGAAAATTTTGAGGAATGTTTATGAAGGTAATTAATTAGTATTACTACATTAATATAAGGGTGATTTTTTAAGGAGCAGCTTTGTTTGTAGAAAAATAAAAGTGATTTTTGCCCCTTTACATAAATTGGAGTTTTGGACTTTACTGTTGACTCACTGTGCAATGCCAGGCAAATTGTTTCTTGCCCTGAATGGAGTCATGTATCCTGATTTAATACAACCACTGGTTGAACTTTGAGCACTGGGAATCTTGCACTTTTCTTTTTATAGTTCTACAGTTATCTTAGTTGTACCAGACACGTCAATCATTCTTGCCTGCCTGCCTGCCTGCCTCGTGTTGCTCCTGGTAAAGAAAACGGCCCTGCCACAATCTCTGCTACAAAGATAAGTGGGGGACTAGAACCTGCTATCAAAATCCAGCCAAGGGCAGCCAATCCAGAGACTGGCCAAAGTCTCTGGATAACTGCAACCAGAGTTTGCAGTTATTAACTGGGTCAATCCAAAGTCTTCTTGAAAATGGAATGAAACTGAAAGTCCAGAGAGAAGAAGGTCAGAAGAGAAGTGGAAGAGAACACACACACAAAAACACACATGAGGAGTTTAGCTGAGTCACATTCCATTAGGTTTTTTAAATTATCAATAATCAAGTAATCCTATTAATAATTATCAATATGAATGAAATATTGATATTGACATTGATGTTAGTAATAAAACTTCAATAATTTAACAATTCACTATTTATTAATTACCTATGCTTTTAATGTTATTTACATCTATGGTATCTATAGTGTGAAAATACTGTACAATAGTGTGCTGCTGTACCTTTCTCCCCAACTCTGCATTTACTGAGGTCACATTAGTAGCTTGAACTTGACCATGGTTGGAATATTTCTGCTATGAAAATTGGCAAACACTATGCATTTGGGCTTTTTATTTATTTAATTTTTTTTTTTTGCTCTTTTTTTTCTGGAGATCTATTTGTTAAATATTTACCAGCACACCACTGCCCGTGACCAAATGAGATAAGAAAGTAGGAATTTAGTGAGTCCTGGGGCTGAAAGTTTTCCTGGAGTTTCTCTCTTTATCTCTAACAGCCAAGATCTGTTGTAATGGCCATACATCTGGGTAGGCCTGTAGGTCAACCGGGGAGAAGGGCTGAATATTGAACACTCTTCTTGTAAAACTAGATCCTGTAGGATGACACACTCAGAGTGTTTAATAAAGCAAAATAAAATTGCCCTTAGTTGAAGACTTAGGAGATATTTGTCTTGCCTACATTTAGCTTTGAGAAGATAGGAAAGTTTTTAAAATGTCTACTCTGAGGGGTTCTGTTACAAACCCATACTCATTTCGGTCACAGAATGGACTCTAAGTGCACCACCTGACCTAAAATTTGCCAAACTTGACTTTTAGTTTGTAAAATAAAAGTGTTTGTGGAAGGCTCATAACAAATGCAAATAAATTTCTCTTTGACGGAACAAAATTTAGTTTTATACCTCCAATAATTTCCATAGATAATATTCTAAAGAGCATAAAATATAAATCTAAATCACTAAATACAAACCAATAAAAAACAAAGGTGAAATAGACATGAATAGGCATTTCACAATAACATTTAAAAAATCATGTAAAAAGATGTTGAACATCATTAACAATTCGGGAAATATACAGTATAACCTCAATGATAGACTACTACATAACCACCAAAGTGGCCAAAATTAATAAGATTGATGATACCAAGTGTTTGTGAGAATGTAGACCAACTGATGCATTCACATAGTGTTAGTGAAAGTGTAATTGGAAAAATAAAAATAGCATTAGCTTCTAAAGTTGAAGATACTCATCACAGGTTGTTTTCTCCAGGAAACATCCACTGAAATAGAGTTAGAAATATAAAAAGTTTACTAGGGAAGAAAAGTGTGAAAAGAAAAGGAAGGAATCAGGATATATCAAGTAATACTTGTGCTAATTTCCTGTCAACGTATGTACCTTAGAACATAGATCACTTACCACTTTCCCATATATAGTATTGTTTTCAGGAATATTTTTCTAACTTTCTCATCACGTTATTATTCATATTACTTTATACCTGCAATGTTCATTTAGATATCTAATATCATGACCCTTTCCATTGCTTGTCATTCCCTCCTGCATATCCAAGCTGCCACGTAAGATCATTTTTGTTCTGCCTGCAGAGCACCCTATTGTTTGCCTCTATGTATGTCTATTGCTGATGAAATCATTTAGGTTTCTTTTTTTGGGTCTGAAAATGTCTTCATTTGCTTTCTTTTTCTGAAGCACAGTTTTACTGATAATAGAATTCTAAGTTAGTGATTATTTTCTTTTATTACTTCGAAGATGTCATTCAGTTGTCTTCTGTCTTTCACTGTTTTTGTTGAAAAGTCAACTCCTTCTTTTAGGCACCATTTCCGTGTTTGTTATTTTAGAGGTCCCTTTTTATTTTCTTATTTCTCTAACACCTGTTTAAGTACATATTAATATTCAATTCTCCATGATAAAAATCCCTAGTATGGTTTCTGTGTTCTTGACTAGACAGTAACTGATATAGTGTAGTTATCTTCAAGACTATATGTGATATTTCCAATTTCTGAATCTGCTTTTGATTGACTTTTTTGTTTTATTGACAATTGTGTTGTTTCTTATATGCCTGTTGTGTTGTTTCTTATATCCCCTGCCACACTGTCTTCCACAATTGTTGAACTCATTTACACTTCCACCAATGTGTAGAAGTATTCATTTTTCTCCACAACCTTGCCAGCATCTGTTGTTTTTTTTGACTTTTTAATAATAGCTATTCTGACTAGTTTGAGTTGGTATATCATTGTGTATTAGATTTGCATTTCTCTAACGATCAGTGATGTTGAGCTTCTTTTCATGTGTTTCTTGGCTGCATGTGTGTCTTCTTTTGAAAAGTGTCTGTTCATGTCTTTTGCCCACTTTTTAATGGGGTTGTTTTTGTCTTGTAAATTTGTTTAAATTCTGATAGATGCTGAATATTAGCCTTTGTCAGATAAATAGATAGCAAAATTTTTCTTTCACTCTGTAGGTTGTCTATTTACTTTGTTGATAGTTTCTTTTTCTATGCAGAAGCTCTTTAGTTTAATTAGATTCCATTTGTCACTTTTGGCCTTTGTTGCAATTGCTTTTGACATCTTTGTCATGAAATCTTTGACCATGTCTATGTCCTGAATGGTATTGCCTAGGTTTTCTTCTAGGTTTTTATAGTTTGGGGTTTTTCATTTAAGTCTTTACTCCATCTCAAATTCATTTTTGTATATGGTGTAAGGAAGGGGTCCAGTTTCAGTTTTCTGCATATGACTAGCCAGTTCTGCCAGCACCATTTATTAAATAGGGAATGATTTCCCCATTGTTTGTTTTTGTAAGTTTGTGGAAGATCAGATGGTTGTAGATGTGTATGGTCTTATTTCTGGCTTCTCTTTTCTGTTTCATTGCTCTACGTGCCTGTTTTGGTAGCAGCATCATGCCAATTTGGCAGTTGTAGTACTGTAGTATAGTTTAAAGTTGGGTAGTCTGATGCCTCCAGCTTTTTTCTTTTTGCTTAGGATTTCCTTGGCTATTCTTTTTTGGTTCCATATATATTTTAAAACAGTTTTTTCTAATGATGTGAAGAATGTCAATGCTACTTTAATGGCAATAGCATTGAATCTATAAATTGCTTTGGGCAGTGTGGGCATTTTCATTATATTGATTCTTCCTATCTGTGAGCATGGAATGTTTTTCCACTTGTTTGTGTCACCTCTGATTTAATGGAGCTGGGATTTGCAGTTCTCTCTGAAGAGGTTATTCACTTCCATTGTTAGCTATATTCCTAGGTATTTTATTCTTTTTGTCGCAATTGTGAATAGTAGTTAATTTGTGATTTGGCTCTCTGCTTGCCTGTTGTTTGTGTATAAGAATGCTAGCAATTTTTGTACATTGATTTTCTATCCTGAGACTTTGCTGAAGTTGCCTATCAGCTTAAGAACCTTTTGGGCTGAGATGATGGGGTTTTCTAGATATAAGATCATGTCATCCGCAAACAAAGATAGTTTGACTTCCTCTCTTCCTACTTTTATACGCTTTATTTCTTGCTCTTGCCTGATTGCCCTGGCCAGAACTTTCAATATTATGTTGAATAGGAGTGGTGAGGAGGGCATCCTTGTCTTGCGCTGGTTTTCAAGGGGAATGCTTCCAGTTTTAGCCCGTTCAGTATGACATTGACTGCAGGTTCATGATATATGGCTCTTACTATTTTGGGGTATGTTCCTTCAATACCTAGTTTATTGAGAGTTTTAACATGAAGGGCTGTTGAATTTTATCAAAGGCCTTTTCTAATGCACCTATTGAGATCATCATGTGGTTTTAGTCTTTAGTTCTGTTTATGTGATGAATCACATTTATTGATTTGCATATGTCAAACCAATCTTGCATCCTGGGGATGAAAACTACTTTGATTGTAGTGGATATGCTTTTTGATGTGCTGCTGGATTCAGTTTGCCAGTATTTTGTTGAGGATTTTTGCATCAATGTTCATCAAAGCTATTGACCTGAGTTTTCCTTTTGTGTTGTATCTCTGCCTGATTTTGGTATCAGGATGATCCTGGTCTCATAGAATGAGCTTTTCTTTTCAATTTTTTGAAATAGTTTCAGTAGCAATGCTATCAGCTCTTCTTTGTACCTGTGGTAGAATTCAGCTATGAATCCATCTGGTCCTGGACTTTTTTTGTTTGGTAGGATATTTATTACTGCCTCAATTTCAGAACTCATTATTGGGCTATTCAGGGACTCAATGTCTTCCTGGTTCAGTCTTGGGAGGGTGTATGTGCCCAGGAATTTATCCATTTCTTCCAGGTTTTCTAGTTTATGTGCATATATGTGTTTATAGTATTCTGTGATGGTTGTTTTTTTTTCTGTGGGGGTGAGTGGTGATAGCCCTCTTATCATTTCTGATTGTGTTTATTTGAATCTTCTCTCTTTTCTTCATTAGTTTAGCTAGCAGTCTATCTATTTTATTAATTTTTTGCAAAAAACAGCTCCTGGATTTGTTGATTTTTTGAAGGGTTTTTTGTGTCTCTGTCTCCTTCAGGTCTTCTCTGAGCTTGGTTATTTATTGTCTCCTGCTAGCTTTAAAGTTTGTTTGCTCTTGGTTCTCTAGTTCTTTTAGTTGTGTTTTTAGTTGTTAACTTGAGAGCTTTTTAGCTTTCTAGCTTTTTGATGTGGGCATTTGGTTTCCCTCTTAACACTGCTTCATTTATGTCCCAGAGATTCTAGTACATTGTATTTTTGTTCTCATTAGTTTCAAAGAACTTCTTGATTTCTGCCCTAATTTCATTATTTACCCAAAAGTCATTCAGGAGCAGGTTGTTCAATTTCCATGTAGTTGTATGGTTTTTGGTGAATTTATTAACCTTAAGTTTTAATTTAATTGTGTTGTGGTCTGAGAGACTGTTCATTATGATTTCAGTTACTTTGCATTTGCTGAGGAGTGTTTTACTTCCAATTATGTGATCAATTTTAGAACAAGTGTCATATGGGGACGAGAAGGATGTATATTTCTGTTGTTTTTGGGTGGAGACTTCTGTCTTTTGGTGGAGATATCTGTCAGGTCCATCTGATCTAGAGCTGGGTCTAGGTCTTGACTATCTTGTTAATTTTCTGTCTCAGTGATCTGTCTAATATTGTCAATGGGGTGTTAAAGTCTCCCAGTATTGTTGTTTGGGAATCTAAGTCTCTTGTCTAAGAACTTGCTTTATGAACCTTGGTGCTCCAGTATTGGGCACATATATATTTAGGTTAGTTAGCTCTTCTTGTTGAATTGACCCCTTTACCGTTATGTTATGCCCTTCTTGGTCTTTTTTGATCTTTGTTGGTTTAAAGTCTATTTTGTCAGAAGCTAAGATTGCAACCCCTACTTTTTTCTGTTTTCCCTTTGCTTGGTAAATTTTCCTCCATCCCCTTATTTTAAGTCTATTATGTGTCTTTGCATGTGAGATGGGTCTCCTGAAGACAGCATACCAATGAGTCTTTGTTCTTTATCCAGCTTGCCATTCTGTGTATTTTATTAAAGGGATTTAGCACATTTACATTTAAGGTTACTATTGCTATGTGTGGATTTGATCCTGTCATCATGATGTTAGCTGGTTATTTTATAGACTTTTTTATGTGGTTGCTTCATAGTGTCACTGGTCTGTGCACTTCAGTGTGTTTTGTAGTGGCTGGTAACCATTTCTCCTTTTCATATTTAGTGCTTCCTTCAGGAGCTCTTGGAAGACAGGTCTGGTGGTAATGAATTCCCTTAGCATTTGCTTGTCTGAAAATGATCTTATTTCTCCACTTATGAAGCTTAGTTTGGCCAGATATGAAATTCTGGATTGGAAATTCTTTTTTTTTTTTTTTAAGAATGTTGAGTATTGGCTCCCAATCTCTTCTGGTTTGTAGGGTTTTCACTGAGAAGTCTGCTGTTAGTCAGATGGATTTCTCTTTGTAGGTGACCTAGCCTTTCTCTCTTGCTGCCTTTTAACTTTTTTACTTTCATTTTGGCCTTGGAGAACCTGAAGACTATGTGTCTTGGGGATGAACTTCTCATGGAGTATCTTACTGGGGTTCTCTGCATTTCCTGAATTTGAACAATGATCTTTGGAAGGGGTTTTCGTAGGGGGGGGGGGTCTTTTTTGCTGATGTTGATGTTGTTGCTTTTTGTTTGGTAGTTTTTCTTCTAACAGTCAGGCCCCTCTTCTGCAGGTCTGCTGCAATTTGCTGGAGGTCCACTCCAGACCCCATTCACCTGGGTATCACCAGAGGAAGCTGCAGAATAGCAAAGATTGCTGTCTGCTCCTTCCTCTGGAGGCTTGCCCCAGAGGGGCACCAGCTTGATGCCAGCCAGAACTCTCCTGTATGAGGTGTCTGTCGACCCCTGTTGGGAGGTCTCTCCCAGTCAGGAGGCACAGGGATCAGGGACCCACTTGAGGAGGCAGTCTTTCCCTTAGTAGAGCTGGTGCACTGTGCTGGGGGGAATCCCCCTTGTCAGAATCAGTTACTCTCTTCAGAGCCAGCAGGCCGGAAAGATTAAGTCCACTGAAGCTGCACCCACAGCCACCCCTTCCCTCAGATGCTCTGTCCAGGGAGATGAGAGTTTTATCTGTAAGCCCCTGAGCTGCTGCCTTTCCTCCAGAGATGCCCTGCCCAGTGAGAAGGAATCTAGAGAAGCAGTATGGCCACAGCTGCATTGCCACACTGTGGTGAATTCTGCCTGGTCCAAACCTCCCAACCTCCTTGCACTGTCAGGGTAAAACTGCCTACTAAAGCCTCAGTAATGGTGGATACCCCTACTCCCACCAAGCTCAATCGTCCCAGGTCAACTTCAGACTGTTGTGCTGGCAGTGAGAATTTCAAGCCCATGGTTCTTAGCTTGCTGGGCTCTGTGGGAGTGGGACCCACTGAGTGAGACCACTTGGCTCCCTTTTCCAGGGGAGTGAACAGTTCTGTTTTGCTGGGGTTTCAGGCACCTCTGGGGTATGGAAAAAACTCATGCAGCTAGCTTGGTGCCTGCCCAAACAGCCGCCCAGTTTTGTGCTTAAAAACCAGGGCCCTGGTGGCATAGGCTCATGAGGAAATCTCCTGTTCTGTGGATTGCAAAAACAGTGGGAAAAGCCTAGTACTTGGGCTTGGTAGCACCGTACTTCAAGCATTCCCCTGGCTGGGGGAGAGAGATCCCCCAGCTCCTTGCACTTCCCGGGTGAACTGATGTCTCACCCTGCTTCTGCTAGTTCTCCATGAGTTGCACCTACTTCCTAACCAGTCCCAATGAGATGAACTAGGTACCTCAGTTGGAAATGCAGAAATCACCCACCTTCTGCATTGGTCTCACTGGGAGCTGCAGACCAGAGCTGTTCCTATTTGGCCATCTTGACCCCTTCCTATAATCCCATATTTCTCAGAGGTTTGGTCATTCCTTTTTATTTTTTTGCTCTGTTTTTATCTGGTTGTCTTTTTCAGAAAGATAGTCTTCAAGCTCTGAGATTTTTTCCTCCACTTGGTATATTCTGCTCTTAACACTTGTGATTACATTGAAAAGTTCTTGTAGTGTGTTTTTCTGCTCTATTAGGTCAGTTATGTTCCTCTCTAAACTGACTACTTTGGCTGTCAGTTCTTTCATTGTGTTATGATTTTCAGCTTCTTTGCATTGGGTTACAACATGCTTCTTTAACCCAGCAAAGCTTGTTTTTATCCACATTCTGAAGCCTGCATTTGTCACTTCAGCCATCTTAGCCACAGCCCAGTTCTGAGCCCTTGCTGGAGAGGTGTTATGGTCATTTGGAGGAAAAGGGGCACTCTAGTTTTTTGAGTTTTCAGTGTTTTTGTGTTGACTCATTCTCATCTTTGTGGGCTTATCTACCTTCGATCTTTGACATTCTTGATCTTTGGATAGGATTGGTTTTTGTGGTTTTGCTGTCCCTTCCTTCCTCCCTCCCTTTTTTTCTTTTCTTTTTTCTTTCTTTCTTTCTTTCTTTCTTTCTTCCTTCCTTTC
>NC_045444.1:35994743-36003055 GCF_002776525.5 Piliocolobus tephrosceles | reverse complement strand
TTTCCTTCCTTTCCTTCCTTTCCTTCCTTTCCTTCCTTTCCTTCCTTCCTTCCTTCCTTTCTTTCTTTCTTTCTTTCTTTCTTTCTTTCTTTCTTTCTTTCCCTGGCCACCTTCCATAGGGCTGTTGCAGTTTGCTGGGGAAAAACCCTTATCGCCTTGGTTTTCCCCATACCTGGAGGTATCACCAATGAAGTCTGCAAAACAGCAAAGATGGCAGCCTGTCCCTTTCTCTGAAAGTTCCATTTCAGTGGAGTACTGACATGTTGCCAGCCTGAACACACCTGTAGGAGGTGGCTGGATACACCTGTCGGGTGGTCTCACCCAGTCAGGAGAAATGGGATCAAATACTCACTTAAAGAAGCAGTCTGGCTGTCTTTTGGTAGAGCAGCAGTGCTGTGTTGGGGATCCTGATTGTTAACCCCTGATTGTTTTGGACTCTCCAAGGCCCACAGACTGGACCAGCTGAGATGCTGGAACAGCCAAGGTGGTGGCCTGCCCTGTCCCCCAGGCACTCCATCCCAGGGAGAAATTAGAACTCTGTTGGCCATAGAACATGGAAAAGGGTGGCTGGAATCCCCAGCTGAGAGGACCTGCCCTGCAAGGAGGAGTGGATCAGAGTCCCAGTTACAGAAGCAGTCTGGCCACACCTTGACCAAACAGCTGTGTTGTGCTGGGGAACTGCCTCTGCTCCTGTCGGCTTCAACTCTCCAAAGGCTGCAGGCTGGAATGGTTGAGTCATCCAAACAACCAGGGAGGTGTCCCACCCCTTCCCAGGGAGATATCAAAGCTCTGTCCATAGAATATGGGCAGGTGGAGGTAGCTGGAGGCCCTGACTGGGAGGTCCCACACAGTAAGGAGGAAACAACTGGGGTCCCACTTAGAGAAACAGTCTGGCCACATTCTGGCAAAGCAGCTGTGTTGTGCTAGGGGGACCCTTCCTCATCTGGACCGTTTGGAGTCTCCAAAGCCCACAGGCTGGAATGGCTGAATTGGGCAAACAGCAGAGATGGCAGTCCACTCCATCCCCTGGGGACTCTGTTCCATCTCAGACAGGCTCCACCCTGTTACTGGTAGCTGGCTGGAATTCCAAGACAGTGGGTCTCATCTTGTGAGGTGCTGTGGAAGTGGAGTCCACAGACTGTAGCCACTCAGCCCCCTGTATTCAGCCCCCTTCCTAGGCATATGCACATACCCTCTGCCTTGCCTGAACTACCCACACCCGTGCCGGGATCCCGGGGCTGGAGCCTGTAAAGCTCCTGGGTCTCTGTATGTGTCTGAGCAGCTGCTTTGCCGAGACTCCACACAGCAGTGTGTGTTGAACCCAAGGCTCTGGTGGCGTGGACCCACAAGGGGACCTCCTGATCCGTGGGTTGCAAGTAGTTGTGGGAGAAGCGTGGTTTCCTGGGGTCACCCAATCACTCGCCCCTTCCCTTGGCTGGGGGTAGGAGGTTCCCTTGGCTCAGTGTTGCTCCCCAGTGGGCCGTCACCCCACCCTGCTTTTCTTTGATCTCCATGGATTGAGTTGTTTCTCTAATCAGTCCCAATGCAAGTACCTGGATATCTGTTGAAGGTCCTGTATTTATGTGCCCCATTTTTTATTCCTTTCTATGAGTGCCACAGACTGCAGCTGCTTCTAATCAACCATCTTGGCCCCAGATTGAAAACTTTTTAAAATTGCATTATTTCCCTCCTTTAAAATGTGCTTTGGGAATTTGGTTCCTTTAGTTTTCACCTTGGCTACATTATAGCTAGCATTATAGAATTCCAATGTACCTAAGAACTGTGCTGTTCTGTTCCATCCCAAGCCCTTTCCTGTCCCCATCTCTCTGCTATATACCTATCTGAAATCAAAGACAGTGTTAAAAACATAGGTAAAGGAGTGTAGAGACGTGACTCACTATTCACAATTAGGAGGCCTTTACTGGAAAATGTATTTTCAATAAAAGCACAAATAAATATTTCCCAGTACTATAAAAGGTGAAAGTAAGTGGGAAATATTTTTGCTTGTAGCCACACAACTCTGTAGGCAAACCAAATTGATTCAGACCAACCTTTTGTCATTATTCAGTAAGATCTGCATAGTCATAACCATTGAGTGATCAGACAGGCGTGCCGGGGCTGAGCCCTAATGCAATTCCAAAACAAGCAGGTGTGAGAAGTGAGGAAATTAAGAAGTCTTATGCTGTCTGAGATAATTTTTCTCTCCCTTTAGGATAGACATCTATCCATTTTTGAAGGTCCAACTCTAGTCTTCTCTCCTTCATTAAACACAACATCTTAAGCGTTCTCTGGCTTGCTAGAATTTTTCTCACACTCAAAGTTAGTACCCTTATTTAAAATGAATTGGCTTGCATTGAGTTTTTGCTATTTTGGGGATCAATAAAACTGAAAGTTTCCTGAGTGTAGACATTAAAGCTTGTATTCCTTTTGCTACCCTTATGTCTCAAGCAGAATATGAGATAAGTGCTTGGTGAATGTTTATTAGTTAATAATGCAGGGAGCTTCTGTGTGAAATATTATTCTAAGCTTCATCATTAAAGAGAAATCAGCTCAATGATTAGTGAGGATTAGTATGGACAAATTTTAAATATAGATATGTCAATAATTAGAATCCTTTTTAAAACATAGTTCCCATATTTCTATTTTTTTGTTTCTAGGATGATCCTTAGAAAACTCGTTGGTAAAGACAGCGGATGGGAATTATGTGGCAGTGATCTGGTTCAGATCTGTGGCTTACTCCGGAAGAGGCAAATGGAGATCTCTGGGAGTTTTTATAGCCTCACCAATAAAAGAGAGGGTAATATGCACTTCATCACCTCTGTGAAGTGGTTTTCAGGAGCAAAGAAGAGAATATGATTCCATGGTGCTTATTTTCTTTCTAATATCTATTATAATTCACATATTACTATGTATTAGAGGTGCTGGTTTGTCAGAGCTCACTTGTACAGCCTTGCAAAAACTGATTTTTAAACTTTGGGGGATTTTTTGAGGCAACTGGTAAATATTGCCATTATTAAAGATTATATAAATATATTTAAACTGACAAATAAATTGTATTAAAATATATGTGACAAATAAGTAAACCTCATTATTTCCTAATTATTTTACTCTGTTTTATTATTATTTGTGATTTTGAGGTTATTTCTATAACCTATTATATCTGAGTGGTAGAAATACCATGTAATGGTGTGCTGTTTTGCATTTTTTCCCAACTCTGCATTCAGTGAGTCATGTTGCAAGCTTTAAATCTGGCGTGATGAACATATTTAAACCATGAAAATCAGCAAATGCTACAAATGAGAGCTCTCTGTTCAGATAGCCAGTTTTTAAACATTATAATACACCGTGGATATTTTACCCACTTAATTATTAGCAACTTGAGAAAAATCTGGTGCCAAATGTATTTTTATACATTCCACTGTCGGGTGTTGGGCTCCATGTTTAATCTGGTGTGCATTAGAATCCACTGGAGAGTTTAAAAATCCTTTTTTAAATCTGAATTTTTTTTCAGATTAATGCCTCAACCTTTCATCTCCAAAATTTCAACTTAGTTGGTTTGGCTGGGTAATAAAGTATTCTTTAAAAATCTTCTTGTGAATTTAATATGCATTAAATTTAAAACTATTGACTTAAACATCACCTTGAAACTAGCAGTCACTGAGCAAATGATTATTAGATTAAAGAATAAGTATGTTAAGAAACTATAAAAGCTATGATACACTATATGTAAGATAGAATATGATTCTTGTAAGAAAAATGCTACTTTAAAATTAGTTACTATAGTTTTGCTCAAATGCTTGCCTAATTTCCAGTAGTGGAATCTAAGGAAGGGAACTCTATGTGGAGAAGGAGATAGGCTATAATCTTACTTCTCACTGGATACCCTTTTACTTTTATACCACAAACATAGGTTAGCCATTCAATACACATACACAAGTTTTTAATGATTTGTGTTGTAAAAATTTTTAGTGAGGAAATGAATGTTTTAAAAATATAGTTTTATGATTTATCAATCTGATTCTTGGAAGTTGACCAACCCTTTGAGGGTAGAGAAAACTAAAGAAACTAAAGCAGTGTTTTTTCTTTTGGAGTTGGTTGAAGCTTATGCACAGGATTACAGGTGGCCAATTGCAGATGACACATCACAGAATATTATTTTTAAAATACCTAGTTTTGGAAAAGCAAATCTGATTAAGAGAATGTAAGTACTATCTTGATAGTGATTGGCTATATCTAAAAGCAATAAAGTACGTTAGTAGTTTTAAATGGGATATATGGGCATATCCAAACATTTCAGGAAAATGGTCATCTAAAATATCACTGAGCAAGATATTTGACAACATTAGTTTTAATGTACGTTACAATTCATTTTACAGAGTTACATACAAGTAAAGCTGTTTAACAGTAACTTTATAAGTTAAATGGAATTCATCATGCCGGATCTCCAACTCTAATCTCTAATCATGTTATATCAAATGTAAGCAGCATATTTATTTTATATTTATTAAATCAGTTTCTTTATCTGAAGAATGGGTATATTAATAGTGGCAAACTCATATGGTTACTATAAGCATTACTCAAATTAATAAATGTAAATACTTAAACCAATGCCGTGCACAAATTGTGTTCAGAAAATATTTGCTAGCACTTATTTTATGAAAATAAAACTAAGACCCAGAAAGACTAAGCAAATAGATCAATGTCACACAGGTTGTCAATAAAAGACCCAGGTATATTGAACATATTAAGTCCTTGATAATGACATAATTAAAACTACAACAAATTCAATTAGCACTATTCTAGGAAAAAGCTAAAGCTTGATTTTCTTAAAAATTTTTACTCAAATCATTTTTATCCATTACAGAATTTAATATCTTTAAATAATATGCATGTTTTATTTTAGTACTAAATTATGATTAATAAATAAATTATATCAAGATTAGATTTCCAAATTGACTTTGAAAAGCCTAGCATGTAGTCAATTTTTTTCCATGGAAATTAATTATTTAATTTTAAGTTGGATAATGACATAAGAATTAACTGACTAATGTACATAGAAAGGTTAAAATAAATTTGACATTTAGTATAACTGGAATCTATTAAGAATCTATTGAATTTTTTTTCCACTGCCAATTATATTTAATGAAAGACAAATTTAGGAAACAAAGTCCATTAAAAGTGCTCTATATGGCTTGGCGCAGTGGCTCATGCCTGTAATCCCAGCACTTTGGGAGGCTGAAGCAGGCAGATTGCCAGAGGTCAGGGGTTCAAGACCAGCCTGGCCAACATGGAGAAATCCCGTCTCTACTAAAAATATAAAAAAATTAGCCGGGCATAGTGGCAGGCACCTGTAATCCCAGCTAATCACTTGAACTCGGGAGGCGGAAGTTGCAGTGAGCTGAGATGGTGCCATTGCCCTCTAGCCTGGGCAACAAGAGTGAAACTCCATCTAAAAAAAAAAAAAAAAGGATGGTATATATTGGGTGTTCTACTTATAGTAATAGCAGACTACTAAACTTGAAAAACAATCTAAAATAGAACGTAGAAAATGTGTATTAGAAAACAAAAGTGTGCCAAAGCACAGGAGAAGAAAATTCAAAGAGACGAGACGAATATTTGGGGTGAATTTACACTAAAGTAGTCATCCCATTCTTAAAGAGGTGGCTGAAAGTTGAGAACCTGAACAGAGTTTTCAAGGTATATAGCACGAGGAACACCTAGAAGATAATAAATGGAGGTAGATCTGACCATCAACGGGACCCTCAGGCCAGTGGTTCTTGACTAGGGGCAATTTTGTTGCCCCCAGGGCTGTTTGGCCATCAAAGGAGACTTTTTTTGTTATCAGAATTGTAAGGTGGAGAGTGTTACTGAACGTAGGGGCTGGAGACCATGATGTTCCTTAACATTCACCAATGTACGGGATAGCCCTCTACAACAAAGAATTATCTGGCCCAAAATAGTGCCAGGTTTGAGAAACCTTGTTCTAATCAATACGGATTTAGATGAGTGAATACAGATCAGCTTTCATGAGAACAGAAGTCTAGCTTTGAATTATCTCAATTTCTTATTGGAATAAGGTAGCATCAGATTGCTAGTGCACCTAGATTATCAATTTATCAGAGACAAAAGTAAATTCTCTCTAGAATGAGGGGTCAGCAAACTGCAGCCCTTAAGCTACATTCAGCCAGATGACTGTTTAAAATAAAGCTTTATTGGAACATAGCCAGGCTCATGCATTTATTTCCATATTTTTATAATACTTTTCACACTACGATGTTAAAGTTGAGCAGTTGCAACAGAAGCCATAAAGCCTGCAATCAATAGTGTTTATTACCTGGCCTTCACAGAAAAAGCTTGCCAGCTTCTGCTCTAAAGAACACAGATCCTCAAATTATTTTATTTATTTATTTATTTATTTATTTGAGACAGGGTCTCACTCTGTTGCCCAGACTGGAGTGCAGTGGTATGATCTCAGCTCACCACAAGCTCTGTCTCCCAGGCTCAAGCAATTCTCCTGCCTCAGCCTCCCGAGTAGCTGGGATTACAGGCATGCACCACTACCACCCAGCTAATTTTGTATTTTTAGTAGAGATGGGGTTTCACCATGTTCACCAGACTGGTCTCGAACTCCTGACTTCTAATGATCCACCAGCCTTAGCCTCCCAAAGTGCTGGGATACAGACATGAGCCACCACACCCAGCATCAAATTATCTTTATAGTTTTTCTTGCAGAGTTTTTAGCACTCAAACAAAAATAACCAAGTATATAGGAAACAAGACAATATATCAACAAAACAAGAGAATCAACCAGCAGACAGTGGCATTATTAAATGTACACATTAGGTAATGACATCATGTCAGACATAGTTCAGCCTGAAAAAAGAAAAGACATACTAAGGATTTCATCAGAAAAAAAATTATAAACATTTACTTAAATGGATGTTGAAGAAAAGAGGAAGTAAAAAGGGACCTCTGAAACAAAGCAGAAATTGTCCCTCAACAAAAAGCTGACTTTTCAACAGAAAACATTGGAAGCCAAAAGACAATAGAATGACGTCTTTCAGATAATGAAAGCAGTAACTACCAACTTCAAATTTTGTTGTCAGTGAAAATATATTTCAGAAAATGAAATCCTTCATTCTTAAGACATTTTCAGACAAATGTTAGCTGAAAGAATCAGCAGCAGATGGACACATGGAGGCAAACAATAAAGGGCATCTTTAGGCAGAAGAAAAATGATTTTGGTTGTTAGCATGGATATGAGGGAGAGAACCAAGAGCAGTGAGTGAAAAGGGTCAGGACTTGAGATAGCTAAATGAATATTGCATGTATAAAGCAATATTAATAATAACAGTGACAAAGAAAATCAAATAATAAATGACAAAGAAAATTAAAATTCATGAAAATAATAGCACATAATATGGGGAGAAGGCAAGTGGTCTAAGGTTCCTAAGGCATTTCTATTAACAGAGAAATGGTAAAAATAATAATTTATATTAGAATTTGAGAATTCATGTTCTAATCTTTGGGGTGACCTTGAGAGAGTACTGTGTAATTGTATGTATAATTACCAAGCTAATAGGATGAAAAAAATTAAATAATTAAAAATTTTTTCATTTTCTAAATGAATTTTAAAAGGCCAGAAATAATAGAAAAAGCAACATAAGGCAGTTCAAAGAAATAGAAAAAAGTTACATTGTAAATTTAAACTCAAGTACATTACTGATTACACTAAATGTGAAAGAACTAAATACTTTGAAAAGCAAACGTTTTCCAACTGAATAGAAACAAATCCTAATTATACACAGCTTACAAGATATGTGCTTTAGCTATGGGGACACAAAATGAATTAAAAAAAAAAAAAGGTTGTAGAAAATACACAATTAAACTAAATTATTATTAAACAAAGTAGAATTTATGATAAAAAACTGCTGAATATTAAAAAAGGATATTTCACTTTGATAAATTTTTATTTGCTGGGAAGTTAGAACAATACTAACTTATTCAAGAGAAACTAATACAACAGTTTAAAAATATATTAAGCAGCTGAGCGCGGTGGCTCAAGCCTGTAATCCCAGCACTTTGGGAGGCCGAGATGGGCGGATCACGAGGTCAGGAGATCGAGACCATCCTGGCTAACACGGTGAAACCCTGTCTCTACTAAAAAATACAAAAAACTAGCCGGGCGAGATGGCAGGTGCCTGTAGTCCCAGCTACTCGGGAGGCTAAGGCAGGAGAATGGCGTAAACCAGGGAGGCGGAGCTTGCAGTGAGCTGAGATCTGGCCACTGCACTCCAGCCTGGGTGACAGAG
>NC_045444.1:35972114-35994643 GCF_002776525.5 Piliocolobus tephrosceles | reverse complement strand
TATATATATATATATATATATATATATGTATATAGCAAAAAATAACTGAACAAAAACAGGCAATGCATGATGATAGTAGGAGATTTTAATGTATCTCTCTTAGTAATTGATAGAATAATCAGAAAAAAATTTATCCATGATAAATGATTTAAACATGATTTTAAAATTTGACCAAATGATGTTTTAAGTTGTGACTTAATTACCCTTAGTAACTGTATAATATGCATTCTTTTTAATAGCACACAGAACATTTGATAAAACTGACCGCATGTTGGACCAGAAAATGTGTCTCAAAAAATTTCAAATTACTGAAATTATACAGAAAATGTTCTCTGACAAGAGTAAAATTAAGCTAAAAATAAAGAGAAGAAAGATAACTTGATAGGCCCCATACTAGGAAATTAAGCAACGTACTTCTAAATAACAAATGAATTACAAATAAAATTAGAAATAATTTATATTGCATGAAAATAGAAATACTACATTTCAGAACTTGTGTAATTAAACTAAATTAACGCTTTAAGAAGGAAGCTTTTACCCTTCAATTTGTATCTTAGAAAGAAAAGAAAAAAAAGACTGAAGGTCCATGAACTGAGCCTCTATCTCTAGAACTGAAAATTAAGTTTAAAAAGGTAGAAAGAAAGAAGTGCTAACAATAGATGCAGGTAAGATAAGAAATAGAAAAACAAATAACAAGGGAATTGAAAGCTAACTCTTTGGAAAAGCTAATAGAATTGATAAAATTCAGCAATATTGATCATCCATTATTTTAAAAAAGATAGGGAGGCACTAATAATGCCAAAGGTAAAAATGTGTCTTCACTGCAGATGAAGTTGATATTGAAACAGCAATAAGAAGATATTATGAGCCAATAAATTATGAGAATACAATTTTTTAAATCTGACACAAGAATAAATTATCAAAACTAGTTCTAAAATTATGAAAGAAATTAAATCTTTATTGAAAAATATTTCTATAAAGGAAAATTCCAGACCCCAATCATGATAAATTGTGTCCAATATTAAGTAAGAAATAATGCCAATATTACATAAACTCAGAGAATAGAAAAAAAGGAATTTTTTTTACTATCCCATTATATGAGACCGGCATATCCTCACACTAAAACTTCATAAGGAAATTCTAGGAAAGGAAGATTATACGTCAATCAGACTCACAAACATAGATTCAAAATGGTGAAGTAATAATAATAATGATAGCATTATAAAAAATTGTGATACATCACAAAGACAGGCTTGTTTTATTCATAATATTTACAGAATAAAGGATTTTTAAAAAACATAATCAGCTGAGAAGATGTACTAAATTCACACATCAAATTCAATGTCTATTCATAATAAAAATTCTTATCAAACTTGAGTAAAATGAATTTTACCTAATTCCATTAAAGCTTTTCTATAGTCAGTAAACATTTTATTTAATGGTGAAATATTGAAAGAGTTCCCACAAGACACAGGATGCCCACAATCGTCTCTTCAGTTTTAAATTGCTCTGAAGACCTATGTAGTATGAGAATGCAATAGAAAAATATATATATATTAGAAAGAAGAAATGAAACCATTTTAGAAAACAACATGATAATGCATATAGAAAAATGAAAATATGTGTATAACAAAGTTAATGAATACCTGGTAAAAATTTTAAATTCTGATATTCCCATATATCAATAATAATCAGTAAGTTGCATTTTAAGAATGTACATTAACAATTGCATAAACATCAATTTTGTGGGAACAAAACTTATGAAACATGCAATATGTCAACACAGAGAAAACTATAAAACATAAATAGAAATTAACAAAAACTTAAATAAAGGGAGGGATATACCATGTTCATCTTCACCATAGCCCATTCTACTCAAACTGATTTTTAGATTTGATGCAATCCAAAAAATCTCCCAACAAAATTTGTTGGAATTTGACAAGCAGATTCTAAAATGTATATGGAAATGTAAGATGAAAATAAAATGAAGAGAAGAACTTATTCTACAAGATGTTCCAGAAGATATTAAATGTAGAATTTAAATAATACTAAAAGTGGTAGAAGGACCACTTAACCAAAAAAGAGACCACTTAACCAGATGGAGGGTCAAGGACCAGATCTGTACATAAATGGATATTTCATTTATGATGAGGATAGCACCACCCAGCAGTGAGGAAACAATAGTCTTGTTGCAGGACAGGCAAGCTCCTAAATTGGGGCTTAGCCCAGGAGGGTTCTGGGCTTCACCCAGGGAAGAATTCAAGTGTGACCAGGTGGTGTTAAACAGCAACTTTTATTAAAGTGGCAATGCACAGCTGCAACAGATCTACCACTTCTTACGATGCAGGTCTACTCCACAGGAAATGTGCCCAATATAGCAGCCTAGAGGTAGTTCTGCACTCATATTTGACCCACTTTTAATTATTTGCACATTAAAGGGTAGTTTATGCAGAAATTTCTAGAATGAGGGTGATAATTTCTGGGTCGTTGGGTCATTGCCATGGAAAGGGGTGATACCCTCTGGGTATTGCCATGGCAATGGTAAACTAACATGGCATCCTGGTGGGCATGTCTTATGGAAAACTGTTTCTGCTCAACCTGTTTTAGATAGTCCTTAATTTGGTCCAGTGTCTGAGCCCAGCCTTCAAAGTCCCATCTCCTACTCCAATCTTGTCAGTTAATGGTGCATAATCTATTGGATATTCAATGGAAAAATGAAAATGGACCCCTACCTCATATCATCTCAATGCAAAAGACAAAACAATAAAGCATCTAGAAGATACCAACAGAAAAAAATATTTATATGTCTTTGAAGGAGATGAAGATTTCTTTGAAAGTACATGTAAGTGGAAACCATAAAGTATTGATGAAATGGTATACATTTGGCTCAAGACCTTCTCTTCATCAAAAGACATAAAGAGAGTAAAAAAAAAGTCACAGAGTGAAAGAATATGTTTGCCAAAAATATAACAAAGTATTTTTGTCCTTTGCAGGCACACACTCTCTTGCACTCTCTCTGTCACACACATGGAGTACTTCGAATCCATAAGAATAACAGAGACAACTCAATTGACAAATAAGCAAGAAAACTGAATAACAATTTTACAAAACAGGACAGTCAGGCATCCCATAAGTATTTTAAAAAGTCCTCAACCTCACTAAGTCCTTTGGGAAAATGCAAATTAATACTTCTATAAGAAAACATTACATATGCTCTAGAATAATGAAAATTGAAAAAATGTAAGTAAAAAGTGAATATGAAAATAAAGAGCAATGGATAACTCATTTTATTGCAGAGGGCAAAGTAGCACCATCACTTGGAGAACATTTCAGTGTTTTCTATAAAAGTTGACACAGCAATTTCATTTGTGGGTATAGAGCCAAAACAAATTTATTCACACTTTAATGTGAACACATGTACGAGAATATTCATAGCAACCTTATTTGAAATAGTTCCAAGAAAGGAAACAGCAGAAATGCCCATCAACATCAAATTAAATGCATTTTGTTTAATTCATGCAACATAATACTACAAAGCCATAAAAATGAACAGAGTACAGTTTAAAGCAACAACTAATATCAATCGATAACTAATATCAGCAGAAGATAGATACATAAAATATATATTGTGTAATTCAATTTACATAAGGTTCTGAATGGTGTTTTAAGTCAGAATACTGGCTACCCTTGGGAGGAGCGAGGGGGAAGTCTTTGATGTTGTGTTTTGACATAAGTCATGGTTATACAGACACTTTTATGTTGTTATAAAGTAACAAAGTTCAATAAGTTGGGCCCTCATGATTTCTTCTCTTTCCTGTGTGTATAGTATACTTTAATGAAGATAAGTCATTTATTAAAATATTTATATATTCTTTATTTTCAAAATACAAAAAAATTAGTAAGAATAGTTAAGCCAGCAATAAATATTAAAGTCACTAATCTAAATAACTCTCAGATGAAAGAGGAAAATAATACAGATATTACAAATTATTTATTTGCTGCAAATGACTTTGAAAACACTTTTTATCAAAATCTATGAAGACAGGCTGGGTGTGGTGGCTCATGCCTATAATCCCAGCACTTTGGGAGGCTGGGACAGGTGGATCACGAGGTCAGGAGTTCGAGACCAACCTGGCCAATATGGTAAAACCCCATCTCTACTAAAAATACAAAAATCGGCCAGGTGTGGTCCCAGATACTTGGAAGGCTGAGGCAGAAGAATCGCTTGAACCCGGGAAGCAGAGGTTGAAGTGAGCCAAGATCACACCACTGCACTCCAGCCTGGGTGACAGAGTGAGACTCCATCTCAAACAAACAACCATGAAGATAGCTAAAACCTTACTGAGGGGAAAGTTCACAATTTTATAGTCTATTTTAATTAACCCTTTTCCCTTTTGCCCCTAGAATACTCACTGGTGGCCCCTTGTGGCTGCGGCATTTACCTTGAGATAACTTTGCCATGAACTATCTCACTTTTATTATTATTTTCACATTGCTTTAGTGTTGACTTTGGAAACAAAAGACATCATTCTATTAATAGCATTTTGTTTTTAGCAGTGATATTTCCATTTTAAAAGTATAGTAATTCTCTATTGCTGAAAATATCAAATTTTAGAAAATGTAGCATCCCTATGTGTGATGTTACCATCATTCTCAAACAGTAGTTGGCCAAAGATTTATTTGATAAACCCGATTATTCCAAAATAGATGATTCTGACATTAGTTCTGTTTAGGAATAACTCCAAGTACAGTTTTTGTATTTTATTTTCACAATGAAGATCAGTCAGATTTGCCTCAGCTTCAAAGAGCGTGTTTATGTAAAATTAAATTAATGCTGGCAGCGAGCTGTGCTTTTTTTTTTCTAAAAGTGAAAAGGGCTAAACAAAAACTATGTAAAAGCACTCTAAGAGTTCAACTGAGTACACTTAAAATCTAATAGACAAAAACAATAGAAACCAAAAGAAAGTAGTTAAACAGAATTGATAAAGACTGCACATAGATCAATGAATTTGAATATGAAAAAAAAAAAAAGAAACCCAATCCCATCACTAAAGTGAAGTAATTAATTTCAGAAAATGCCAAGCACTACCTCTATCTTGGAGATGAGTCTGTGGTTGCAAGAATGGGTTGTTTGTAGACTAGTTACTAATAAACTTGTCATGCAATTCCTATTTTGGAATAATTACTATATTAGGTTGGCCACATGGTGTTATGATTGATTCCTGGCAATCAGCCATTCAGACAACTAAAAAAATAAAAGAACAAATTAATGCTGTCAAGCCATTTAAGCTTTGTCAAAGGTATTGCCAATTTAACCAGGGGGTTTGCAAAAGACATTGAAGACTCATTGGCTACAGTGTTACAACGTGTGAATCAGCTAGGAGAAAATAAAATAAATAAAAATAAGAGGCTATGCGCAATTGTGTCCTGGGGCCAGAACTTTAATCATTTCCTCTGTTGGCCTGTAAGTTTGTGTGTTTGGTGGTGTTGCATCTGTGTATGTTAAACAATGACTCCATTTAGGGGAATGAGACGATGCTTCCTTTTTATCTCTGGGAAAGCACTGGCTGTCCTTCCATTTGAGACTAAAATTCTGTTTTGGATGGAAAGCCAACAACATGTATCTTTTTATTCTGCCTCTTTTATGTATGTGAGAGTGTCATGCTGTCAATCTTGTTGCTTTGCCAAATCCCTAATGCTTTCAGCCGTGTATTTCAATCAAATGGCCATTTAACCTGGGCATTTCACCAAAGGGCTAAAACTTTTGGGCACTGGGTCAATCAACTAAAAATTTGATTCTGACTGCCGCCACATTGCCTAAGCAGATTTCTGTGAAACTGCTCATCAATCATCTCTTAAAGAAATGACTCTCAATTTTTAAAATTGCGTATTGTTAAATATATACCGCATTCACATCCATGTGACAAAAAACCAACAAATGATTGCTGATGTAATACTTTCAGCCCCGTTAAATTGTAAAAGCATTCAGGGGATTGAGAACTCTCAGTTAATATGATTAAGATATTTTGTCAGGAACAAGAGGCCAATTATGAAAGGCTCTGAGATTTTCTTCTTGTAACCAAGCATGGCCAAGAATTTAGGCTTTCCTGTTATTCCTGACAATATATATCTACATTTTCTTAACTACGTGTTTACAATTTTGGAGTTACACATGCCATTAAAAGTAAAATGTTTTCAGTATGTTCTATTGATAATTTCCAATACATTAGCAATTACATTTAAGTTGAGCAAAAATTTTTATTCAAATTATTGATTGCAAAAGTATCTACAAAGAATTAGAACTTTCAGAGGTCTTGGAGTTCTCTAATCAAACAGACAGCTAGAGAATCTGTTTATTCTATAAACTGTAATTTCTTCCTCCATTCTTATGAAATACATCTAAATTTAGAGTTTATATTTTACAACAAGACCAAAAACTACTGTTTGTATATTGAGATGTCCGAGATGGAAAAAAAACAAATCCCTCAAATGAAATAATCTCATTATTCTGATTCTGGCATTTCTAAATGTATAAATAAACTTTACTATGCCTTTATAATTGTGGTAGAATCAGACACAGCTGAGGAACTTAGTTGAGTCTGTTTTCACCTTCTTATAAAATAGCCCTATTTGAAAAGGGCGTTTCCAAGTTTCTACTCCTGGAGGGAAGGTTCCTGTTTGAAGTATAAGGTAAATAGAGCCTATTGAATAAGGAGGTCATATCAAATTCTGTTGCCATCACTAGTTACACTCTGTTGGAATTTGAGTTCGCACTGTCTGAAGCTTCTGATTCATATACCATGGTCACTGAAAAGAACATTGCTATGAAAGCAATCATATCATGGATGAAGTCTTTTTCTAAGTCAATGGAATTCAGTCTTTGGGAAATAAAATGTAGTCCTTGTTAAATAGTCCACTGACTGAGCTCAATTTTCCTCTTTGGCTTGGGCATATTATCTCTGAGAATGCAGAAGAGAGAGAATTTTCTTCCTAGTCTCTCTTGTATTTATCCACTGTAACACCTTACACTGTGATTTAGGAGTCAGGTGCAATGTAAATGTAGCTGATATTGCTTGTCTTCTACGTCTGAAGGGGAAAGAGAAGCCACACAAGCCTCTTTAGTTTCTGTTTCCCAAGTGAAATGGAAGCCTGGTACAGAGGTGATAGAACAAGTATCAAATGACTTAAGTCACTTTCATAATGCTGCACTCCTCTTGCACAGGTATCCATATGATAACCTCCTATCCAGGAGCTTAGTTCACAGTAATGGTGGCTATTGTCTTTATATTAATAATTACATCACCTATGCCTCTATAAGCAATTGTTCTCACTTCCTCAGGTTCCCTAGATGTTGCTAAGATTTTTAGGTAAACCTCCATGCCTGATATAACATACAATAGAAACAAAATGTGAGGCTAGGAAAATCAACCATGTAAAATAACAACAACAATAATAATAAAGGGATGATGGAGAAGCAGAGCCTAAATCAGCCCCAACTCTTTTAATATTTGCCCAACTGATTGACAATTGACACACTTTTAGTATACAACCATTGGTTGAGATACACAGGGGATGTATATTTTTGGCTCAAGGAAATTTTGTGTATGGCAGTTCAAAGGAGACTAGAAATAGAAGAGAAGGGAGCAATGGTGGGATTGGTTAGGATAACATCTGTGCCCCTGCTGGCCTAGGGACCGGATATGGGTTTGCATAGAAATAGGGTTTAGAGCTTCAGACTGAACAGTTGTATTGATAAAAGACTTTGTAAGACTTTACACTGGCATAAGCATTATAGTTCAAGGTGCTAAGAGTACCAATTTAAGTGGATATATATACTTTTTCCTGTCTAGCCTCAACTCACAATTCTGGTAAAGGCATCTCAGGGAACGTATCCCACTCATAATCAGTGGAGTTTGGGTGGAGTTGACAACATGTTATAGGTCCAGGGGTTTAGGGTTTAGGACCCAAACGTGGATCTCTTCTTGTTCACACTGATTAGTTCACAGACAGACGAACAAATGGAACCAAGCCAAATGGGATACATTTATATGTTTTTTGTTGAAACAAGTGATAAAGAGTAAGTCCGTGTTTTTTATACATAGGATGTAGATGATTTAATCCTGAAGCTATGGAACTACCCTTTGGAAAATGCTTATTTGTGAGTGAAATCTACAGAGAGAAAAGCAGGGGAGAGGATGGGAAGAGACAAAGTCCTGTTGGACTCTGAATTCTTGGGTTGAATTGTTTCTGAAGCCAAATAGCCTAATGACTTCTGTGATATGCACTAATACATGTCTTTTTGTATGAACAAGTTTGTATTAAATTCTTTTGTTATAACCCAAAGAGTCCCAACTACTGTCATGTTCTTCCTCTTTATCACTCCATCCTGCATTGTGTTTTTGGCAATCAGAGTTAGAACAAGTATCAGTGGAGGCTGGGCCTGATGGGGTAGTGTGTCTCCATGGAAGTCACTGGCAGAAGAAGCAGGGGTGTAGAACATTGGTAAGTAGAGGAACACGTGTGGACTTGTTTCTTAGTTCAGATTCAAAACCATTGCCTTGGGAATTTCCAGCAATAGCTGAGGGAATTATTGAGGGAAGTCAGGGTGAGCTGGTCCAGAAAGTGTAACTCAAGTATTAATTAATATGAATGGGATGTCAGTTGTCCTACAGGCTCTAAGCACGGGAGCATGAGATTACCATATAATAGCACTGTTACTGAGAACTTACTATGTATAATGAACTTTACATGCTGTCCCTAATCCTTCCTACCCTTCTTCCAGGTTGGAAGAATTTTTATTCCCAGTGAGGTTAACTGATTTGTTCAAGGTGACACGACTAGTAAATAGCAGAGACTGGGTTCAGTGTAAGGCCTACTCTTTTCAGGCCCCAATCCTTTTCCCTCTGCTCCGATGTCTTCCTATAGCTCTGAAGAAATCTGTTCCTAAAGTGCCACTGGCAAATAAAATTTGTTATTCTACCCATCAAGTGGCATAGTTTGGCACAGTATTTATTAAAATATCCAAAGAAACCTTAATAAATGCTTTCTTTTAACAAAGAAAAATAATAAACAGGAAAGCAGAGAAACAGGAGACAGTTTAATTCCTCGAATTTTGCCAAGAAAGTTCTGTAGAAAACACGAGGTATAGATCTGTCAGAATCAGAACAGTACTTCCAACAATGGGACATGTTTACTTACAATCAGTGAAAATTGCCCTGCTCTTCTTGCTGATGTATTGAAAGCTCTCTCTTTATGTGTGTATGTGTGAGTTTGAGCGTGTGTATAATCTCCACTGTTAGGACTGAAAATAGATGGGGATTATTCATTCCTTGTGTGTCCACTCATTTTTCTCCTACAGAAGAGGAAATAGCTAACCCCAGGATTTAAAGTCATCTTCTCTACACAGAAGCCAGGAGCCTATCTTTCTGCTGTTCAATGACTCATATATCATCCTACATGTCAGTGGAAGCTAAATTCACTGCAGATGTTATTATGGAGTAAAAAGTAGTACTAATGGGATTTAGTGCTATTTGTTCAGGTAGCCCTGCCTCTCTGGAAGATGGAAATGAATAGGAGAGACATCAGCTTGACGAATGGGTATGTGAACATGTCATCAACTGGGGGCTACCTCCATTTTACATTGAAGAGTTCTAGATAAAATAACCTAAAGAAGGCAAGATCTTGAATGGAATGAATAGGCATAGTTTCTCTCAATGAACTCTTGCCTATAGGCTAGGACTTTAGAGAATTCTTTAAGAACATCTAAAATAAAAATTCATATCTAGATTATGCTTAGGAGAATTTCTGTGGGTAATTACAACAAAAGTCCCGGGCTTATGTAGGAAGAACCTCAAAAATGACATTACTGATACTGTCTCTCAGATGCTAGTTTAAAGAAAATTAAACTTGTATTTAAAGAAATGCTATGAAGGGGGCCGGGCGCAGTGGCTCAAGCCTGTAATCCCAGCACTTTGGGAGGCCGAGACGGGCAGATCATGAGGTCAGGAGTTCAAGACCATCCTGGCTAACACGGTGAAACCCCGTCTCTACTAAAAAATACAAAAAACTAGCCAGGCAAGGTGGCGGGCGCCTGTAGTCCCAGCTACTCAGGAGGCTGAGGCAGGAGGAGAATGGCGTAAACTCGGGAGGCGGAGCTTGCAGTGAGCTGAGATCCAGCCACTGCACTCCAGCCTGGGTGACAGAGCAAGACTCTGTCTCAAAAAAAAAAAAAAAAAAAGAACTGCTATGAAGCGGAGGTGAATTCACCATGAAGCCAAGAAAGGATAGAGTGAGAGCTTTCTCTTGTGTATGTGCATTGGCCCCCCTAAGGGTCTTTGACAGTCTTTAGCAATGCCATGATCATGTGTGTTAAAAGGTAAACTTAGGCATATTAAAGTTTCAGTGAGTTTATTTGAGCAGATAGCAATTCATAACCTGGGCAGCAACAGACCACAAGTGATTCAGCACTTCAGTGAGGGTAGGGGTGGGGGCAAAAGGAAAACTTTTATAAGGTATTCATGGAAGCAAAATGAAGATACTTGATTGGTTAATAGTTGGAAGTTTCTAATTGGTAAAGCTTAAGTTTTGTTTTACTGTTTACGCTGTTCTTCAGTTTGTTCATTTAGCATCCCAAGGTGCTGAGCTATCTCAGCCTAATGGCCTCCGAATTAAATTCTATTTAACATGTTTTTGGTTATATTTGCAAATTAAGATGCTCTTATTCATACAGAGAGCCTTCAAACTGTAGAAAATTGAGGTGGACAACAGTCTGAATGTGTCCCCCAAAAATTCATATTTTGGAAACTTAATCTGTGAT
This sequence comes from Piliocolobus tephrosceles, assembly GCF_002776525.5. Taxonomy (NCBI): domain Eukaryota; kingdom Metazoa; phylum Chordata; class Mammalia; order Primates; family Cercopithecidae; genus Piliocolobus; species Piliocolobus tephrosceles. The sequence continues at coordinate 35,983,827 of NC_045444.1, read as the reverse complement.
GCAACAGTGTTGGGAAGTGGGGCCTAAAGAGAGGTGTTTAGGTCATGAGGAACCCACTGTCATGAATGGATTAATGACATTATTAAAAAAGATTTCAGGTTGGGTTTACTCTCTTTTGCTCTTCTGCCAAGTGAGGATGCAGCAAGGAGGCCCTCACTGGACACCAGATGCAAGTGTCTGTTCTTGTACTTACAGCCTCCAGAACTAAAAGAATTTCTATTCTTTATAGATTGCCCAGTCTGTGCTGTTCTGTCATAGCAGCACAAAATGGACTAAGAAACCATAAATCCTAGATTTGCCATTATGAGGAAAGCTGCTCCCCAGAATGTTACCCTGTGCCACAGAATACCTATTTTCTCAAGGTAGAAGCATAATGAGTATCATATAATCAAATCAGTGGCCTCTTGACCTCAATTTCTTCATCTGTAAAATGATTTTATTAGGGCAGATGATGTGTAAGTTCCATTTCAATGATTATATAATTTGGTGTGAGCTATCTCATATCTTTTGTAAGTTAAATGTATTGTAAAGAAAGATAAGGAGAAAGGGAAGTCAATTTTTAAAAAAGTCTTCTACCTTTACTCTCTTCATCTCAATCTTCAATATTAACATTAATAGCTAGGAATATAACATACACTTTATACTTTTTAATAAACAGCACCAAAGACTAGAACTAAATAATATTATTTATTTATTTATTTATTTATTTATTTTTTGAGACAGAGTCTTGCTCTGTTGCCCAGGCTGGAGTGAAGTGGCACAATCTCGGATCACTGCAAACTCTGCCTCCAGGGTTCACGCCATTCTCCTGTCTCAGCCTCCCGAGTAGCTGGGACTACAGGCGCCCGCCTCCTCGCCAGGCTGATTTGTTTTTGTATTTTTTAGTAGAGATGGGGTTTCACCGTGTTAGCCAGGATGGTCTCGATCTCTTGACCTCGTGATTCGCCTTCCTCAACCTCCCAAAGTGCTGGGGTTACAGGCGTGAGCCACCGCGCCTGGCCAATTTTTTATTTTTAGTTTTATTTTCATTTTCATTTTTATTTTTTGAGATGGAGTCTTCCTCTTTCAGCAGGCTGGAGTGCAGTAGTGGGATATTGGCTCACTGCAACCTCCACCTCCCAGGTTCAAGCGATTTCCCTGCCTCAGCCTCCCGAATAGCTGCGATTACAGGCATGGGCCACCACACCCAGCTAATTTTTGTATTTTTAGTAGAGACAGGGTTTCACCATGTGGGCCAGGATGGGCTAGATCTCTTGACCTTGTGATCTGTCTGCCTCAGCCTCCCAAAGTGCTGGGATTACAGGCGTGAGGCACCACGCCTAGCCAATAATAATTATTTTGACACACAAATTTAATTTTCCGTAACACCTAAGAGTTACAGTTAATATGTGCACATTTTTGCTTGTTTAAACAAAAACAGTTTAATATGACTAATTACATGACTAAAGTTAACTTGGAAACATCATCTCTGTTGATGATAAACTTTAAAATAATTACATTGTTTCAAATGGTGATGAGCGTCAATTCAAAAACAGGAAGGATGCTCGCTAGCTGCATTTCACTTTGAAAGATTTCACTTATCTAAATATCAGTAACATTATACTCTCTTAAGATTATCTGCTTAAATATGTCAAAATCAGAACTGGGTCAAGTATAGACAAAGAAGAGAAACCATTAGTAAGTTGCAGTGAGCCTAGATCGTGCCACTGCACTCCAGCCTGGGCAACAGAGTGAGGCTCTGTCTCAATAAAAAAAAAAACAAACAAACAAAGATCGTTGGAAAATAGAAACATTCACACATCAGTGCTGCAATAGAAGATTGTCGTGATTCCTTTGAAAGATGGTTTTTAACATTTATTAAAACAGAAAATTATATATCCTCTGTCCCAGCAATTTTACTTTCAGAAATTTATTCTGTAGACACACCTGCAGATGTGTTTAGGAAGACATAGGAGAATATTTGTTGTAGCATTTTATCTAGAAACAAACTAGCAGAAGACCCAATGAATGAGACAGTAAAACAAATCAAAACAAAAAGAATCTTTCAATTTCACAATATGAAATTAGTTATAGCTCCTTCATGTAATAAAATATCACATGTGGTTAAGTATGTCAGGTGTATCTGTACACACTGATATGAAATAATTGTCAAGGAGAAAAGGAAGGTGGAGAACAATCTATACAGCTTAATGTGTATTAAAAAGTGGGGTTTATATATGTATGTACACACATACATACATATAAATAATTGTGCATGTACAAGAAACTTTTAACAGTGATTGTCCCAAGAGAAATTATTTGAGAAACAGAAACAGAAGTTCATGGTTGCTCGTGGTGGCTCACACTTGTAATCCCAGCACTTTAGGAGGTTGAGGCAGGCGGATCACCTGAGGTCAGGAGTTCAAGACCAGCTTGGCCAACATGGTGAAACTCCATCTGTAATCCCAGCTACTAGGGAGGCTGAGGCAGGAGAACAGCTTGAACCAGGGAGGCAGAGGTTGCAGTGAGAGCCGAGATCCCACCATTGTACTTCAGCCTGGGCAACAGAGTGAGACTCTGTCTTAAAAAAAAAAAAGAGAGAGAGAGAGAGAAACAAACAGAAGGTCATGGTTGGACAATATAATTTTTGCTTAATAGTCAAAGTTTTAAAATGTTCATAAATTACCCGCTCAGTTAAAATAATCAAACAAACGAATTATTCTTAGTTTCTTAAGCTGTTGTTAAAGATCAACAAGTAGTAAGTGAGAGAATTTCTCAAGTATGTGTCTGGCGTGTGAGATTTGATTTTTAGCTGCATATACAGTGTCACTTTTACAATAACGTTGAGGTAGGAGATAGAACTTGACTCTAGAGGTAGGGTTTGGACAGGGGACCAAATTGAGGACTAGCTAAAACAGATCTGGGGCAGAAGCACCTCCACATAAGACACACCTACCACTGTGCCATGTCAGCTTACCATTGCCATGGCAACACCCAGAAGTTACCGCCCCATTCCATGGCAATGACCTGACAACTCAGAAGTTACCACCTTCATTCTAGAAACTTCTGCATAAACCACCCCTTAATTTGTATATAATTCAAAGTGGGTGTGCCTATGAGTGCTGAACTGTCTCTGAGCTTCTACTCTGGGCACACTGCCTATGGGATAGCCCTGCTCTGCAAGGAGCCGTGCCGCTTCTGCTGCTGTACATTGCTGCTTCAATAAAAGTTGCTGTTTAACACCACCAGCTCGCCCTTGAATTCTTTCCCTGGGCGAAGCTAAGACCCCTCAATTTTAGGGCTTGCCTATCCTACATCAGTGTGACTTGGTCAGAGTGAGTCACAGAAGACTACATAAGTGAGCAAATTATTATTTTTTTCAAAGCATGCTAAATATAGAGTCATGAAGTTAACATTATTTGAGAAGAATAATTGCTTGATCTTCAAACTCATCTATTTCCTTATTAGCCACTGTACTGGATTGAAGATATGGTCAGGTCATAACACCCAGTACCTGTGAACACAGCATTATTTGAAAATGGAGTCTTCGCAGATGTAATCAAGTTAAGATGAGGTTATTATACTGGATTACAGTAAGCCCTAACCCAATGAATGGTAGGTGTCGTTATAAAAAAAAGGGAAACTTGGACAGAGACACACACACAAGGAAAATGGCCACGAGAAGACTAAGGCAGAGATTGGAATTATGCTACCACACATCAAGGAAGGCCAAGGATTGCTGACAACCACCAGAAGCTTGAAGAGACAAGGAAGGATTTTTCCCCAGAGCCTTCAGAAGGAGCATGCTCCTGCCGACAACTTGATTTCAGATTTCTCGCCTTCAGAACTGTGTGAGAATACATTTTTGTTGTTTTAAGCCAACCAGTTTGCAATAATTTATTATGGCAACTTTTGGAAACTAACACAGCCACTTTTCTATTTCTCTATTTTTTCCTTTTCTTCTAACGTATATAAACTGAAACAGTCATACATATATTTTTAAACTGTTTTTTGCCTTTTTTATCCTCATATGCTCTTGGACACAGTGTTGTAAAATGAATTACTCTTGAGATCATCTTATGTCTCCATAGAATAGTATTCTAAGTAAGATTTATTCCTAATCCAGCATGTAATGTAAAGTAAAAACTAAATATTGACTATCGGTGATAAAAACATACATAAACATAGGTGATATGTGATGAAAACATATGTAAAACAATGATAAACCTTTTTTCCTGTTAAAGAAAGTTACAGTTTCAAATCTGATAATGAGACAGAAATCTAATGAAAATATCAATACACAAAGAATTATAAGAAACCATGAGGTATTTATCTGGCTCACAAAAATAGAGCAATATCAATAACTTTGACCTAACTCAATGTGATAAACTCATTAAAATATAACTAACAATTTTTTTGTGTAATTGAGAACGATGATTTGGATGATTTTGATCCCAAAATAATTCAATTTGGGGAAATTGACACCAGTGCTTTTTTTATGGATAAGTTTTCCCATTATGTGTAAATATACAAAATTATTTCGTTAACTTTAGTTAGAGTTGATGTAATTTTCCAATGAAGATATTTTATTAGAAAAAAATTGACATGTAGCTACTCAGTGCTACTAATGGTTAACTGTGTGACTTTGGGCAAGCTGCTGATAACCTTTTAAATATCAGTTTCTCTGTAAAATGAAGTTAATAACTATTTATCTTGTGTACATTCACTAACCTTACACATCAAAAGTATTAAGCCTAGAGCTCTGCACACAGGTTAGCCTAATTTGAAATATTGTATTACTGTGTTGGTCTGTGTTAGGGTGGGTCAAATAAATGCTTCCCGTAATTAAAAAAGTCTACTGTCACCCTGACCTTCACCTGAAATAATAAAGTTTAAGCAGGCTTAGAGATGAAAGTAATATGTGAGGCTACCTTCGTATCAACTTCACTGAAATGTTATGACTTTAAGTCATTTATATATATAACAAAATCTGGAACTTCTCTGAAAACTTTAGATGTCCAGGACATTTTTGAACAAAGTAATGAAATAAATGACTATGAAAAGATATTGGAATAGGCTAGGAGCAGTGGCTTATACCTGTAATCCTAGCACTTTGGGAGGCCAAGGCAGGCAGATTGCTTGAGCTCACGAGTTCAAGACAATCCTGGGCAACATGGCGAAGCCCCATCTCTACAAAAAAAAAAAAACAAAAACAAAAATTAGTCAAGTGTGGTGGATCAGGCCTGTAGTACCAACTACTTGGGAGGCTGAGGCAGGAGGATCGCTTGAGCCCGGGAAGCAGAGGTTGCAGTGAGTCAATATCACACCACTGCACTCCATCTTGGGCGACAGAGGCATACCCTGTCTCAAAAAAAATAAAGAATAAAAAATAAAAAAATAAAATAAAAAATGAAAAGATATTGGGATAATCGAAGGGAAATTTAAGTTTGTTGGAAATATTCAAACAAGCAATGCAGAACATTTCGAAGGCCTTCGTTATCTAGATCGGCATCTCAATGTCTGTTCTTTGGAAGGCTACTTTTACAGGATGTTTATAGACACATGTTCAAAAGGGTTTCCAAGTCTGAGAGACTCTGGGGTAAACAGGTTGTTTCATGGTAGACTTACACTGAGCCTTTAGAGGGATATAGTGTGTAGTAATTCCAAAATTCCTTAGAAGTGAATTTAACAGGATTTTTCAGTTTATATATTCTGTGGAACACACTTTAGGAATCACAGATGTGGTTAATTGCCTCAAATACCTACTTTAGTCTATATGTGGGGACTCAAATGAAAGATTAGGGTGGAAAGAATAAGGAGTGACTAAATCTTCCTTCAACAGGGTATGGTGGAATACTGAAAACAAGGTAGACCTTTTGGTTTGGATCAGGGATCAGTAAGCACAGCCTGTAGGACAAACCTGGCCTGCTGCCTATGGCTGAGTTCACACTACAACGGCAGAGTTTAATAACAGCACCAGGGGCAGCACGACCCTCAAAGCCAAAAATGTTTAGTATCTGGCACTTTACAAAAAAGTTTGCAGATACCTACTCTAGATCTTTTTCCTCCCCTTTTGTGTAAAAAAAAAATTGTGAACTGACAAGTTCTAACCAAACTATATCTAGGCACTGGAAAATACTAATTGAATTCCAAATATTTATAGTCAAAAAAATCAAAGATTTTGGAGTGTGCACACATGTGTGTGTGTGTGTACATGTGTGTAAATGTGTACATGTGAGTGTCACTATGGAGACAAATCAACTAGATAGCGAAGTAAACGAAGGTTCTTCTCTTTCATTCATCTGTTTGCTGGCAGTGGTGGTGATGGACATGGAAAAGTTAGGCCTACTAGACCAAAAAAAAAAAAAAAAATTCTTCATGGACAGTGCAAGAATTAGCAAAACTGTTACTGATTTTAAAAATTGAAAGAGATTAAGTACAGCTATAGCACATTATAGTGTATATAATTAAATCTGTGCTAGACTAGCTGCTACATTGAATTGTTATTAAATTATATATATAAATATATAGTGTATATTTCTATAAATCAGTGCCCGTTGAGGACTATCAAAATGATCACCTTTTTGATACACTTGCAATAGAGAATTCACTCCTCTATCTTCTCAAAGTTATAAGTTACTGTTTCATCATATGCACAAAAATCCCTTATAGGCATTTTTGAATAGAGGTCTTTAGACACATTTTATATTTTAAATTGCTTTAATAGAAACTTGCTGTTCTTCATAGTGTAAACAAATATATACTTTACAAAAGTCTTCTTTCATTAATAGATCAAGAATCAGCTAAGTTCCTTTTTGAGAATCCACACAAAATAATTAAATTTCAAACATCTTGTTTCAAGTTACTCCAGAATAGAGCACAGCTTATAAAATATATAAATGACAATGGGGTGTGGGAATGGAAGGGCAATGGCTGCAGTGTTTAGACCATTAAAACTGTCTTTTTGAATTATATCAGCTACTCAGAAGGCCACCCTCGATGAAACAGTCATGCTCTTTGGCCTGGGGCAGCAAACAGAATATTATCGCAGCTGGTCAGGGCAATGGGCTAACACAATCTTGCAAAAGCTGATCCAAAATAACAAGGAAAGTCTGGCATTTTGCACTAACTAGGCCTTGTACATAGCGGCTACACAAAAATCATTAGATGTTTGCAATATTATTTCAAAGTCAACTTTAAAAGAGAGATTTTATTCTTCATATAAACATTTCAAATATTGGCTTCATGGTGAAACAGGGAATTAGGTGTTCCAAGTCAGTGAGACATGATGCTTTGGAGATTTGCATTAGTGATTAAACCACTATATCCCCAGAATAAGCAGCTGCTAAATAACATTCCAGTGCATCTAGAACATTCCTGAAACATAGAGAACTTGAAAGGGCCCTGGGCCACATAAGTCCCTGGCAGTACAAAGAAGGCAGGCAGGCAGGCAAGAAAGAATCCAATCCTCAATACTTATTGGATTTTGGCAATAATTGTAGGTGAAACGTATTTTGAAAGATTCGAGCATTGAAGCCATTCCTTAATGCTATACATACAAGAGCACAATTCAATGGCCCATTGGCATATTGCCTCATTTGAAGACTTGAGAAGTTTCCATGTGCATTTCCCCCACATAAGAACCTCCTGCATGAACTCAAAGGGCAGATTTCATTTCAATGCTATTTCACACGCTCAGCTCACAACTCCCACATGCATGTGTCAGGAAGAACTAAAGGGAAAGACAGCATGAAGTATTTTAGTAGACTCCTGTGGACATGCTCCAGCTAGAACATACCCCAGACCATTGGAAACACATGCTGGACAGCTGCTCCGGGCTCACACACCCATCGTAGGTGTTAACACACATTGCATGATCTCAGCATGGAAGCACAGCAGTTGTAAACATGTGGAAATGTCACAGAAGCTGAGACAGTTCCACACATATGCCCCCATGTACACAAAGTAGGGTCTAGTGCACAGCAAAACTCTTTAAAAACTTCCCAAAGCTATACTGTTCTTAGGTAACAATAGCTCCTCACCTCTCTTGGAAAAACCTAATTTGCTGTAGTTGTGGGCTACAGCTTCCATTTTCTTTACCCTACTGGGAAACAACTCAACATGTGGTAAGTTCTATTTGCATACCTCCTTGGCTGGTTTGAGATTGCAGATGTGTGGGCATGGAGTGGCACAGGAAGAGGAATGAAATTTCCTTTTCATGTAGAGCAAAAAGAATGCTGTTTAGGTTGTGAACAGGAGGAAAGAAGCAGCCTGCACATTACAGGACATGTTCTTTTTCTTGCACCTCTCCTGCCTTTGCCCCATTTTGCCTTCTAAATTCTCTCCTGGGAAGTTGCTCTGGAAACAGGCATCAATGAGTGCTGGTGCAAAAGTCAATATTACTGAAAGGAGGGGCAGGAGACAGGAGAAGAGCATTGGGCTCTTTAAACATTTTTACTTTTTCACTGTGATACATTTATTAGTGCTTTTCAAGAAGGGATTGATTCTTCTTATATAAAGTGTCTCTGTGGGTGTAGGGTGGGGGACGAAGATCAGTAAGACATTGGTAGCTCAGCATCAACAGCATGGCTGCTTAGTCTGATTCTAATAATTTGTACTAATTGTTATCCCCTCCATCACCATTTTGTCTGTTTCTCCAAATCCGTGCAACAGGTTTTAGAACTGTATTGTTTCTTTGAGTCCAATTCTAAGTCTCCGGTCTAATTATCTGCTTCACAACTTCCAATCTCTAAGCTCTGGCAAAAACATTCCTTGCTCTTGCCTGGCCCTGGTCCCTCAGGCCCTAGCAACTTTAGTCATTGCTCACCAGCCAAAATCCTACTTCTGCGATGCAAGAAAGTTAAGCAGACAGGAGGGCTATCTGCACAGCAAGTTTTGAGCACGCCCTACCTGCATTCCCCAGCACCACCCGCCATTGAGATAACCCATGTCTGGCCTGACCAAATACTCCTCCTCTGGGCGTACTTACAGGTAGATCCATTCCCTTAGTCTTTCTCCAATCCCACCATCCTGTCTCCATACCCAGTGTTCTCTTTTGCCCAGACATGCTTCTGCTATTGAAATTCAAGATTCGTTTTGTCACGTAAGTAACTATTTTGCTAATGGACCCCTAATTGTTTTCCCTAAAAATATAATTTCTGAGTATAAGAAACAAGCAAAGCTACAGAAAGTATTTGAAGGACAAACATTGGGATGAAAATACTATTTCATAAAGAGTTACAGACCCAAAAGATAATAGCCATGAAAACAGAATTGTATATAGCACATCAATTTTTAGAGTGGCCACATCCATTTCTATGACAGAATAAGAAACAAATTTGGAAGCAGCAGTGAAAGTGAAACAGGAAGTTCGTCAAATGTGGAAACTGATCAAGTTATCTGAATCCAGAAATTAGAGCAAGAAAAGAATGATAACTTCAAAGGAGCTGTGGGTAGAATTGTGCTGTTGTTTGAGGGATGGATTTTGGTGCAAAGAAATAAGAATGTTTTTGATGGGCATGATTTTAGCAGTTGCTAAACAGATCTCATTAAAATCTTTTAGGTTCACTATACATAAGCAATAGAAGATAACATTTCATTTTGGCCCTAAACACAGCTGTTTTATATGAGGAAATGTGTTATATTCATACAGCCCCAAAGTGCTCTTAGTCTTGGTTGTCATTGCCCAAGGAAAATTTAAAGATAGCCTTTCCTCTACTTAAGTGTTGGGAGTATGGTATCATCTGTCTCCAAGGAACAGTTCTGCCTGATTCCAGAACCTTTGGAAAGGTTTGTGGAAGGTTGTGAAAGAACTCTCTGAAGGTTCTTTCCGCATATAAGAAAGCACACAGGAAAGAAGTAATTCTGTGGATAAATCAGCTACACGTGTCTCCACTGAGTCACATGAAGTCTCAGGCGTCTTTCCAAGTTCAGTATCCCCAAGGTTCCACTCTGAAGCTTTTTCCTGTGTTTTTCTCAGAGAGATTTATGGAAAACTGTCAGAATCAGTGATTACGTAAAAGTTTCTCCAGAGTCTTTGAAACTATGGAAGAGGCTTCACTTCCTTCCATGTTTTAGGAAAGCAGAGTAAAAGAAGAAGAAACCATGAACATCACTTTATTTGTATTTTAATTCTGTTCCCACAAATGGATGCAGGCATAGTTAGAGCTGGGTTTTTTTTTTTTTTTTTTGTCAGATATTTCTCTAGCAAACATTCATCTATGAATAGCAAGAAAAAAAACTGTGCCAGATACAGTTTTGCATAGAAATTTTGCAACATTTCTTAAAATAAATAAAATACTACAGTTTTAAACAATGGAGAGAAACAGTAAAATGTGCCAACAAAGACTTAACTAGCAGAGTGAGTGGCCGAGAACTCATCTAACAATTTAAATTTTCCTATTAAAACAGGAAGTCCCCTGCCCATATGAGGCAAGAGGTCTCTTTCCAGAAAATCTTGAGAAAATAGACATATTTTAGCCTGATTTTCATGTGTCTAAACTCAAGAACTCAAGTGATCTGTTTTGCTGTTCATGTTTGTCAAGCAATTTTATTGAGAAAGAAAAGGAATTGAATACTTTATTTTGCTTTGTATGAACTAAAGATGGGGCAATACCTTGAAGGGCTTGGAAGATAGAGATAGGAAAGGAAGGAGAAGAAGGGATAAGGTGCCGTGTCCAAGACATGGACAATGCTGAGACCTGTATACCTGCACAGATAAAGACCCTAGAAGCTCACCACAGGGCAAGAACTTGTTTTGGAAATTGACAAACTTAGTGGTTTCTGTAGTAGTCTGTTCTTAAGCTGCTATGAAGAAATACCCAAGACTGGGTCATTTATAAAGAAAAGAGGTTTAATTGACTCACAGTTCTGCATGTTTGGGGAAGCCACATGAAACTTATAATCATAGCAGAAAGCACCTCTTCACAGGGCCGCAGGGGAGAGAATGAGTGCCAGCAAAGGAAATGCCAGAGGCTTATAAAACCATCAGATTGCATGAGAACTCAGTATTACGAGACCAGCATGGGGAAACTGCCCCCATGATCTATTCACCTTCCCTGAGGTCCCTCCCCCAACAAGTAGGTATTACAATTTAAAATGAGACTTGAGTAGGAACACAGAGCCAGATCATATCAGTATCCAGTTAGTGTGAAAAACAAATGGTGTCACATGTCTTTTAATGAGTATATGATGCCATGTGACGAGCTTTGGAATTTCAGAATTTTGAACATTGTCTCTAATTTGCTAGGCATCCTTTATTTGGAATATAGGCCTTGCGATCTTTCATTGAACTATGTTGGGGCATGGGCTCTACAGCTAGATTGACAGAGATTGCATCCTACCTGTGAAGTACTGTGTAATGATGGCCAGTTACTTATCTCTCTGAGTTGCTATTCTTTATCTAAAAATGTAGATGTAATAGCACCTGTTTCACAGGACTATTATCAGGACTAAATAAGTGTCTTAGTTCAAGTGGCTTTAACAAAATACCATATTCTGGGTGACTTATAAACAACAGAAATTTATTTCTCATAGTTCTGGAGGCTGTGAGAAGGGAAGTCTGAGATCAGCATATGGGCAGTTTCTGGTGAGGGCCTTCTTCCCAGTTTCATACTGCTAACTTCTAGTTATATCTTGACATGGTACAAAGAGGGCAAGAGAGCTTTCTGGGATCTATTTTATTTTTATTTTATTTTATTTTATTTTATTTTATTTTATTTTATTTTATTTTATT
>NC_045444.1:35947482-35972104 GCF_002776525.5 Piliocolobus tephrosceles | reverse complement strand
TTTTATTTTATTTTATTTTATTTTATTTTATTTTATTTTATTTTATTATTTTTTGAGACAGAGTTTTGCTTTTCTTGCCCAGACTGGAGTGCAATGGTGCAATCTCAGCTCAAAGCAACCTCCACCTCCCAGGTACAAGCGATTCTCCTGCCCCAGCCATGCCTGGCTAATTTTTTTGTGTACTTTTAGTAGAGACAGGGTTTTACCATGTTGGCCAGGTTGTTTTCGAACTCCTGACCTCAGGTTATCCGCCTGCCTTGACCTCCCAAAGTGCTGAGATTATAGGCATGAGCCCACTGTGTCCGGCCTGGGGTCCCTTTTCAAAGGGCACTAATCCAATCTTTAGGGCTCAACCCCCATGGTCTAATTACCTCCCAAAGGTCTCACTTCCTAAGATCATCATATTAGAAGTTAGGATTTTAATGAATGAATTTGAGAAACACAGAAAATCAGTTCCTTGCACTTTAATATAGATAAAGGACAACAGGGCCTGGGACATGGAAATTATTATATAAAGGTATGCCATTAATAACAATAGTTAAATCCAACCAAGAAGACTTTCCAAGGGCCCATTTGGAATAGTGCCCCTGAATAAGCACTTACTGATTGATGTGGTTTGGATCTGTGTCCCCACCCAAATCTCATGTAATTGAGATTTGGGTGCCCAGTGTTGGAGGTGGAGCCTGGTGGGAGGTTACTGAATCATAGGGGCAGTTTCTCATGAATAGTTTAGCACCATTCCCCTATTGCTGTTCTTGTGAGTGCTGTTCTTGTAGCGTTCTTACAAGATCTGGCAGTTTAAAAGTGTGTAGCACCTCCCACTTCTCTCTCTTCCTCCTGCACTGGCCGTATAAGACACGCCTGTTTCCCCTTTGCCTTTAGCCATGATTGGAAGTTTCCTGAGGGCTCCCCAGAAGTCACCATGCTTCTTGTACAGCCTGCAGAGCCATGAACCAATTAAACTCTCTTTCCTTATAAATTACCCAGTTTCAGGTATTACTTTATAGCAGTGTAAGAACATACTAATATAGAAAATACTGGAGGACATTGTTATAAAGATACCTGAAAATGTAGAAGTGACTTTGGAACTGGGTAATGGGCAGAGATTAGAATAGTGTGGAGGGCTCAGAAAAAGACAGGAAGATGAGGGAAAGTTTGGAACTTCCTAGAGACTGGTTAAATTGTTGTGACCAAAATGCTGAATAGTGATATGCTGTGAATTCACTAACAGTGAAGGCCAAATTGAGGAGGTATCAGAACTTATTGGGAATTGGAACAAAGGTCACTTTTTTGTTTTCTTAGCAAAGCAATTGCCAGCATTTTGCGTTTTCCCTAGGGATCTGCAGAACCTTGAACTTGAGAATGATGATTTATGATATCTGGCGAGAAAAATTTGTAAGCAGCAGTGTTCAAGACATGGCCTGAATGCTTTTAATAACTTATGCTCATATGCAGGAGCAAATAAATTATCTGAAACTGGAACTTATATTTAAAAGCAGAGCAGAGTGTAAAAGTTTGGAAATTTTGCATGATCATGTGATAGAAAAGAAAAGATCATTTTTTTTGGAAAGGAATTGAAGTTAACTGCAGAAATTTGCAAAAGTAAAGAGGAGCCGATTGTTTATAGCCAAGATAGTAAGAAAGAGGTCTCCAAGGCATTTCAGAGATCTTCATGTCAGGTCCTCTCATCATAGGCTGGGAGGCCTAGAAGGAAAGAATGGCTTTGTGGGCCGGACCTAGGGCCCATGGCACTGAACAACCTCAGGACACTGCTCCCTGCATCCCAGCTACTCTAGCTCCAGCCGTGGCTAAAACTCTTGCAGAGTGCAAGAGTTGAGGCTTGAAAGCCTCCACCTCGATTTCAGAGAATGTATGAAAAAGCCTGGATGTTCAGGCATAAGCTTGCTGTAAGGGTGGAGCCTTCATGGAGAACCTGTACTAGGGCAGTGTGGAGAGGAAACGTGGGGTTAGAGTCCCCACACAGAATCTCCACTGGGGCACAGCCTAGTGGAGCTGTGAGAAGAGGGCCATTGTCTTCCAGGCCCCAGAATGGTAGAACCATAATGCCAGCTCATGAGAGCAGCTGTGGAGCAGAACCTTGCAAATCCACAGACACAAAGCTGTCCTAGGCCTTGGTAGCCTACCCTCTGCTTCAGAGTGCCCTGGATGTGAGACATTGGGTCAAAGGAGATTATTTTGGAGATTTAGTGACTACCCTACTAGTTTTGTACATGCCTGGGGCCTGTAATCCGTTTCTTCTGGCTGATTTCTCCCTTTTGGAACAGGTGTATTTACACAATGCCTGTACCCCCATTGTATCTTGGAAGTAACTAACTTTTTGATTTTGTAGGTTCATAGGTAGAAATTTGCCTTCTCTCAGATAAGATTTTGGACTTTATACTTTTGAATTAATGCTGGAATAACTTAAGACTTTGGGGGATGGTTGGGAAGGCATGACTGTATGTTGTAATATGAGAAGAACATGAGATTTTGGAGGGGCAATAGGCAGAATGATATGGCTTGGATCTGTATCCCTGTCCAAATCTCATGTCAAATTGGAATCCCCAGTGCTGAATGTGAGGGCTGGTGGGAGGTGATTGGATCACTTCATGAATGGTTCAGCACTATTCCCTGAGTGCTGGTCTTAAGATAGAGTTCTCATAAAATTTGGTTGTTTAAAAATGTGTAGCATCTCCCACCTCTCTCTCTCTTCCTCCTACTCTGGCCATGTAAGATGTGCCTGCTTGCCCTTCACCCTCAGCCATGACGAAAAGTTTATTGAGGCCTCCCCAGAAGCTGTCATGCTTCCTACATAGCCTGCAGAAGTGTAAGCCAATTAAACCTCTTTTCTTTATAAATTACCCAGTCTTAGATATTTCTTTATAGCAGTGTGAGAACACTGATGTTTCATATTATTTCTTACCTTTTACCACCTTCAAATGGCCTAGGAAATGGTGATTGATGAGTCTGGGATTTAGAGACCAAGTGAAAACTGGAAGGGCCCTGATTTTCTCAAATTATAAGCATGTGCACTTCACTTTACACATTTTCTTTACCCTGAAGAGAATTTTCAACTAAATGCTGACAACTCAAGTTCTAACATGTGGCATCATTGAGGAGAAAAATTTAGCCAAGGACCATATGGAATGACATAGTAAAGTCTAAACAGGAAAATGGGAAAGGTGGACCAAGAAAATAGAACAAAAATTTAAAATTTAAAGCAGATTACCTGGAAAATACATGATACCCATACCTAGCTGGAAAATATATGGATGTTAAAAATAGGAGTATATTAATATTAGCAACATGGACTATCACTTGCCATGAATCTACTAACTGCCAGCTACTGCCATAGGAGAAGTGTAGATAAAAGGGGATTTGTCATGAAACGAATGAGGCTGAAGTTTCCCAGGAACCCTCACTTGCGCTTCCTCCAAGACTCTAAGAACATAGCCACATGGCCATATGGCCACATGTTATTGTAAGATTTTCAGAAGTAAGATGTTTTCATCACAACTTGTTAAGATTGAATTTTTATAAAAAAAGTCTGACCTACCTTCGTCATACCTGTTTCATACCCCTAAAATGGTGCTCAATGATCCCCCTCTTGATATGCACACCCTTATATAATCCCCTTCCCTTGATTGTAGGCTGGACTTATTCACCTACTTCTGACAGACTATGGCAGAAGTTATGGATGTCACTTATGAGCTTGGATAATAAAAAAGACTGGCTTCCATTCTCTGTTATTTATTTTATTCTCTCTTGGACCACTCACTCCAGGAAAGCCAGGTGCCACTTTATGGAGAAGCTCTGTGGAGAGGCTCATGTGGGTAAGTTTTGGAAATGATCTGGGGCCTGCCAACAGTTATCCAAGTAAGCCTGGATGTGGATGGTCCCCTACAGCTTTGGCCAACAGCTTGATTGCATAGACATATTTAGACAGAGGCATCTGGCTAAGCCATGTTCAGATTCCTTACCCATAAAAACTATGAGCTATATGTTTGCTGTTTAAGCTCTTGTGTCTTTTTTGTTTTGTTTTGTTTTGAGGTGGATTTTTGCTCTTGTTGCCCAAGCTTGAGTGCAATGGCATGATCTCGGCTCACTGCAACCTCTGCTTCCTGGGTTCAAGTGATTCTCCTGTCTCATCCTCCCAAGTAGCTGGAATTACGGGTATGTGCCACCACTCCTGGCTAAATTTGTATTTGTTTAGTAAACACGGGATTTCACCATGCCGGTCAGGCTAGTCTTGAACTCCTGACCTCAAATGATCCACCCGCCTTGGCCTCCCAAATTGCTGGGATTACAGGCATGAGCCACCGTGCCCGGCCTGTTGTGTCTCAAGTTATGCTGCATAGATGACTGATACAGGAGGTGTTGGAGTGGAGTAGTCATGAGCTTTTTAGAAAAAAGGTTGATTTAGGGAGTCATTTAGTTCTCAGTGGAGTATTTATAAGTCTGTTAGCACGTTCAAGTGAATATTAGCCATCCTGGTAGAGAAATAGCATCTGATGCACTGTGCTAATTTATTATGCAGCGTCACACTAAGGAGCAGGCTGAAGGTCGCATTATAAGAACATGGCCACATGCAGATCATTGCCTAAATCTCACAAGAAAAGTCTGCCCCCACAAAGCTCAAAGTTGCTATTTCTAAGTTGACTATTTTATTATTAAAATATTTATTGATTCAGCTAAAGTTGAAATAGTTCTGTATTCCAACATACATCCTGCTATGATTTGAATGTTTGTTTCTTCTAAAACTCATGTTTTAAGAAGTGTATTAAAGGCTCATGTATTAAGAGCCTTTGAGGGTTCTGTGCTCATGAATGGATTAGTCCATTTATGGATTAATGGGTTAGTGAATTAATGGGTTATCACAGGAATGGGTTAGTTATCATGCAAGTGGGTCTGTTATAAAAGCCAAATGGGTTCTCTCCTGTGAACCCTCTTGACAAGTGATGCCTTGTGCCAACTTGGGACTCTGCAGAGATTCCCTACCAGCAAGAGGGCCCTCACCAGATATAGCCCCTTGAAGTTAGTCTTCCAAGCATTCAACATTGAAAGAAATAAGTTTATTTTCTTTATAAATTACCCAAGCGTTGGTAATCTGTTATAGCAAAAGAAAACAGACTAAGACACATTCTAATCTTGATTTTTCATCACCAAGTCTAAACGAAAAATAAGAGTCTGCTTGTTACGAAGTTGTCTAGTTCTTGCAACGTGCTTCAATATTTTCAAGACTACCATCTGTATATAAGTGATATTCACAAAGTTGACAAAACTTGATTACACTAACTAATAGCAATTTGAAATAATATTTTGGACCATTTCAATAAAGCAAGTCAATCTTGATTTAGATATATATGAAGAGTACCTTATGTTTTCACCCTTCAATTTATTGTTCAAAGAAAAAAGTCAGATGAAATATGAAACAGAAGTAATACATAGGAGCAATAAAATTGATAGAAATTATTCTAACTACAAAAAGTAAATTGTAACAAAATATTTTTTGAATCATACCAGAAGGAACAGTCATTTGGAGGAAATGATACATTTTAAAAAGAAGTATTAGGGAGGACCTTGGAATATTTAATAATTTCGTTAGTGGGGAGGAGGGAACCATGTGAACAAATTTTAAAAGCTTTACATTTTAATTTGACAAAAAACATATCAGATAATATAAAACTCATAATAAATCATAAAATGAGAACATTATTGACAAACTGATCAATGAGCATTATCAATTGAAAGAATATTTGAGATTAGATGCTGTTCAAAAAAATTTGAAATTCTCTAAAATCTTACAAACATTAACAAACTGAATAGAAGTTTTTGTAAATTTGGCAACTATTTGAATAATTTATATAGCATTGACAATATGAAGTTACAACACTGAAAGAAACTTTTTTTAACTATCAATAAACAAAAATTAACCAGTTTAAGAAAAAAAATTGAATTATCTATTTTTATTTTAAGAAAATAAGATTGTTATTCCCTGTTCCTTTCTTTTATTAAGTCCGGGAGTCCTGCCCTGTCTCAGGCCTCTGGAGGAGAAAGAACAAGTACACACAGCCATACTCATCTCAGCAAAGGCCAAGATAGCAGTTTGAATCAATAATGGAATAATATCTCAGTCTGCAGTCTCTGCCTTTGGATTTGTTTTTGCCAGCACAAAGACTTTGTATCTACAAGGCTAGAAGACACTGGCTAAAATGATGCCTTTTGGAAGGAAGGAAGGAAAGATCTACCCCATGACAAATTCTATGTTTAAAACAAAATGCAAAATATTCCTACTTTAACAATTTTCAACTCTCTACTTCACTTTACCTCAAGCAATAAAAAGAAACTATTGGCAGCTTTAAAATAGTTACTCTTCCCTGATTCATACTTGAACTATTTTTATGGATATCAGTACAAGTAAACTTTGCAGCCTGAGCTCAGGAGTGGGTTGGCTAATGCTTTTCAGATTCCATTTTCACTGCATTTTCTGGCTACATTATGACTGGAACTGCATAACTTCACTGAAGGTTTGTTTCTGTCATGGTCAGATGTTTTGCACTCATCCAATAATTGGCAAATAACTGAGTCAACAGAAGCAAAGCAGGACTTGAGGGGAGAGTTGTCTGAAAACAAAACCCCATTGACTCATCTCAGCTGAGTATAGGGCTTATTTTACAGAGCATTTGCCCTTGGGAAAAGATCACCAAATACAGAGATTTTTGTAATTCTTTTGGTTTCACCTTATGTATCAGAGAAAGGACAAGATAGTCTTTTGGGATGTTAGGTTCATTTTAAACATTTGTATGAATGCTAAACTTTTGGACTGTTTTCATGTTTTCAAAACTAGTCATATGAGAATTAATCATTTTTTTCTAGGGTGGAGGAGATGTCTATTTAAAAACATTTATTAGAGAGTTTTTCTTAATCATATAAATAGTAATAGGTAAATTTATATAGTATACAGTATTTATGCTGTGCCAGACACTGTTCTAAGTGGAGTACATGTGTTAAATCATTTGATTATTACAACAACCCTGTGTAGTAACTATAAATATTTCCATTTGACAGAAAAGGCATAGAGAATTTAAACCACATACTCAATAGCACATAGTAAGTGGTGTCAAAACATAATTTTTAAGAGGTAAGACGTAATTATCAAGCAAATATATGGTGGGAACATGTAAGTGTTAATATTTTACTCATTAATGAAAGAAGTAACAGAATAGTGCAGCTGATTCAAGAGAATCTGAGAAACACAGGTTATACAGTCATTTAGGAAATGCATGCAGAAATAAGTTTGCTAAATTAGAGACAAACTAGTTCATGCTTTATAGAAAAATTAATCTATTATTTTAGGATTATGTGCTTTACCAGAAAGAAATCACGTGCTATTTTACTGGATCTACATGCTAAAATAAAAGTCATCAAATCTCAAACTGTGATCCTTTAGCTTCTAGAAAAACTGAACCTCTTTTAGGTTCAAAACTACTTTTATAGTAATAATGACTTATTATTTTCCTTTCTACTGAATTGAAATTTACATTGAACAATGGTGGGTGAAATTGATAACAACACTGTACTGGTAGCCATTACCTTCTTTACCACCAGATATTCACAGATTTAAAAAAAAATTGTTTCATGTAAAATGTCCTTAATATAACATAAGAACATTAATTTTATTACATTTCAACCTTTGATTATATATCTTTGTAATATTCTATGTTCCAAAATGAGAAGTACACATAATGAACTTCTGCTGCCTAGTGAAATTCCACAGTAGTCTTGATGAGAAGCCCTTTTATTTGAGTTGTTAACTGACCTAGACATTTTATGAATTCATTACAAGTAAACCTTGCAGCCTGAGCTCAGTAGTGGTTTGGTTAATGCATTTCAGAATTCATTTTCATGAAATACAAGTATCACTTTTTGGTCGGGTGTGGTGGCTCACGCCTAATAATTCTAGCACTTTGGGAGGCTGAGGTGGGTGAATTGCCTGAGCTCAGGAGTTAGAGACCAGCCTGGGCAACATGGTGAAGCCCTGTCTCTACTAAAAATACAAAAAAATTAGCTGGGCGTGGTGGCTGGCAGCTGTAGTCCCAGCTACTCTGGAGTCTGAGGCCGGAGAATTGCTTGAACCTGGGAGGCAGAGCTTGCAGTGAGCCAAGATCACGCCATTGCACTACAGCCTGGGCGACAGAGCTAGACTCCGTCTCCAAAACAAAACAAAAAAATCACTTCTTTGGAAAAAAAAGTAAAAAGCTATTGTTTTTCAGATCTAGATATTCAGTAGGCATTTTCTTAAATATGAGTAAGTAATTATGACTGTTCAAAAAATTATCAATATTTGTTGATTTAATAAAATTAGAACTTTCAAGCTAAAATTAGAACTTTGGAAAAAGTATGTCTGCAACATGAGCTTGATAGTTTCCTAATATTTAAAGACCTATCTGGTAAGATCAATAGTGATAATAATAGCTATAATTTTTGATATAAAGAAATGTATTAACATTTCAAATATTTGCATAATTAATAAATCAGTATTTTCCAAAAGACAATGTATGATGGTACAAAATTATGCATCGGCAAATAACGCATTTAAACTACAAAATATACCAATACATTAATGTGAAATGCAAAAAGTTCACTACTGTGGTTTGAGATTCCACATTGCAATGAACCTTTCCAAACAAACACTTGCATAGTTTTGGTGTACTAACAAAGAATATCCACAACTGTCAGAAGACGCTATTAAAGACTCTTCCAACTACATACCTTCATGATGCCAAATTTTCTTTATAAACTTCAATCAAAACAATATATAGGAACAGATTAAGTGCAGGAGCAGATATGAGAACACAGTTTACTTCTATTTGTAAAAATTGAAGAGAAGTGCAAAAACATAAAACTATGTGTAGGAAAGAAGAGATTTCTTTTTTCACTCATTGCTAGGTTCATGGCTGAGGCCCCTATATCAAGACAATTGATAAGAGAAAAGCTTAGAAATGTATTTAAGTTTTATGTGACATGGGAGCCTTCATAAGGTAATAAGGACCCAAATAAATAGAGAAACCTAGGTATTTTCATGCTAACTTTGATGAATAAGTGGATAGTTGTGGAGAACCATGATCAGACAAAGAGAGTATGATTTAAAGTAAACTGGGAGGAACTTAACATGGCTTGTTTGTTCGGATTCTTCTTTGTGTCCCCATGTCTTCAGAGATAAAGACATTTTCTTCTTCTGTATATAGAGAGGATACCTATCCACAGAGGGTTTTGTTGCCTGCTTCAGGGGAGAAGCTCAGAGAGACCTTGTTGTTTCTATTTTCTCAATGCCAAGGTGCCATATTTTGAGGCAGCATGTCCTGAACTCTCAAGATAGTGAAACTCTGTCTCTACTAAAAATATACACACACACACACACACACAAATTGTGGTGGTGTGTACCTGTAATCCCAGCTACTTGGGAGGCTGAGGCAGGAGAATCATCTGAACCCTGGAGGCGGAGGTTGCAGTGAACTGAGATAGCGCCATTGCACTCCAGCCTGGTGACAGTGCAAGACTCCGTCTCAGGGAAAAAAAAAAATGTTATTTCTGTTAACATGTAATTGGTCTATCACTATGATTATTTTTTCGTGAACTAATAAATACTTTAAAATTTTCTCTCTCTTAATTTCTAATATGAGGAATATCAATAAATACACTCACACAAGTAAGAGTTATTTGGTGTCTTAATAACTAATTAAAATGTAAAAGAACCCTGAGAAGAAAAAATTTGGGCAGGTGATCTAAATTGTAAATCACAAGCAATAATTAAAGAATCCTTGGGTGGGTCTTTTAGACAATGCTGTAGTATAACACTGAAAAATCACTGTGGTCCTTTTGCCTTGTTTCCTATAATTATTCTTAGCAATACTGGAGCCAGAATTTGAGTTCAAACAATCTGGCTCAGTTATCTATACTTTTAACCACTAATCCATTTTATGTGTACAAGAAACATGTACATTAAATAAATAGAAGCATCAAATTCAAACATAAAATTCTGCTTTCCTAGCAAACTTAGAGCAAACAGTAAGGTAAAATAAAAAAGAAAGAAAGAAAGAAAAATCTCATTCATGGATCCAGCCTTACCATGGATCCAATGGGTCACTTAAAACTGCTTAGATTTCAAATCCCTAAAATTTTTCCAATCTTATGCAATGCATCCACTAACAGAATTGGTGATTAAGAAAGTACTTCTGTTAACATGGGAGGAATAGAGTTCTCAGAAATGTTAAGATTTAACAAGTCTTAACAAAGCATTTTCCTGCCCAGAGGAGCTTGCCTTGAGAGCAGAAAATAAATGCTTTAGGGGTGAGTGGTGTTCACTTTCAGAGTGAGAAAGCTTTTGACCAGTTTCATGGGACTATCCTGTGCTACTGCTATGGGATAGGGCGGATTGGTATGGAGACTAATCCTTCCTGACCTCTTGAATGTTAAGCCTACAACGTAAAACAGGAGAATCAATTGCACTTAACATGTGTTAACATCTGAACACACAGGTCACCAAATTGTCTGACTTTTAACATGCAATTAACATATAGACAATGATTGGTCATGAAATGGTCTCCTCTTTCACAAAGGCCAAGGCCAGAGTATTTGACACCAAAATCTCCACTCAGATGAGTAAATTCCAGACCCCCCTTCCTCCTAGGAGGTGGTCAAAGAAAAAAAGATTTTCTGAAATCTGCACATTCTCAAGGTTACTGAGCTTTGCTAAGCAACAAGAAGATCCAGGAAGTTGTCAATTTAGTCATCAAAATGAAAATGACAAATTAAAAATGTTCCATATGCTGGAAGAGGCATTGAAATTTAAAAAATGACATTAGAAGAACAAGAAATAGAAACAAGTGTCTAAAATTACTTGAACTATGATAACAGTGAAACTGCAAATCAGTAGGGAAAGGATGTACCATGAGAAGTGTTAGAATTGCTGGTTAATATTTTCTTGAAATAAAATGTTATATCCCTACCTCACAACAAATATTTCAACAAATTCTGAGATACAAGTATAAGACAAATGCTTAATATAATTGGCTTTATTGCAAAAAGAAGAAAAGAAAGAAAAGGAGAGAAAAGGAGACAGCGAGGGAGGGAGGGAAGAAAGAAGCAAGAAAGGAAAGAAGAAAAAAATAAGAAATTTTAAACTAAATGGAAAAATATTGCTAATATTTATATCAGAATTACTCTTATTAATATATAAAGAATTCTAACAAATTAAATGAAAGACATGCAACCATACAAAGACAAGCAAAAGATACATAGAGGCTATTCATAAAATAAATGAAAATGACCATTAAATATGTGAATACACCTTCAATCTCACTAATGACAAAAACCGCAATTACTTTTGCACTAACCTAATAAATAAATGCAAATTAAAATAACAATCAGATATCTTATTTATTTCTTCTACATTGGCAAATCGTTTTGCTTTTTATTGTAAGCATGTAATTCTAAATTTTGAAGAGAGTATACTTAGGTGGTGTGGCCTCCAGGAAGTGATTGAGTCCAGAGGGCTCTACCCATATGAAAGGGATGAGGTACATACCCTTATAGAAAGGCTTGGCAGGTGAAGATTGCCCCTTTTTTCCCTTCTGCTATGTGAGGACATAGTGTTCTCCTATGGAGGACACAGCGTTTAAGTCACTATCTTGGAAGCAGAGAGTGCACCCTCAGCAGACAATGAACCTGGACTTTGGGCCTTGATACTGGACTTTCCACCCCCTAGAACTGTAAGAAATTTCCATTCTTTATAAATTGTTCAGCATATGGTGTTTTGTTATAGTGGCACAAGACAGACTAAGAGCCATGCTGTTATACTGTTGGAGGAGTATAAAATTGTATAACCACTGTGTAAGGAAATGTATCAATGTATATCAAATACCTTTAGAAAGAACATACCTTTGAATTAAACAATCTGCTTCTAAGATTTTAACCTAAAATAATTTATTAGTATGCTTACAAAGGGTTTGGAGGGAAATCTATAATTTAATGCTTCAGTAGGGAGACTGGTTACATGAATTACAGTACAAAGGCACAATAGAATATTGTCACAATTAAACACTATAATAAAGATATCTGTTTTTACAAAGAACTGATATTAAAAATACATATTTTTGTGAAAACACACAGGATTCAATATGGTGCATATAGGATTATCCTAACATAAAGAAAAAAATATATATATGTAAGTCTGAATAGTAATACCCCCAAATATAAACAGTGGTTATTTTTAAGAATTGAAATTTTGGTGATTTTTACTTTATTTTTGCCTATTTCATTTTATAATTTTTGTTCAATAACCATGTACTACTTATGTTATTTTAAAACACTTAAACAAAGGCTGAAAAAATTTAGCTCCAATAGTAATTTTTAAACATACACTTTAATTTAGACAAGTGTTAAATTTACAGAAAAAAATTGTGAAGGTAATCTAAACAGAATTCTCATAAACCTCACACCCAACTTACTATATTATCAACTTACATTGCTATGGTACATTTGTCACAATTAATGAAACAACATTAATATATTACCTTCAACCAAAGTCCATACTTTATTCAGATTCCCTTAGTTTTCACTTAATTTCTTTTTCTGTTCTAGGGTGTCCCATTCAGGATACCATATTACACTTAGTCACCATGTCTCCTTAGGATCCTTTTGACTGTGACAATCTCAGACTTTCCTTGTTTGTAATTGCCTTGACAGTTTTGAGAAGTACTGGTCAGGTATTTTCTAGAATATTCCTTAATTGGTATTTGTCTTATGCTTTTCTCATGATTAGACTGAGGTTATGAGTTTTGGGAAAGAAGACCGCAAAGGTAAAGTGCCATTCTCATCACATCATGTCAAGTGTACCTACTGTCAACGTGACATCAATATTGACATTCTCCTTGATCCCCTGTCTGAGGTAGTGTCCATCAGTTTTCTCCCCTGTAAAGTCACACCCTTTCTTCCCCCTTACCTACTTTGCTCTTTGAAAGGAGGTTACTAGGCAGAGCTCACACTTTTTTTTTTTTCTTTTTTGAGTCGGAGTCTCGCTCTGTCACCCAGACTGGAGTGCAATGGCGCGATCTCGGCTCACCGCAACCTCTGCCTCCTGGGTTCAAGCAAGTAGCTAGAATTACAGGGGCCCACCACCATGCCCAGCTAATTTTTATTTTATTTTATTTTACTTTTTTATTTTTAGTAGAGATGGGGTTTCATCATGTTGGCCAGGCTTGTCTCTTTGGCCAGGCTGGTCTCGAATGCCTGACCTCGTGATCCCCCCTGCCTTGACCTCTCAAAGTGCTGGGATTACAGGCATGAGCCTGTGCACCGTACCCAGCTGCACAGCCCATACTTTAAGGTGTGGGTGGTTCTGTTCCACCTCTGTGGGAGTGAAATATCTACATAAATTATTTGGAGTTCTTCTGAATGGGAAATTTGCCTTTTATATGTATCTTTTTAACCATTTGTTTATATTAGTATTGACTTTCATCAGATATTTATTCTATACCTTAGGTTATAATCCATAACCACCCTATTTTGTTGTTCAAATTGCTTCAATATTTTGGCTAGTGAGAATGCTTTCAGTTGGCTCTTTGTGACTCCTTGACATATGCCCATCATGTACATGTCTGTGTATGTGTGTGTGTTTGAGAACTTTCTTACTCTCTGGCACTACAGGATGCTCCACACTCGTATTATATATTTGCTGCCCCAGTTCTAGACTCAGCCATTTCTTCAAGAAGGCCTGTTTCCTTTTATAAGAAAATGGTATTAGAAATCAATATGTAAGCTCTAGGTATGTTTGTTGCTACTAGAGTGGTATCGTTTCTAGGCCATCTCAGCTGACAGCAAGAGAATGTATGTGTGTATACTAGCCCAAGTAAATATACAGAACTATAAATACCTCTATTAACCATGTGTGTTTATCTGAAGCAAAACATGAACTCATGCTCATGTTTTCAAATCAAATCATTCTTACCACATGGATTATTCTAGCCTCCTCCACGTGCTTACCTGTAACCTCTCACTCCAACAGAGACATTTGGCTATCACCAACTACCATCCATTTGTTTGATTTCAGTTTACATGTATAGAAATGTTTGTTTTGTTTTGTTTTTTGAGATGGAGTCTCACTGTCACCCAGGTGCTGGAGTTCTGTGGCATGATCTTGGTTCACTGCAACTTCTGCCTCCTGGGTTCAAGCGATTCTCGTGCCTCAGCCTCCCAAGTGGCTGGGATGACATGTTAGAATTGTTTATCTGTACACCTATGGGAAACACCTTTATCAACTCAACTCTTATATACAGCTCTTTTTTGCCTTGATTCTTACAAAGTCCACCCATTTTCAAAGTTAGGTCAGCTCCATTTTCTCCTACCTCCTTTAGTGAAGCCAATTCAAACCTTTGCGCTATAGTTATTCATTTATCATAATCTGCATTCCGTTCTACTACTACTAATAATAAAATCTTAATCAGATGATTTGTCAGTTGTCCACTACTCTGAATACCAGCTCCACTG
This sequence comes from Piliocolobus tephrosceles, assembly GCF_002776525.5. NCBI lineage: Eukaryota > Metazoa > Chordata > Mammalia > Primates > Cercopithecidae > Piliocolobus > Piliocolobus tephrosceles. The sequence goes on along the minus strand of NC_045444.1, from coordinate 35,957,557 downwards.
GGCTGAACAGCCAGTCCATCAGGCACGTCTAGAGTTAACAGGTAACCCTTTGAAGGTCCGCTGAGGATTCCGTAGACTAGAGATGTACATGATGGGGTTATAGAAGCAGACTGTCCATCAAAGATTTTCTTCTTGGAAAACAGTGTGGGATTAAGCCTCTTGCTCAGCTTGTTAGGGACTCCCTTCTCCCTCCATTGCTAAAAGCAAATCAAATCAATGAAAGCTTCCTCAGTTAAGAGCTGGAGTAGGGATTGGGTACGAGGAAAGCAGTGAGCATTCCTGGCATTTACCCGCTCTACAAAGGACTGTGTTTCTGGGGCTCTACATTCAGACACTAATGAGTCTTTGCTGTTGAATAGTTTTGGCTCCCTTTACCCTTTCCTTTGTGCCTGCCCATAAAGACAGTTGGAAAGCTTGCCACCACCACCACCACCACTCCAGAAATGGCATTTCTTCTGTCAGAAAGAATGAACAGCGTTGGTTACTGTAACCATCGCCCTTGATCTCCCATTCCACTATCCCTGGAAAAAAACACAAATATGAATATTACTATTAGGCACAAAAAAATTGACCATAAAGAAAAAGCCATCTGTTAGTTATTTTGGTTGTATTTATTTAGCTCAACAAGATGCAACATTTTAGTTGTTTTTGTTTCTTTCTTTGCTCCTACTCCTTCTCCGCCTCTTTCTCCTTTATCTCCTACTGAGATAATCCAGATAATCAGGAAGTTGGTTCTTTTTATGGAATGAATTTATACAATTATTTCACTCTTACTGGGAAACTTTCAAAACCTTTAGCTAATTAATATTAAATCTGTGGAATAATTAAGAGGACAGATTCTGTATATTTTCCATAGTGGTAGTGCTTTAAATGTGAAATTAACATGTCTTTTTTCTCTCCTTCCACTTTGCTCTGCTGCTGCCTTGTAACATTCCTTCAGGAATGTAAAGTTCCTGTCATTTTCAAGGGATCACATAGCCTTCAGTTACTGCCTTTGGAGTCTCCACTTTGCTCACATAATTATAAAAATCTCCAGTGAACATTACGTATCTTCTGCATTTTGGTTACTGCCTTTAACAAAGGGGGCTATCATGAGGAAATGCGGACTTTCTCTTGCAATTTATGTGTGCGTGTGTGCGCGACAGGGAAAGAAATTAGAGGTTAGACATCCCTGCCTTGAATACTTATTCTAATGAAGTTACAACTGTGTGTGTTTGGCAGACATGTATAGTATTCATGCTGAATAAGAGGCTATACAAATTACAGTTTTGCATAAATGAATAATTTCATATATGTTGATAATTCATGCACTGTCAAGTGATCCAAAGAACACTGATGCTTTCCAAGTTTTTTTTTTTTCCTCCTTTTGCTCAAAGGGACATGATTAGATACTTTCTTTAATATGAGAGGAGAATGAAACAAACCCTCTGCCTCACACACATCCCACAACTTGACAGACTGTAGCGTTCACCTTCAACGTGTGCCTGCTTTTTGTGTCTCGGCAGACAAGAACACCGTTATTTCTTCTTCTCCCTATGGAAAGACTGGTCAATGTTACCCAGATGATAGAAGAGAAGATTCTATTAAATGTGGTCTATAGCTAATTCCACGAGGCAGCATTGTGATACTTTAGCCAAGGAAGCATTGTTCATGGTTTCCTACAGTCATCTTCTCTCCAGGGTCCCTCAAACTGGACCTCTTTGGAAACTGTGTATGCAGAAAGTGATGGGCATGATGGCCATTGGTTCCAAAAGAGAAACAAATCTTTTACATAGCATTAATGTCTTACTTTTAAAAATGCAGTGACTATTTGGTAATGTAAATTTTTACATACAAGGACAATTACATGGTGTTGTCAGAGGTTCCAGCTTGAGTTGAGGCTTATTTAGGGACAGGTCTGGGCACGTCTGAGTAACTGCTTATGTTGGCCAAATAGAAGTTATTAGCTGAGGGGCTAGAGAATCTTCTCAGATAATAACAGTATAGTCTATTCAGGAGAAGGAGGAGTTATGCACTAAGATGCTGAGTAAGCTGCAAAGTCATATTTGTGATACTGAGCATGGTATAGTAGCTCCTATGCAATCCGCACCTAGCCTAAGCCATGATTACCTATGTGGATTCTAAGAATAAACTCAGATACACGTGAAAACAAAACAACAGGATTGAAGGATCTGTTTTCACCAAATATTCTAAGATACTAGAATGCAAATAGGGCTGATTTGAGAAGTATTTAGTAAAGTATGACACGGAATGGGGAAAAGCCATTAAATATTACAAAAGTTATTCAGTTTCAGCTGGGTTTTACGAGAGCACTGAGAAATGGAGTGTTGGCTGCTCTTTGGCAAATATTCACATTTTCAAGCGCTTGAAAGGCTCTCCCTGAGGACACCTAAGGATATCTGGAAGGGACTTTGCTGAGGCCTGGAGGTCCCATGTTAGCAAAGACAGTGATAACTGAATTATTACCATGAATTTAATTTTATTAATTCCTATGGGATGGTGAACACTGAGAAAAGGCAGTAAAATTTGTTTTACATTTGAGCTACTCCTCATTATATTCTCTACTTTCAATGCCACCTTCAATGTTGCACACAGGCTGAAAGAAATCAACTTCTGTGCACACGTTTAAACAGATTATTTCATGGCTAACGTAAACTGGGAGTATGACAATGGGAATTTTAAAAAATGAATTAGGCCAGGCGCGGTGGCTCACGCCTGTAATCCCAGCACTTTGGGAGGCCAAGGTGGGTGGATACGAAGTCAGGAGATCGAGACCATCCTGGCAAACACAGTGAAAGCCTGTCACCACTAAAAATACAAGAAATTAGTCAGGCATGGTGGCGGGTGCCTGTAGTACCAGCTACTCGGGAGGTTGAGGCAGGAGAATGGCATGAACCCGGGAGGCGGAGCTTGCAGTGAGCCAAGATCCCGCCACTGCACTCCAGCCTGGGTGACAGAGAGAGATTCCGTCTCAAAAAAAAAAAAAAAAAAAAAAAAAAAATGAATTAAAGACTGGAAGTACAAAAAGTTAGAGGAGATAAGTCATCTATTTAAATATGTGCATTTTTCCTTAAGTGGATCTGTTTGGTCTACCCTGTTATATTTTAAAATTTTGTTACCTTTTTCAATATAAACTATATCCAAACAAGCAAAACAAGAGAGTTTCTGAAGGAGAATTTGAGCATCATTTTCCTATTCTCTGACTCTACAAGAATTAATCAGCTAATGAATCAACTAGTTATTAATTATTGTGTACCTTTAAAGCACCCAGTTCTGCCCTTCTATGTCTCAATATAAGATAATGCTGATATCTCCCTCAGTTTTATTTTTGTCTTTCAGCTCTATGGTAACTTGTGTGAGACATCTGTGCACAATCCATCCAGCTGTGATTAAATTCCTGGTTTCAGTATTTGTGTGTGTGTGTGTGTTTGTGTCTTTCAATTCAAAAATTAAAGGCAAATTCCTGTGGAAAGAGATACTTGGAAAACGTCTGCAAATGTAAGTAGTTCCCAAAGGGAAAAATTTACAATCATAATTTTAATTAGGGTCCCAAATGTTCAGTGATTCTAAGAGCACACCAGTAAATATTATTTTTACAATCTGATTAAATACCTGACTCGCATGAATAGGCCTCATTCTTTCTCATATTTCAAAGGGAGAGGGGCCTGAAGGTCTTCTTATAAATGAAATGAATTATACTTGTCCTACTTGCTGTGTTGAGCTACCTTGCAACAGTGAGGAGAAGGATCAGTAGAACAGCAAAGCTTTTATCATATTCCTGAAAATTAGGGCAACCCACCAGCTATCTGCATCTAGGATAGAAATTGGTTTAACAGTATAATAGGAGTCACTGAGATAGATTCCCTCCCCTCTCCCCCGATACCACATCTGAATGGGCTCATAGTGATGAACAGGGAGGAGAGAGACATGCCTTCTCCCATCTGAGCCCAAAGAAAGGTCTGGGAAGGGTCTCAGTTTTGCTGTGGACTAGGTTATATTTGTTTATCTTTTTTCATAAAGAGCATTTCATTTTACCAAGTTTGCTGCTTGTGACCTTGTTTACTGCGAGTCCAATAACCGGATTTAAATATGTTCCAAGGTTTATCTTGTTGCATTTCTTGTTCACAAAGCCAAAGCACATCCTAGGAGCAAAACAGCATTGTGGCCAAGTCTTCCCAACAAAAATACATAGAGGTCTATTATAGCGACTCAGTAAATAACTTGGACCAAAGACCCAGACTTTCAGTGCTAATTGTAAGTGCTTTAGACATATTTTTCCTCACAAACAATTAACAGTTATTCTGGTATATATTTCCCTGGATTAAACCTGTGAATGGGCGTAACTGTTTCCTCTCAACTGGTGGCTCTCTTGCCACTTAAAAATCTAACAAGTTTTTCCAATGCCACTTTCAGTATTACAATTACCAGCTGGATCTTTAGCTGAAGCTTCAGCTGTATGTTTACTTTAAATAGGGATAGCTATCAAACCTGACCCTTGGTGTAAGCATGTTCCTTTCTTAGGAAATGTCCCAAGGCCTTTGGCCCCATGCGTGCTTGTGGAATTGCTCTCTGTAAGTGGAATGGGATGAGATATTGAATGGCATGCTGTCCATCATTCTGTTATGGAATACCACTGTGAGTAATGTGCTGGTGTCTCTTACATCCAACAGCTTTGCATTTGGAGCCCAATAATATTTATTCAAGTGTTGGACTGGCTGAACCATTGATACTTAGAGTCCAGTTCCATTGGGGTTAAATAAACAGTGAAAGATTTCAGCAACAGGAAAGGGAAAATAAAGAATGGGAAGTATTTTTCAAAATAAAAAGAAAGAAAAAGAAAAAATGTTATTAAAGGCTTGCTTTTCAGATGACACTTTTTTTTCAAACCTATTTGCAAACTACTATGTCTGTTAATAGTCCTCAGATGGTATCTTCTATTAGGTTCATATTTGATGAACCTGTTGGTTTTGACAATGAGTTGCTGTAACTTCAGTACAATTATAATAACTTTTCAGTAGAATTGTATCCAATTTGTATTTTAACTTCCAAGTACTTTGGGTCGGAGAAAGAATATATGATTTGATATTTTTTTCATAAAGATCTATGGAAATAGATAAGGGAGACGTTGGCTCTGATCATTATAGATTCTGGTGGTGAGTGGAAAAGATAGGTCTGGCTCTGAGCCAGCCTCTGAGTGGCATCCTGCTTCTGCACAGGCCCTGCCTATGTGAGCCTGAGCAGGGCTTACAGTTCCCTGTGCTTCAATTCGTGTATGTGCAAAATGGCAGTAACAACTGGACCTACTACAAAGTGTGTTTGTGAAGGTCAAAATAATTGATACAGGCCGGGCATGGTAGCTCAGGCCTGTAATCCCAGCACTGTCGGAGGCCGAGGTGGGTGGATCACGAGGTCAGGAGATTGAGATCATCCTGGCTAACACGGTGAAACCCCACCTCTACTAAAAATACAAAAAATTAGCCGGGCGTGGTGTCACGCGCCTCTAATCCTAGCTACTTGGGAGGCTGAGGCAGGAGAATCGCTTGAACCCGGGAGGCACAGGTTGCTGTGAGCCAAGATCACGCCACTGTACTCTAGCCTGGGTGACAGAGTGAGACTCCGTCTCAAAAAAATAAAAAAATAATTGATACATTAAAATATTTAATATAGCATCTGGCATACACTAAATAATAAATAAATATCAGCTATTGTCATTGTCATTTGAAGGTATGAAATGTGAAGACTCTCTCATCTTGAGAGTAACCTGTGCTGAGCTAGCTGTACTTGCAGGACTCCATAGACTAAGAAACAAAAGAAGCTGATGTGGGAAAAAAGTTGGTAGCAGAAATAGAAAGTAGTAGAAAGTAGAATGGAGACCACATCTTAGGCACCAAAGTAAAATAACTCATTTAGGCCAATACCCTAATAAGTAAGCTCAATGTATTTCTTCATTTTAAATTAAGAATTCATTGAACTTTAAGTGAAGGTATAGGCATCCGTGCTTTAACTACTTGCACTGGGATGTAGACATATAGGAGGAAGGCAGGTTAGGAGTGTCCCGGTGTATTAATTTTGTATTTCATTTCCCATCTAGGGGCATAGAATAGATCACCAGAAAGATCTTATAAAAGGAATAAAATATTTTTGTGCAAAATAACTCAGTGATAAAGCCATTGACTATATCTTCCTGTACCAAACTGACACTGGGCATGAGATTTTAAAAGAATTACAGAAACAATGATAATCTAAAGACTGGATAACATACAGATAATAAGTTGAGTTGTAAGCATAGTAGAGACTATCCTCTTTTCGCTATTTCTTTCCCTTGACTACTCCTTTGGAGTTTTCTCCACTAACTCCCTCACCCTCTATTCCCTTATATGCAGCTTTTCCAAGGAGTTCCTGATGCTTTTATGTCTATATAATCTATTTAATCCACACACACAGCTTCATTAGCAATAACTTCTCTCCAAAAATCCAGATATGAATTAACAATTGCCTGATGAATCCAGACCTTTATAGCAGCAATGGTACTCATCTTCATTAAGTCTAACATCCAAATCCACTAGCTTTCCCTACGAATTAGAGCCTTTGTCTGAATTCCCTATTTCTGGAAACGACAAACAGGGTGATTGCCTTAAGAACTCAATGTAACCCTTGAAACTTTATTTTTCTTCCCTTTCTTCAACCAATCCATTGCCAAAATCTAAAAAATTTTCTTCCACTATATCTTGTCCCTCACCTCTCTTTTCCATTCAAATGTCATCATTCTAATATATGCCTTTATGGCTTCATTTGCATAGCTTTCCCTCCTGGACAAACTGCAAATGAAAGTGCTGATAAGACATATGATTCAACTTTGAAAGCTTCTTAATCTATTTTATCATTGCCCATCTTATCATTATCAAATTCATATTCTTTTGGTACTTGCAAGAACTGCCATATTCATAGCAGATACAATCCTATTCCTCCTTTGTTCAAAACCCTTAAACTGTTCAATGTTTATTTTGGATGTCCCCAATGTTTTACCATATCACACACGGGATATTACATGTTCATTCCAGTGATACAGTCCTGTGTGCATTACAGGAATGACAGTATAACTCCTTCCCTTTCTTTCCCACTCAGGGAAACATAGCAAAACACAAATCAGGGATGGGACTGCCAGTGGACCCTTTCCCAGGGAAACAACAATTTAACTTGTGAAAGTTATTTAAAAAAAAAAAAAAATTAAAAGTGTCTACAAATTGTCCCAAGGACAAACAGGAAATAAAGAAACATTTATTCAAGAAAATCCAGTGAACCCGAGAACAGCAAGAGTCCATGATATTTCAGTCAGAATCCACTCCATTAACCTCTACCATCCCCCATCTCTGTGTTAGGGAAACTTTAAAACAGAAGCCCTACTCCCACATAGGTGTGGTCAAGGAGACAGGGGTACTCCCTTTCCCAACCTTCTAATCTGGAGCTATAGTTTCACTGTGGGAAGGGCAGACTGCTGACATTTCTCTTCCCGACTCTCTCCAACCCTCCCTTGCAGAAGCTCTCTTCCCGGGACGAGGCTTCTCTAGTTTCACCCAGTCCTGACTTGTAGGATGGTCAGCAGGCTTTCAGGCATGACAGACTGAGAATACTAAGCTCCTGATTGCCACAGCCCAGTTCTCTTGTAGGGCAGAGGTTCCATGCCTGGAGGGGCTGCCACCCCTTCCCATGCCCACTCACAGAGCAAGAGTGTCATTGTTAGAAAGTGGTCCCCATTCCTAGTTCTAGCAAATTGATGTAGGATTTCTGTTCAGGGAGAAAAGCAAACCATAAAGGCAAAGAGTTTCTCAGCTCTGCCTATAGAGACTGACTTCATTTGGGAAAAAGAGAGACGAATTCCATTGTATGTTCGTTGTCTAAAATAATGGAGATTATTGTGAAAAAATTAAAAGACAGGTAGATCTGATGAAGGCAAAATGGCAGAGCAGCCAAAAGTTTAACGCGGGAACCAGAGACAATTAACCAGAGACAATGAACTTCCCTGCGATTATAGACAAATCCACAGGTTAGAAGGGCTGCATGTAAGCACTGTGTTGCACCCATATGGGGGCAATTGGAGCAGGACATGGAGCCTACTGGAGAGCATTTGCAAGTCTACCCAAGTCACAGACAGACCCGTCAACACAGGGAAGAAGCTTCACACAACTTCTGGCAAAAAGTGACTGAACAATAAGCTACTCTGACCCAGGGTAACTCCTAGAAAGGTAGGCTTAAAAATGCTATCACAGACCCTAATAATGCCATCTATGAAAAAACCACAGCCAACATTATACTTAACTGTGAAAAACTGAATGCTTTCTCTATAAGATTAAGAATAAGTCAGGGATATACAATTTTGGTACTTCTATTTAGAGGGCAATTAGGTAATACATACATACACATATGGCACCCAGATTGGAAAGGAAGAAGCAAAACTATGCTATTTACAGATGACATAAAACACTAAGAAATCCACAAAAAACTATTAGAGTTAATAAATGAGTTTTGCAGAGTTGCACTATATAAGACCAATATACAAAAATCATTGTATTGCTACATTTTTGCAGTAGTATTCTGAAAATAAAATTAAGAAAGCAATTCTATTTAAAGTAGCATCAAAATCAAGATATGTGTAAATTTGATAAAAGAAGCACAAGACTTGAAACCAAAAAATAATAAAACATTATTGAAAAAAGTGAATTCTAAATAAATGAAAAGGCACCCTGTGTTCATGGATCAGAAGACTTCATATCGTTAAGATGGCAATACTTTCCAAATTAATCTACAGCATCAATGCAATTCCTATTGATAGACCAATTGGCTTCTTTTGTTGAAAAAGACAAACTGATCTTAAAATTAATGTACATATACAAGAAACCCAGAATAGATAAAATAATCTCAAAAAAGAGTAAAGTTGGAGGACTCACATTTCTAAATTTTTAAACTTACTCCAAGGCTTAGAGTAATCAACACAGTATGGTACAGGCATAAGGATAGACATATATATAAATAGAAAATAATTGAGATTCTAGAAATTAAACACATTTATGGTCAATTGATTTCCAGAAGGGTGCCAAAACAATTAAATGCATAGGGGAAGGATGTAGAGAATACTCTTTCCAACAAATATCCCTGGGACAACTGGATATCTACAAAGAAAAGAATAAATTTGAACACTTAACTCATTCATATGCAAACATTAACTCTAAATGGACAACAGTCTGAAACATAGAGGCTAAAACCATAAATCCACATAGAAGAAAACATAGGCATAATGCTTCATGACCTTGGGTTAGGTTACTTAATGATTTCTTAGACACATCATCAAAAGAACAAGCAAAAAAAATGTGAGACTACCAAAAGTTAAAATCTTTTGTGTTGCAAATTTGTCCATCAAGAGAAAGACTACCAATAGAATGTGAGAAAATATTTGCAAATTATATGTTTGATTAGGCACTTGTATCCAGAACATATAAAGAACTGTTAAACTCAATAATACAAAGATGCCTATCCAATTTTTAAACAGGCAAATATTTTTGAATAGCTGTTTCTCCAAAGAAGATATTCAAATGGCTAATAAACATATGAAACAATGCTCAGTAACCTTAGTTATTAGAAAAATAAGAATCAAAACAATGAGTTACTAATTCACATTTCCCATGTTAGGTATAACCAAGAGGACAAATAACAGCAGCCCCTTGGTATTCATGGGGGATTGGTCCCAGGGCCCTCCAACAGACACAAAATCCAAGGATGATCAAGTTCCATATATAAACTGGCATAGTATTTGCATCTAACCTATACACATCATCCTGTATACTTTAAATCATCTCTAGATTACCTATAATTGCTAATACAATGCCTATAAATCATTTCATTCACACTGATTCACCGTAGTACTTGTTGTTTAGCAAATTCAAGTTTTGGTTTTTTTAAACTTTGTGGAATAATTTCCCCAAATTTCTTCCTTTCTCCTCTTCCCCTTCCCCTTCTTTCCCCTTCCCCTTCCCCTTCCTTCCTTCCTTCCTTCCTTCCTTCCTTCCTTCCTTCCTTCCTT
>NC_045444.1:35939833-35947472 GCF_002776525.5 Piliocolobus tephrosceles | reverse complement strand
CTTCCTTCCTTCCTTCCTTCCTTCCTTCCTTCCTTCCTTCCTTCCTTCCTTCCTTCCTTCCTTCCACAGAGTCTTGCTCTGTCACCCAGGCTAGCCCTCCACCTCCAGGTTCAAGCAACTCTCATGCCTCAGCCTCCTGAGTAGCTGAGACTACAGGCATGTGCCACCACACCTGGATAATTGTTTTTTGTATTTTTAGTAGAGATGGGGTTTCCCCATGTTGGCCATTCTGGTCTGGAACTCCTGATCTCAGGTGATCTGCCTGCCTCAGTTTCCCAAAGTGTTGGGATTGCAGGTGTGAGCCACCATCCCTGGCCTCCAAATATTTTCAATCCATGGTCAGTTGAATTAACAAACATAAACCTCATGGATACAGAGGCTGATGGTAATCATGAGTGATGATGAGAATGCAGAGAAATCAGAACCCCTGTACATTGGGGGTGATTGTAAAACGGTGCAGACATTTTGAAAAATAGTTTGGCAGTTCCTCAAACTTTAAACATAGAGATACCATATGACCCAGAAATCCCACTTCTAAGGTATATACCCAAGAGAAATAAAAACATACAAAAACTTGGCCAGGTGCAGTGACTCACGCCTGTAATTCCAACACTTTGGGAGGCCGAGGCAGGTGGATCACAAGGTCAAGAGATCTAGAACATCCTGGCCAACATGGTGAAACCTGGTCTCCAGTAAAAATACAAAACTTAGCTGGGTGTGGTGGCATGTGCCTGTAGTCCCAGCTACTCCGGAGGATGAGGCAGTAGAATTGCTTAAACCTGGGAGGCAGAGGTTGCAGTAAGCCGAGATCGTGCCATTGCACTCCAGCCTGGTGACAGAGCAAGACTCCGTCTCAAAAAAAAAACAAAAACAAAAACAAAAACTTATTCGTAGCAACATTATTCATAATACACAAAAGGGTAAACAACCCATATGTCTTATTAACTGATAAAGGAATATATGAAATGTTGTGTATTTGTATAATGAAATATTGGAAATAAAAAGAAAGGAAGTATTGGTAAATACAACATGAAAACGTTATGCTGAGGAAAAACAACAGCTAGTCACAAAAATACTATATGGATATAGTATGATGTCATTTATATGAAATACACAGAAAAAACAAGTTGTAGCTTATGGTTGAGGAGGTAAGGTAGGTGAAATGGGAACTGACTACTAATGGGTATTTTTAGGAGTGACAAAATGTTCTAAAATTAGATTGTGATGATAGTTTCATAACCCTATGAATATACTGAAAAACATTAAATTGTGCCTTTTCAAAGGGAGAATTCTAAATTTTACAGTTTAGATTTCACTAAAGCTTTTAAAATGCTAATTAGACCAAATAGATTAAATGTATAACTTTTTAATCTGCTCTAATCTTTTAAAAATATAATTTAAAACTTTCTCAAACACTTGAAATTTAGAATTTCTAATAATTTGTTAATATATTCTCTTGAATTTTCTAGAACAATGTTGTGCAATAAAAATATAATTTCAGTCAGTATGGAATTTTAAATGTTTAGTAAACAATTTTTAAAAGTGAAAAGAGGGGCGGAGCAAGATGGCCGAATAGGAACAGCTTCAGTCTCCATCTCCCAGCGCGAGCGACACAGAAGACCGGCGATTTCTGCATTTTCAACTGAGGTACTGGGGTCATCTCACTCGGGAGTGCCGGACAATCGGTGCTGGTCAGCTGCTGCAGCCCGACCAGCGAGAGCTGAAGCAGGGCGAGGCATCGCCTCACCTGGGAAGCGCGAGGGGGAAGGGAGTCCTTTTTCCTAGCCAGGGGAACTGAGACACACAACACCTGGAAAATCGGGTAACTCCCACCCCAATACTGCGCTGTAACACCGGCACACCGGAGGTTATATCCCACACCTGGCCGGGAGGGTCCCACGCCCACAGAGCCTCTCTCCTTGCTAACACAGCAGTCTGCGGCAATCTAACCGCAAGGCAGCAGCGAGGCTGGGGGAGGGGCGCCCGCCATCGCTGAGGCTTAAGTAGGTAAATAAAGCCGCTGGGAAGCTCGAACTGGGTGGAGCTCACAGCAGCTCAAGGAAACCTGCCTGTCTCTATAGACTGCGCCTCTGGGGACAGGGCTCAGCTAAAGGAGCAGAAGCCTGTGAAACGCGAACGACTCTGTCTGACAGCTTTGAAGAGAGCAGTGGATCTCCCAACACGGAGGTTGAGATCTGAGAAGGGGCAGTCTGCCTGCTCAAGTGGGTCACTGACCCCTGAGTAGCCTAACTGGGAGACATCACCCACTAGAGGCAGTCTGACACCCCACACCTCACAGGGTGGAGTACACCCCTGAGAGGAAGCTTCCAAAGCAAGAATCAGACAGGTGCACTCGCTGTTCAGCAATATTCTATCTTCTGCAACCTCTGCTGCTGATACCCAGGCAAACAGGGTCTGGAGTGGACCTCAAGCAATCTCCAACAGACCTATAGCTGAGGGTCCTGACAGTCAGAAGGAAAACTATCAAACAGGAAGGACACCTATATCAAAACCCCATCAGTACGTCACCATCATCAAAGACCAGTGACAGATAAAACCACAAAGATGGGGAAAAAGCAGGGCAGAAAAGCTGGAAATTCAAAAAATAAGAGCGCATCTCCTCCTGCAAAGGAGCACAGCCCATTGCCAGCAACGGATCAAAGCTGGTCAGAGAATGATTTTGATGAGATGAGAGAAGAAGGCTGCAATCCATCAAACCTCTCAGAGCTAAAGGAGGAATTACGTACCCAGCGCAAAGAAACTAAAAATCTTGAAAAAAAGAGTGGAAGAATTGACAGCTAGACTAATTAATGCAGAGAAGGTCATAAACGAAATGACAGAGATGAAAACCATGACACGAGAAATACGTGACAAATGCACAAGCTTCAGTAACCGACTCGATCAACTGGAAGAAAGAGTATCAGCGATTGAGGATCAAATGAATGAAATGAAGCGAGAAGAGAAACAAAAAGAAAAAAGAAGAAAAAGAAATGAACAAAGCCTGCAAGAAGTATGGGATTATGTCAAAAGACCAAATCTACGTCTGATTGGGGTGCCTGAAAGTGAGGGGGAAAATGGAACCAAATTGGAAAACACTCTACAGGATATCATCCAGGAGAACTTCCCCAACCTAGCAGGGCAGGCCAACATTCAAATTCAGGAAATACAGAGAACGCCACAAAGATACTCCTCCAGAAGAGCAACTCCAAGACACATAATTACCAGATTCACCAAAGTTGAAATGAAGGAAAAAATCTTAAGGGCAGCCAGAGAGAAAGGTCGGGTTACCCACAAAGGGAAGCCCATCAGACTGACAGCAGATCTCTCGGCAGAAACTCTACAAGCCAGAAGAGAGTGGGGGCCAATATTCAACGTTCTTAAAGAAAAGAATTTTAAACCCAGAATTTCATATCCAGCCAAACTAAGTTTCATAAGTGAAGGAGAAATAAAATTCTTTACAGATAAGCAAATGCTTAGAGATTTTGTCACCACCAGGCCTGCCTTACAAGAGACCCTGAAGGAAGCCCTAAACATGGAAAGGAACAACCGGTACCAGCCATTGCAAAAACATGCCAAAATGTAAAGACCATCGAGCCTAGGAAGAAACTGCATCAACTAATGAGCAAAATAACCAGTTAATATCATAATGGCAGGATCAAGTTCACACATAACAATATTAACCTTAAATGTAAATGGACTAAATGCTCCAATTAAAAGACACAGACTGGCAAACTGGATAAAGAGTCAAGACCCATCAGTCTGCTGTCTTCAGGAGACCCATCTCACATGCAGAGACATACATAGGCTCAAAATAAAAGGATGGAGGAAGATCTACCAAGCAAATGGAGAACAAAAAAAAGCAGGGGTTGCAATCCTAGTCTCTGATAAAACAGACTTTAAACCATCAAAGATCAAAAGAGACAAAGAAGGCCATTACATAATGGTAAAGGGATCAATCCAACAGGAAGAGCTAACTATCCTAAATATATATGCACCTAATACAGGAGCACCCAGATTCATAAAGCAAGTCCTTAGAGACTTACAAAGAGACTTAGACTCCCATACAATAATAATGGGAGACTTCAACACTCCACTGTCAACATTAGACAGATCAATGAGACAGAAAGTTAACAAGGATATCCAGGAATTGAACTCATCTCTGCACCAAGCGGACCTAATAGACATCTATAGAACTAGCCACCCCAAGTCAACAGAATATACATTCTTCTCAGCACCACATCACACTTACTCCAAAATTGACCACATAATTGGAAGTAAAACACTCCTCAGCAAATGTAAAAGAACAGAAATTATAACAAACTGTCTCTCTGACCACAGTGCAATCAAACTAGAACTCAGGACTAAGAAACTCAATCAAAACCGCTCAACTACATGGAAACTGAACAACCTGCTCCTGAATGACTACTGGGTACATAACGAAATGAAAGCAGAAATAAAGATGTTCTTTGAATCCAATGAGAACAAAGATACAACATACCAGAATCTCTGGGACACATTTAAAGCATTGTGTAGAGGGAAATTTATAGCACTAAGTGCCCACAAGAGAAAGCAGGAAAGATCTAAAATTGACACTCTAACATCACAATTAAAAGAACTAGAGAGGCAAGAGCCAACACATTCAAAAGCTAGCAGAAGGCAAGAAATAACTAAGATCAGAGCAGAACTGAAGGAGATAGAGACACAAAAAACCCTCCAAAAAATCAATGAATCCAGGAGTTGGTTTTTTGAAAAGATCAACAAAATTGACAGACCGCTAGCAAGGCTAATAAAGAAGAAAAGAGAGAGGAATCAAATAGACGCAATAAAAAAATGATAAAGGGGATATCACCACTGACCCCACAGAAATACAAACTACCATCAGAGAATACTATAAACACCTCTACGCAAATCAACTAGAAAATCTAGAAGAAATGGATAATTTCCTGGACACGTACACTCTTCCAAGACTAAACCAGGAAGAAGTTGACTCCCTGAATAGACCAATAGCAGCCTCTGAAATTGAGGCAACAATTAATAGCCTACCCACCAAAAAAAGCCCAGGACCAGATGGATTCACAGCTGAATTCTACCAGAGGTACAAGGAGGAGCTGGTACCATTCCTTCTGAAACTATTCCAATCAATAGAAAAAGAGGGAATCCTCCCTAACTCATTTTATGAGGCCAACATCATCCTGATACCAAAGCCTGGCAGAGACACAACAAAAAAAGAGAATTTTAGACCAATCTCCCTGATGAATATCGATGCAAAAATCCTCAATAAAATACTGGCAAACCGGATTCAGCAGCACATCAAAAAGCTTATCCACCATGATCAAGTGGGCTTCATCCCTGGGATGCAAGGCTGGTTCAACATTCGCAAATCAATCAACGTAATCCAGCATATCAACAGAACCAAAGACAAGAACCACATGATTATCTCAATAGATGCAGAAAAGGCTTTTGACAAAATTCAACAGCCCTTCATGCTAAAAACGCTCAACAAATTCGGTATTGATGGAACGTACCTCAAAATAATAAGAGCTATTTATGACAAACCCACAGCTAATATCATACTGAATGGGCAAAAACTGGCAAAGTTCCCTTTGAAAACTGGCACAAGACAGGGATGCCCTCTCTCACCACTCCTATTCAACATAGTGTTGGAAGTTCTGGCTAGGGCAATCAGGCAAGAGAAAGAAATCAAGGGTATTCAGTTAGGAAAAGAAGAAGTCAAATTGTCCCTGTTTGCAGATGACATGATTGTATATTTAGAAAACCCCATCGTCTCAGCCCAAAATCTTCTTAAGCTGATAAGCAACTTCAGCAAAGTCTCAGGATACAAAATTAATGTGCAAAAATCACAAGCATTCTTATACACCAGCAACAGACAAGCAGAGAGCCAAATCAGGAATGAACTTCCATTCACAATTGCTTCAAAGAGAATAAAATACCTAGGAATCCAACTTACAAGGGATGTAAAGGACCTCTTCAAGGAGAACTACAAACCACTGCTCAGTGAAATCAAAGAGGACACAAACAAATGGAAGAACATACCATGCTCATGGATAGGCAGAATCAATATTGTGAAAATGGCCATACTGCCCAAGGTTATTTATAGATTCAATGCCATCCCCATCAAGCTACCAATGAGTTTCTTCACCGAATTGGAAAAAACTGCTTTAAAGTTCATATGGAACCAAAAAAGAGCCCGTATTGCCAAGACAATCCTAAGTCAAAAGGACGAAGCCGGAGGCGTCACGCTACCTGACTTCAAATTATACTACAAGGCTACAGTAACCAAAACAGCATGGTACTGGTACCAAAACAGAGATATAGACCAACGGAACAGAACGGAGCCTTCAGAAATAATGCCACACATCTACAACCATCTGATATTTGACAAACCTGAGAAAAACAAGAAATGGGGAAAGGATTCCCTATTTAATAAATGGTGCTGGGAAAATTGGCTAGCCATAAGTAGAAAGCTGAAACTGGATCCTTTCCTTACTCCTTATACGAAGATTAATTCAAGATGGATTAGAGACTTAAATGTTAGACCTAATACCATAAAAACCCTAGAAGAAAATCTAGGTAGTACCATTCAGGACATAGGCATGGGCAAGGACTTCATGTCTAAAACACCAAAAGCAATGGCAGCAAAAGCCAAAATAGACAAATGGGATCTCATTAAACTAAAGAGCTTCTGCACAGCAAAAGAAACTACCATCAGAGTGAACAGGCAACCTACAGAATGGGAGAAAATTTTTGCAATCTACTCATCTGACAAAGGGCTCATTTCCAGAATCTACAAAGAACTCAAACAAATATACAAGAAAAAAACAAACAACCCCATCCAAAAGTGGGGAAAGGATATGAACAGACATTTCTCAAAAGAAGACATTCACACAGCCAACAGACACATGAAAAAATGCTCATCATCACTCGCCATCAGAGAAATGCAAATCAAAACCACAATGAGATACCATCTCACACCAGTTAGAATGGCAATCATTAAAAAATCAGGAAACAACAGGTGTTGGAGAGGATGTGGAGAAATAGGAACACTTTTACACTGTTGGTGGGATTGTAAACTAGTTCAACCATTATGGAAAACGGTATGGCAATTCCTCAAGGATCTAGAACTAGATGTACCATATGACCCAGCCATCCCACTACTGGGTATATACCCAAAGGATTATAAATTATGCTACTACAAGGACACATGCACACGTATGTTTATTGCGGCACTATTCACAATAGCAAAGACTTGGAATCAACCCAAATGTCCATCAGTGACAGACTGGATTAAGAAAATGTGGCACATATACACCATGGAATACCATGCAGCCATAAAAAAGGATGAGTTTGCGTCCTTTGTAGGGACATGGATGCAGCTGGAAACCATCATTCTTAGCAAACTATCACAAGAAGAGAAAACCAAACACCGCATGTTCTCACTCATAGGTGGGAACTGAACAATGAGCTCACTTGGACTCGGGAAGGGGAACATCACACACTGGGGCCTATCATGGGGAGAGGGGAGGGGGGAGGGATTGCATTGGGGAGTTATACCTGATATAAATGATGAATTGATGGGTGCTGACGAGTTGATGGGTGCAGCACACCAACATGGCACATG
>NC_045444.1:35918978-35934833 GCF_002776525.5 Piliocolobus tephrosceles | reverse complement strand
ATGGGTGCTGACGAGTTGATGGGTGCAGCACACCAACATGGCACATGTATACATATGTAACCTGCACGTTATGCACATGTACCCTAGAACTTAAAGTATAATAAAAAATAAATAAATAAATAAATAAATAAATAAATAAATAAAAGTGAAAAGAAACAGGTTAATTTTAGCAATCTATATTATTTAACCTTATCTATCTGAAATATTACCTCTATACTTAATGTAAACATTTTAATGAGATATTTTGCATTCTTTTCAAATATATCTTTAAAAATATTTCACCTGTGTTTTACACTTATGACACATCTCAACTCCAACTAGCCATACTTCAAATGCTCAATAGCTACATGAAGTCAGTGACTACAATTAGACACTGCAAATTCTAGATGGATTTTAATAAAATATAACAGTAATAGTTGTTGTATGTTCATCTTCTAATCTTCAAACCACTCTTCTTTTTCTTATCTTATTGCATGGACTAGAGCCTCCAGTAAAATGTTGGATGATAGTGGGGAGAACAGGTTTCTCCAGCATTGTTGCTTACTCTAATGAGTACAGTTCTTATGTTTCATGTTAAGCTTAAACTGACAAAATTGCTTGTGATCTGTTTAATGGCGAATTTTCACACAGTACTGAGTATTATTGTCTATCTAATTATTGTCTAAACTCCATTTCCTTAGGGTGAGTTATCTCCTGTGATGTCTCTACTGTAAGCAGCCACTTATTCAAGTACTCCAGATGGCTCCAAAAATACCTAAGATGTTTTAGCCCTGGTTCAGGCTGAGAGTCCTTCTACACAAACACATGAAAACCTTCACTATATGCTAAATCAATAACCTAGTACTTTAAGCAATTCTCTTTTCTAAAAATGGAAATTTAATGAAAAAAACACAGGGATATTTGAACTGATGTACTTTATGACCTTGGGAAAAACAAAACGACACACACACACAAATTAAATTATCATATTTAGAAAAATTAAATTAATTCTGAGAATAATTAATTTAATCCCAAAGTCTTATTTATTTTTAGGCAGTTAAACAATTAAAAGAATGTGTTTACTTTCCTGAAATTGTCTCAGTGGGAAGGGAAAGTCTATTAAATGACAACTCTCTATGTAGATTCATAGCTGTTAAACATAATTAGTTTTAATATTTACTGCACACTGTTTCTACTTGTTATATGGAAAGAGAAAAATATGTTAAACAAAAATGTTTTGCATGTACATATATGCATATGTGTATATATATATTGCTGTATATGTTGGTATATAAATTGCAATATATGTATGCATATATATATTGGTCTATACATATAAAACGTCTTTAACATATTTTTATCTTTCCATATAATATATAGAAATAATGGACAGTAAATATTAAAACTAATTATTTTTAACAGCTGTGAATCTTCATAGATAGTTGCCATTTGTCAGCCATTCCTAACATTATAAGAAAATAGAGTTATTAGGAAATAAAGTTATTGTTTATTATGGTTACTAGGTTGTAAGTTTATGCTGTGGTTTGAATATTATTTGTTTTTCTCCATCAAAATTCATGTTGAAATTTGATCTCCGATGTGTCGGTGTTTAAAGGTGGGACTAGTGGGTGGTGTTTGGGTTATGGGAGTAGATTCCTCATAAATGGCTTGGTGCTGTTCTTGTAGTAGCATCTTCTTGTAGGTGCTGTTCTTGGTGCTGTTCTTTTCACTTTCCTAAGACTGGATTTGTTCTCCTAGGAATGGATTAGTTCCTTCAAAAATGGGTTGTTACAAAGCCAGGATGCTCCTCAGGTTTTCCTCCTCTTTGCATGTCCCCTCCTTTTTTTTTTTGACCTTCTCTTCCATGTTGTAATGCAGCACAAATGCCCTCACCAGAAGACAGAACCTTGACCTTGATCTTCTCAGCATATAGAACTACGGGCTAAACAAACCCCTTTTCTTCCTAAATTACCCAGTCTTAGATATTCTTTTATAGCAATAAAAATGGATTAAGACAGTATATAAGATGAAAAATATACAAACTTTGTATTCAAAAATTAGTAGGGCTTTAACTTAATTAATTTTTTTTTTTTTTTTTGAGACTGAGTCTCGCTTTGTCACCCAGGCTGGAGTGCAGTGGCATGATCTCTACTCACTGCAACCTCTGCCTCCCAAGTTCAAGCTATTCTTCTGCCTCAGGCTCCCGAGTAGCTGGGATTACAAGCGTGCACCACCACACCTGGTTAATTTTTGTATTTTTAGTAGAGATGAGGTTTCACCATGTTGGCCAGGCTGGTCTTGAACTCCTGACCATAGGTGATCCTCCCGCCTCAGCCTCCCAAAGTGCTGGGATTAAAGGCATGAGCCACTTCACCCAGCCAGGGCTTTAATTTTACATCTCTTTACCTTATAACTCAAACTCATATTAAGTGGCTTCTGTACATATTAAGGGCTCTGAAGGCTCTATGATCAAAATTAAGAGAAAAGCAAAATTTATTTCATATATTCAGAAGAAATATAATAGAGAAGGACAATATTTCACATTTTCCTTTGTAAGGAACTGCATCCAAGTTTTCATCCAAATTGTCTTTTCTAATCCGTTTAGTATTTTTGTTTCCTACCTGCTTTGGGGTACAGGTTTAATACATATACAAATTATTCTATTGTCTTCTCCTTCCAAGAAGATACAATTAACATAACTCTCCTATTTCTTCACTAAACACAGCTTAGAACTCTGGACATTTTATATGAAACAAGCATAAGATGACTCCAAAAGGTAGAGACAAGGCAGAATTGCTAGGGAATTTGAGACCAAAGGAATGACACATTAGTAAGTTTTCCAGGCATGCTTTCTGATTCACATGTCCTTAAATTAAAGCCGAAGAAGTCAGTAAGGCAGAAATGTTTTTCAATAAATTGACAAACTTCTAGCAAGATTGATGATATAGTTAGGACATTTGTGCCCTTCAAACCTCATGCTGAAATTTGATCCCCAGGATTGGAGGTGGGACCTAGTGGGAGATGTGTGAGTCATGAGGGCAGACTCCTGAATGGGTTGGTGCCATGATTACGGTAATGGGTTCTCACTCTATTAGTTCACATGAGACCTGATTGTTACAAAGAGCATGGCCATTCCTCCTCTCTTCTTCTTGCTCCCTTTCTCACCATGTGACATGCCTGTTTTCTTTCCTCTTTTGCCATAATTGAAAACTCCCTGAGGCTCTCACTAGAAGCAGATGCTGGTGCTTTACTTCTTGTACAGCCTGCAAAACCATGAGCCAAATAAACCTCTTTTCTTTATAAATTGCTTAGCCTTAGGTATCCCTTTATAGCAAGGCAAAACAAAATAAGACAACTGACAAAGAATGAAAGACAGAAGATAAAAATTACCAATACCAGAAATAAAACAGGGTATATCCTTATAGTCTCTCTAGACATTAAAAGGATAATAGGGGAAAACAATGAACATCTCTACACACGTCTGACAACTTCAACAAAATGGACTAAACCTTCAAAAAACACACAAACTATCAGCAACTCACCCAATAGGATACATATGTACACACACACACACATATATATACGTATGTGTGTGTGTGTGTGTGTGTGTGTATGTTTTTTTTGAGATGGAGTCTCACTCTGTTGCCCAGGCTGGAGGGCAGTGGCATGATCTCGGCTCACTGCAACCTCCGCCTCCCGGGTTGAAGCAATTCTCCTGTCTCAGCCTCCTGAGTAGCTGGGACTACAGACGCATGCAGCCACATCTGGCTAATTTTTTGTATTTTTTGTAGAGATGGGGTTTCACTGTGTTGCCCAGGCTGGTCTCAAACTACTGAGCTCAGACAATCTTCCCACCTCGGCCTCCCAAAGTGCTAGGATTACAGGCATGAGCCACTACGCCCAGCTGAAAGAGATAATTTAAATAGAACTTTAAATTAAAGTTCTATTTATTAAAGTAATTGAATTCATAATTGTAAAACTCCCCAAAAGAAATCTGCAGGCCCAGATAATTTCACCAGTGAATACCTATAATTGGTTAAAGAAAAATTAATACCAATTCAACTCAAAGTCTTCCATAAAGTGTGATGAGTGATCACTTCACAATTTATTTTATGAAGTTATCATTACTCTGTTGCCAAAAATCAGAGAAAGTCAGTACAAAAAAAGAAACTGACAAATGAAACAACAATTTAATATCCCTAATAAATATAGATGCAAAATTCTTAAAACATTAGAGATAGAATTCAGCAATATATAAAAAGAATTATATACCATAACAACATGAGATTTATTCTAGGAATTAAAGCCTGGTTCAATATTTAAAAATCAATCAATGTAATCTACTATGTCAATAGGTTAAAGAAGAAAAATTACATGACTATAGTAATCAATGCAGAAAAAAATTTAACAAAACTTAATAGTCATTCAAGATAAAATCTATCAGAAAAATAGGAGTAGAGGAGAATTTCTAAAATTGATAAAAGACATCTGCAAACATCTTACAGGTGACATATGCTTAATGGTACACACACACACACACACACACACGCACACACACACACCCCTCCCAGAACTAATAAGTTTGATCAGCAAGATCTTAGAACACATGATAAACATACAAAAATCATCTTTATTTCTCAATACTAGCTATAAACATGTGGGTGCAATGGAATTAAAAATGTGGTTCCATTTGCAATCACTCAAGAAAATAATGGAATACTTAGGTGCAAATCTAATAAAACAAACATGTATAGGACTTATATGATGAAAACTGCAAAATTATGATGAAAGAAATCAAAGAATATCTAAATAAATCAAGAGATGTACCATGTTTATGGATTGAAAAACTCAACCAAATGTGACCAAGGACACAGAGAAAGTGAGTTACTGATGCATTGCTTCTGGGAATGTAAAATGGCACAACTGATCTGAAGAGTCATAATTTCTTTAAAAATTAAACATTCAACTACAGTATGACCCACATTTTTTTTCTCCTGGACATTTATATGAGATAAATGAAAATCTGTGTTCACATAAAAACTCATACATGAATGTGTATAACAGCTTTATTCATAGTAACCCCAAACTGGAACAATCCGGTGTCCTGCAGTGGGTGAAGAGTTCAATGGAATCATACTCAACAATAAAAAGCAACAGACTAATGATTTACACACCAACCTGAATGAATCTTCAGAGAATTATGATGAGTATATATTTACTTAATGGTATCTCTGTATACCTTTTATATAACATTCTTGAAATGATAAAGTTAGAGAAATGGAGAATAGATTAGTGTTTCCAGGGGTTAAGGAGTAGTTAAAGGTGAGAGAGAAGTAGGTGTGGCTGCAAAAGGGCCATGTGAGCGATCTTTGCGGTGAGAGAAATGCTATGTATCTTGCTTATAAATATCAATATCATGGTTGTGATATTGAATTTATAGTTTTGCAAAATGTTACCACTGGTTGAACTTGAATAAAAGGTGTGCAGGATCTCTCTGTATTATTTTTACAGCTACATGTGAATCTACAATTATCTCAAAATAAGTCTATTTAAATTTTAAAAATATTCCATCTAATATAGGTACCCAATCAGAAGCCTATAGACTATGAATAAAATTGTTAACTTTCATTAGGTGGGGATTCTAATAATCATAATTGAGGAAGACTGAGAAGTTTTTACAAATAAAAAGTTGTAAGGAAAATAAATAAAATGCCTTACAGAACAGATTCAGATAAAATAACTCTTTTTATCTCTGTCACTTGGGTTGAGGAAATCTGAGGTGGATGCACTCTAGAACCTTGAAATTTGAATTCTCTGAGACTTCAAGGTTTTGTAGAAGTGACCCATTCTTCTTTAAAGTAGACTGGTGGCAAAGGGTACCAGCTTTAGAAACACAATTATGGCTATCTCTATGGCTATAGTCCAGGGCTGACAATAAGAGATGCTGTTACAGATCTGGGCTCTCTAGCAGCGATGAGATGACAGATGAACAAATAATTGCGGCCAGGTGATGACACTTTAGCATCAGAAAGAAAGTGATCACAACTATCATGATAAACGGCAAGGTCAGAATGGCAGTCTTGGGATCTGACCCACAGAGAGTATGGAGATGGTTAATTGAACATTGAGGTCCAAGGGCAAAATGGATCAGTGGCCAATGAGGGTCCTGTTTATTCTTTATTGTAATAAGAAGAAATCAAGAATGGATAATCAGAAGGCTGAGACCAGCCAACCCCAGAAAAAGTCATAAATCCTTTGCTTAATTTCCAGGCCTGAACCAATTATAATATTTAAATTCCACTGACTGAGGGAGAGGCTAAGTATAAATGAAGAAAGACTTTGCAATACCAAGGCAAGTATGGATTGAAAGCATTTCCCAGTTCTTATAAAGCTATTTACAGTAGTCACCCCTTATCTGCAGTTCTGATTTCCAGTTTCAGTTACCTGTGGTCAACCAAGATTTGAAAATATTAAATGGAAAATTCCAGAAGCGAGTAATTCATAAGTTTTAAATTGCACGCTATTCTAAGCAGTGTGAATCATCTTTTTGTCTAGTGTATTCACTCTGCTTATATTACCTGCCCATTAATCACTTAGTAGTCATCTTGGTTACTAGATAGACTGTTGCACCATGGCAGTGCTTATGTTCAAGTAACCCTTATATTACACAATAATGGCCCCAAGGCACAAGAGTAATGATGATACCATATTGTTATAATAGTTATATTTTATTATTAGTTGTTGTTAATGTCTTATTGCCCCTTATTTATAAATTAAACTTTATCATAATTATATATGTATAGAAAAAAGTATAGTACAGGTGATTCCAGACTAATGATATTTCAACTTTTGATTTTTTGACTTTACAATGGTGCCAAACATCACAATTTTGACATAAAGTACAGTATTCACGAGATTTTGACTGTGCAATGGCACTAAACCATCACAATGTTGACATAATGTACAATAGTCAATAAATTACATAAGATATTAAGTACTTTATTATAAAAAAGGCTTTGTGTTCAATGATCTTGCCCAATTGTAGGCTGATGTGCATGTTCTGAGAATGTTTAATGCTAGAATAACCTATGATGTTTGGTAGGTTAGGTATATTAAATGCATTTTTCACTTACATTATTTTCAACTTACAATGAATTTACTGGGATGTAATTCTACTGTAAGTTGAGGGGCATCTGTATATATAGGCATTGGTATTATCCATAGTTCCAGACATCTACTGGGGGTCTTACAATGTATCCCCCATGTGTAAGAGAGGACTACTGTACTCAGATAATCACATACTGGAGTAAGAAAAATACTAAAATATTTTGAGGATAGTAGGATACTAGGTCCAAATCGGCACTGATACTGAGGAACCCAAAGTGTTATTGTGGCCACTGTTACTGTTGGGACCTGCAGTAGCCAGATTATAAATGGAATCCTGTCCCAAGATAAAAACGACATTGATCTGCTGGGTCCATGGACATAACTTTAAATATTTCCCTTGTCCCAAAATGCAGAATTGGAAACAACATACTTGTAATAATACAACTCGGGAAGACTAAGTGGAGGCCCTGTAATTGCCCCTATCCCAACCAAGATATTAAATCCAAAATAACACAATATCCCTGGAACATTAGGTAATAATTAGTGTCACCCATAAAAATTTAAAGGATGTAACCTTGATTGTCACCATCATGTCCCCATATAATTCAGTATTCTGGTCTCTCCAAAAAAAAAAAAAAAAAATCAACAAAAAACAACAGTTGGATACTGGAAGATGACTTATAGATGGTTATAAACTTAAACGAGTAGGAGCCTTGACTGGAACTGATGTGACAAGTAAGATATCTTTGCTGAAACAGAGGGCAAGGGCATTGTAAATGGCCATTGATCTGATGTATGCATCATTTTCCATCCATATCAGCAAAAAGGATTAAAAGTAGTTTATATTCACATGTCTAGAGGTACCATAACAAGGTCATATTGGTTCATATCATTTTAATCAGCCAACGTGATCATGAAGTTGTAGGCTCCTGCAGGACTTGGTAAGATACACGGTGCTCTAGACAGTAAGAGGTAATTCCTACAAATATTCAGTGAAGATTTTAGGAGTTTGCTGGTCTGGGACATAGTAGGATATTTCCTCCAAAGTAAAGGACACAGTAATACATTTCAAAACACCCAACAACACACAACAAAAGGCATAATACAATGGCACAACACTATTCAGTCTTGGGAATGCTGCTGTGACCCATTTACAGAGTCAGATAGAAAACTACCAGATTTCATTGGGATCCAGAGATAGAAAGAGCTCTGTTTCTGTGATGCAAGCAACCCTGTCATTTGCTTCCTATGACCCACCTGGTGTCTGTGTGGGAAGAGATGCTGTACAGGGTTTACAGCAAGCAACCCTAAGTTTCTGGAGCAAGGCCATGCCATCTAAAGCTCAGAAATATGCACCATTTTAAAATCAGGTCCTGGTAGCATCTGGTCATGGGGCACCAAATGGCCACACTGGCAGAACTATATATCATGATTTGGCTTCTGTCAGATTCAGCAAGTCATAAGAAATGCGGGCAGACACACTTCATCGTAAGACAGAGTGGTACATTCAGGAGAAGACATGAGCAGGTCCAAAGTAAGCTGCAAAAGTAGGTTCCACAGAATTCCAAGTCATCTACCATCATTGCACTACCTCCTCACCATCAGGTCACACTATGGCCAAGCCGAGAGTCCCATGTGAGTAACTCATGGAGGAGGAAAATGGTCGAGCTTGGTTTAAAGATAGTTCAGCCCAGTGAGTGAAAGTTGAAAAGGAACTCTTCCTAAGCCACAGTCCTACTCAGGGAGGGCCTTGTAAGGTGGCAATAAGCAGAAATTCTCACAATAAATAGTTTTCAATGGTAGATATTGTCATGCACTTTGTGTGAGAAAAGAAGTGGCCTTAGGTAAAGAAAATATATGGCTACATGATCCAGGTCCTAGAAGGAAGAAGGTTAGAAGCTCAGAGACCAGGAGGTCTCTGAGATGGATTTATAGGTGTGAGCATGGAGTATAAGTACCTTGGTATCACATGTTAACACTTATCAAAGAGCACATGTTAAATCACGGGCCATGAACCAGGAAGTAGATGAAATGGCCCAGTGACCTGATGTCAACTAGCCTCTCCTGTCCTGGCACAACAAGCTTGTGAATGTAGTAGCAAGGGCAGCAGGAATAGAAGCTACACATAAGGTCAAAAGTAAGAGTTCTCACTGACCACGTCCCATCCAGCCTTTGCCTCTGCCTATTATCTAACCTGTCAACAATAAGGACCAATGTTGAACTACCATTATGGCACTATCCATCAAGTTCAATCAGCTACTTATGGCAAGTTCATTACATTGAACTCCTTCCACTCTGACAGAGGGTGGCAGTTTATCTTTACTGAGATTAACACTTAGCTGCCTTTCCTGCCCACAGGATCTTTTCCAGCACCTCTACTCAGGGACTTAGAGATTGCTCCACTGACACTGGTTTCTTCATAATGTTATCTTGAAACAAAGGACCCGCTCTACAGTAAGATACAGAAATTGATGTAAGACTGTGGAATTCACTGGTCCTATCACACTGGTCCTGCACCACCGAGAAGCTGCCAGCTTGATATGGCATGAAAACACCTTTTGAAGATGCACCTGGAGTGCCAACCAGAATATGTATCTTGAATGTTTGGTGTCCTTCAGGACAGCATATACACTCTAAATCAATGACCATTTCATGGTACTGTGCCCCTAATAGAAAGAAAATATGGGCTTGGGAACCTAGGAGTAGAAGTATAAGCAGGCCTGTTTATCATCATTCCTATGGTACCCATGTGAGGGACTGGTGTGTCCTGTACCTAAAACTTTAATCTCTTTGGGTCTGGAGTTCCTTGTTCCCAGAGGGGAAATGCTTCCACCATGGTATACTTATACTACAAAGAGAAATCCACTAATTGGTGAATGTTTCAAAATTTTTAATTGACTGTTCAAGGCTGTGAATTTTATCCATTCATTGTTCTCCAGATTCCAAAATATGTAAAAGCTACTAACCAAAGTGAACATTAGTGAAAAAAATTCTGAAAATTCCTTACTTTAGTATCCAAGTTCTAAGAAAAGATTCTAGCATCTCATAGATTATCAGTATTGGATGAATGAATGAATGAATAAATAAATGAATGAATCATTTGCAATAAACGTAAAGTGGGTGAAAAACGCAAGTACAGAGTGTGTGACAGTCTTTTGGAATGTTGAACTTCTATTGGAACTAAAAATACATATTGCTACTCTATGGTCATAAAAAATACATTTACTTTAGTGAAAAAAGGCAGAAATCGCAAATGAAATGTTGGCTTAAAAATGCACAATTCACTAGACTAGCTCAGGTGCTCTGTTGTCATTCTTATTAGCAGTGATAATAGTGTTACTGCCGGGCGCGGTGGCTCACGCCTGTAATCCCAGCACTTTGGGAGGCCGACACGGGCGGATCACGCGGTCAGGAGATCTAGACCATCCTGGCCAACATGGTGAAACCCCGTCTCTACTAAAAATACAAAAAAATTAGCCGGGTGTGGTGGCGGGCGCCTGTAGTCCCAGCTACTGGGGAGGCTGAGGCAGGAGAATGGCGTAAACCCAAGAGGCGGATCTTGCAGTGAGCCGAGATTGCGCCACTGCACTCCAGCCTGGGGGACAGAGCAAGACTCCGTCTCAAAAAAAAAAAATAATAATAATAATAATAATAATAGTGTTACTACTAATTAGTGTTAGCAGCAATATAATTAACATTGATATTTTAGTGTTAATGCTGAATTTTTATGGTATTCAACTTAATAAAAAATCTGTAAGTAGAAAAAATACACAATTCATTAAATGTCCTCATTCAATAAAGTAGTTGTTACAGGTATCACCATTATAAATTGATATTTTGGAATACTATAGGATGCAAAAACAAAGACAAAAAGTAGAAACTGGCCAGGCGCGGTGGCTCACGCCTGTAATCCCAGCATGTTGGGAGGCCGAGGCAGGTGGATCACGAGGTCAGGAGATCGAGACCATCCTGGCTAACATGGTGAAACCCCGTCTCTACTAAAAAAGTACAAAAAATTAGCCGGGCATGGTGGCGGGTGCCTGTAGTCCCAGCTACTCGGGAGGCTGAGGCAGGAGAATGGCATGAACCTGGGAGGCGGAGCTTGCAGTAAGCCAAGATCACGCCACTGTACCTCCAGCCTGGGCGGCAGAGTGAGACTCTGCCTCAAAAAAAAAAAAAAAAAGTAGAAACTGGACCGGGCATGGTGGCTCACGCATGTAATCCCAGCACTTTGGGAGGCCAAGGTGGGTGGATCACGAGGTCAGGAGTTCGAGACCAGCCTGACCATCATGGTGAAACCACATCTCTACTCAAAATACAAAAATTAGTTAGGCATGGTAGCACACACCTGTAATCTCAGCTACTGGGGAGGCTGAGTCAGGAGAATCGCTTGAACCTGGCAGAGGTGGAGGTTGCAGTGAACTGAGATCATGCCAATGCACTCCAGCCTGGGTGACAGAGCAAGATTCCGTCTCAAAAAAAAAAAAAAAAAGATAGAAAGAAATTTTCATACTTTATATGTCTACCAATCAGGCTTTAAAAAAAAGAAAACTTCATACTGTATATGACTACCAATCAGGCTTTAGTCAATACAATGCTCATGCCATTGAAATTGTAAGGTATGTCTTTCTTTATTCATATCATTGCAGACAAGGCTTATCATTTGTTTTCTTCTAAAAGATATAAAGTTAAACTAAATATTTGCTGTCACTGTCAGGACCTTTAACTAAAATTTTATATTTTTCAAATGGTTTTTTGGGGGTTGGGGGACGGGGCAGAGTCTCGCTCTGTCACCAAGGCTAGAGTGCAGTAACCCAATCATGGCTCACCACAGTCGCAATCTCCTGAGCTCAAGTGATCCTCCCACCTCGGTCTCCCAAGTAGCTAGGATTTCAGTCATGCACTACCCTGTCTGGCTAATTTTTGTATTTTCTGTAAAGATGAGGTTTCTCCAGGTTGCTCAGGCTAGTCTCAATTCCTGGGCTCAAGTGATGCTTGGCCTCTCAAAGTGCTGGGATTCCAGGTGTGAGCCACCACACCTGGTCTTATGCTCATGTTTATTACCTCTTAATTCTCACAGCTTTGTAAGAGTTAGTTCCCTAAAACAAATCCTCCATTTTATAAAGGAGATAATTGAGACTGAGACAGCATCAGTGACTCTGTAAAGTCATCCAGGTGTGTCTGACTTCCAAATGGCTCTGTCCTCCTGTGCTGGCTACCATCTATGCTGCTGAGGAAATTGATTTCACTGTGGTTTTGTTACTGTCTCCTCATGGCTCAGCCTGACTTTTGTTGGAGTCATGCTTTGGTTTGGGTTTGTCTTTTGCTCTGTGGTTTTGGCACAGTCCCTAAATATGCCCTGTTTATTCTATCCATATGGCAGTTTTCATTTGATGCCACACAGTTTGCAGTCTTAGAGGATGGCTCATGTTTGAATTTCATGTTACTCTTACAGGTCAGTCTGATATCCACCACCCAGTTCTCCAGGTGGGAGAACAATCAAAGAGCCTTAGGGGAAAGAGGGATTCTCAGGGCTGGCCTTGTGGCCTTCCTACATGATGAAGATGTGAAGGCTGGATTTGATAATGAAGAGTCTTCTTTGTGTTCTCTCATTATTTATGCCACATCTGCCTCTCAGTATTTGTGTCAATGAGTCACTGTAATTACAGCCGTTGGATAATTTCCTCCGTTTTACAACACAAACCCGACTGTGTGAGTGCTCCATCAGAGAAAAACATTTATTTCCTTGCAGCACCATCAGGCAGCAAGGTCTAGCTTTCTTGAGATGTGGTTATTAGCCAAGTCAGATGAAATGGCTTCTGTTCTTACTCATGCTAACTGAAAGTGAGACTTGAGGAGCTTAGCTGATTATAGAGACACAAAGGATCAGAATTCTTATTTTCTATATAAAAGCCCAAATTTTGACTGAGGATCTTGCTTAAAAAATGATTTATGGAAAAATAAACTATGGTGACCCAGAAATGGAGGGGTGGGGGTGAACTGGGGAGAATCACACTTCACTGTTTCTGTTCACTAGTACCCCCACCCCAAAACGAATAAGTAGCTCATACCATCTAGCAAGATGTTATAAGGCAAAATATCTGGTTTAATTAAATACAAAAATAATTCTTGAAAGTTGTATGTATGATAGAACCTAGGTGTTTTCAGTTCCTCCATCCTGTTGCTTGTTCATAGCCTAGTTCCCAAGATGAATTAAAAAATACTGGGTCTGGAGCAGAAACTCTACTATGCCATAAGACAGAACTAATCTTGTAATTCTACCACATTGCAGGAGGAGAAAAAAGACCTTGTATATCATGACTCTTTTTTTTGATTAATACTATGGGTGTTCATGACTGAAGTGCCATTCATCATTCTATTTGTGAGTCACTAGGTGAATCGTGAGACACTGTAAACCAGCCCTTATTTAACTGTGTTTTATGTTTTCTCCAGGAAAATACAAATTTCCTTTTCTACCCCTAGCACTGTACTACACCAAAGACTAGAAAAAGCAAATGAGGCCACAAAGAAATGGAAAAAGAAAAATAATGTTAAGTTATTTTTGAAGATATCCAGAGAGGATGCTTTCCTGTTGCTAACATGGAGGCAATGCTTGTCTTACACATCTAAGTTGAAGAGGCTCACTGTCCATATGATTTGAGGTCACATAAGAACTGACCGTAAATGTCTAACCTTCACTTTCACTCTTTCTTAGTCCCACAAGGTTTTGCCTCTAGAATGTTGTGGTTAAAATTCAACCTAGGAGGATTCACAGACTAATTTCTCCACTTCCATTAGTATGGATAATTTCTGTAATTTTCCAACTTTTTTTTTTTTTTTCAAAACAGATTACTTTCTCAAAAGAAAGTATAAGGCAGAGCTCTAACATGGGTTGAGTATCCCCAATACAAAAATGTGAAATTTAAAATGTTCCACAATCTGAAACCTTTTGAGCACTGACATCATGCTCGAAAAGAATTGCATATTGGAGCATTTTAGATTTGAGGTTTTTCTTTAGGGTTGCTTAACCAGTAAGTATAATGCAAATATTCCAAAATAAAAAAAAAATTGAAACATTACTGATCCCAACATTTTGGATAAGGTATACTCAATCTGTATTGCAAAATAAAGGGGATGGAGATGTTTTCTGTTTGAAAAGACGAGATTGGAGAGTTCCCAGTTACCCTGAAAAAATCCTTCCCAGATGTGACTGTGAGACCCATCCATGAGACATTACTGCTCTATGAAACATACTTTTAAAAGCCCTGAAATACCGTTTGGCTTGGGAAAAGACAACTGAACCCTGTGAGAATCCAAACTAAGTGATCTTGTGGTGGGGCTAAAAGGCAGGTAGACAGCAAGGAAGGATGAGCAGTGGAAGGTGATGCCAGTGCGGACAGTTTTCAGTGGGAGCCACAGTAAGGCCACTGGAGTTGGCATTCAACCATCCATGCAGGTATTAACAGTGGGTTTTCACTAGCGTCATGGGAATCCTGAAGCATTTCCAACTCCTAATCTCATGCCTAAGTTTTGGATGCCAATGATCTCTAATCCACATGTGATCATCTTCCCAGGGTTGTATGTGGTTTTTTTCTGATGTGCTATGGTTGGAGAAATTGAGAAAGCAACACAGAGCAGCTGCACCCCAGGGAGGCATATTATAAAGTAGTTTAAATGGGAGTTTATCCTAGCCTCAGGCCATGCCTCACTAACGGAGAAGCAGGAAAAAATCAACAGAGGTATGGTATTTTTAGGGTGTACCCAGACAACTTTATGTCTGAGATAAAAATAAAATCTCAGAGAACTCTAATAACCCTCAGCAACTCTCAGCAGAGCATTAAGCTCTAAAGACCAAAATCCTTATTTGATAAGTAATGGATATCAGTAAATATTAAAATTACTAGGTGTGTTAAATAAAAACTGTGAACAAACAAGTTAGATTTTTTTTTCTTTGAAAGTGGCTTGGCTTTTATTGTTGGGAGCTCATAAAAGCTTCCTTGTGATCACCCCCTTTTAGGTAAGAATTATTCTTCATGGTTAAAAAACAAAAAATGTGTTTTAACTGGGGTGATGTAGGCTAAAATTGCTCCAAGCGATTTTGTATAGTGGAATTTCAGAGTAAAAAATTAACTACAAACCACTGACCGGGTCCATTGTCTTTCTCAATGCTACAATTTTGCTGCTGGAAAAGGGGGTTTGCTATTCAAGGATGCAAAAGTGTGATTCAAGAATCAAGCCTTTTTATCTCTCATGGGATATTGTCCTTTATCAGAGCATTCTTGGTGGATAAACATGTAAATTATTATGCAAAGCAGGATGGAGTAATTCAAATTGACAGTTGCCCTATTTAAAAAAAATAAAAATGTGGAAGCCTTGAACATGTGTCTGCTGACAACAAAGGAGGTTCTTGTTAAAATCAACATTGTTTGGTGTCATTTTCACATATATTTCAAGCAGATGAATTTGCTTTCTTTACTTTCTATTATAAAATTGCTTTTTTTCTACCAGTATATTTAACAGAGACAATTTCAATAGGAAATATTAAATTGTAGTTATATGTATATATATAACTATATATAAAAATATGTATACATTTATATACTATATATAAATTGTAGGTATATATAACTACAATTTAAATAAATTTAATAAAAATAAATTTAATAAATAATAAATTATATATATAACTATATTTATATAACAGAGAATAGATTCTTTCCTATTTCCTTTACCATTCTCTTTTTTTTTTTTTTTTTTTTTTTTTTTTTT
>NC_045444.1:35916078-35918878 GCF_002776525.5 Piliocolobus tephrosceles | reverse complement strand
TGGTCTCGATCTCCTGACCTCGTGATCCACCCGTGTCGGCCTCCCAAAGTGCTGGGATTACAGGCTTGAGCCACCGCGCCCGGCTCCTTTACCATTCTCTTAACAACTATGAAGCTGCTATATTGCACCTTCAATGAAGATCATTCATCTATAGCTAGCAATTACTTCCAAAGAATTAATTGATGGCCACATTTAAAAGAGAACACCATTACAATTTTTTATTGAGCTACCACCAATTCTACCAGTTTACCTGCACCTACACCCATCGAGTCTGCCTTTCTTTCCTACTGGGACAGCAGATGGAGTTGGCCTTGTTCTTATCTACGACAAATCCTCCACTTGTTCCCTGGTTCCTTTGCCCTCATAACTGCTCTGTGGCTTTTATCCAGCAGAATTTCCTTTCTCTTTGGTATCGTTACTTTCTCCCTATTTACCTTTTTATCATTCCCACCACCATGAGTGCAATATCACTGATCTTAAAATAAACAGTAAATGGTGGTGACTCCAAATCCTTTTATTGCCACATTTCTCGACTTCCCTCCACAGCAAGACTCCTTGAGAAAGGTTCTGTATGTTTTTGCTGTTTTCACTTCTTTACCTCCTATTTTCTCCTTAACCAATTCAAATCAAGCTTACATTCTCATTTCATCCACTGGTATGGCTCAATGTGTTAAGATTTCCAATGATACACATCTTTGCAAAGATAGTGGTTAATTTTTTTTTTTTTTTTTTTTTGTCTTCCTTTCACCTGATTTCCTAGTGGCTCTTGATTCTTTTCTTCTTAGATAAGTTCTTCTCTACGCTTAGAGGAAGCTTTGGCTTCCTTCAATTTAGGGTCTTTTCCAACTGTTGAAACATTGATGTCCTTTAGGTATCTCTCCAGCCATCTCCTCTATGACTACATTCACTCTCTAAGTGATTTATCTAGTCTCACGACTTTGAAAATGAATTCCATCATGGTAACTTTTAAATGTTATTTTCTAAATCTAGCTTCCTTGCTGTACTCTGTACTCATTTAACTGCCTTTTTCACGTCTCTAGTTGGAGGTCTAGTAGTCACTACAAACTTAACATGGCCAAAAAATAACTATTGATCCCCTTGCCAAACACACACACATATACAAGTACCAGAATCTTCTTCTTACTAAGTTTTCAACATTTATATAAACAGCAATGTTATCCATCTAGCTCTTAGGGTCAAAATTCCAATTTTATTTATCACTGTCCAACTCACATCCAATGCATCAGTAAAAGTTGTTCTGCCTGCAGCACTGGTTTTGAATTTGAACTCTACACTACAAGAGTCAAATACATCATCTCTAGACTGGCCTTCTGTAATTGTCTCCCCCACCACAATTTTTTCACCTCATTATAGTCAGGGTATTTAATTTTTTTTTTGGCTTGTGATCTACCCACATTGTACATGATCTGGCACTTGTTACCTCTTAAAGCCATCTCCCTGTACCCTTCCTCAGGTTTGTTACTCTCAGACACACTAGTTGGAATATTGACTTCCCAGCACATTACTGCTCCGTCTCTATATTCAAAATGCAGTTTAAATGGTACCTTCTCAAGAGAAGCTTTCCCAGGCCAGTGTGGCTAAGCAAGAACTATAAACCTTCCCTTCAACAGCATTTTTTTCTCTTTCTTATGTACTTATTTGTAGCACTTAATATTACTACAGCGTACTGTTTTGAATGTTTATGTTTTATTTTTTCATTGTCTATCTCATAAACGAAACAAGATTCTTGGGAGTAGATACTTTGTTTTGTTTCCTGAAATCTTAACTAGTGCCTAGCACACAGTATGTTCTAGTAAATATTTGGTAATGTATTACTTGACTTAATCATCATTCACACAGGGATTTTACCTCTGCTGTTGTATTTTTTGTACCTGAATAAAGTTCATGAAGCTTCACTGAACCAAAGAAAGATAATTAGCTTTTTTTTTTTTTTTTTCAGTGTTACCCAAGACAGAGCTAGACAGAAATGGTTTTAAATTAGAGCAATCTTTAGGAAATGTTCTAACATATTAAGTAAGATTTTTAGATGATATAATTACCTATATAATAAATGGAAGTGAACTAAATATATGAATAAGTAAAATGAAGCAACTCATACTATTAATAGATTTAAGAGATGTTGAATCCAGTAGTTGCAACTCAATTTAACAGTGTGCACAATTGACTGGTAGTTGACGACATTCTCCTATTGGGCACATCACCTCTGCCCTTTCCACTCCCACTCTTTTCAAAGCATATGCATTGTGCAAAATGTTTTTTATTTGTATTCTGTCACTTATGGGTAGTTAATTGAATGGGTACTGATGGTGTCAGGCAATATAGCCTATAGCTATAAGATCCACTATTATTGCTCAAGATAAATTCCAAAAACACATTTGATACTTGGAGAGGATTCCTAGGAAAATACCCACAACCTATCAAGGATGATTGTAGAAAAATAGTGGCAGTAAACAGAAAGAGTCATGCTTTGCTTAAACTTGTTCAGTCCCTTATGAAACATAAACATAAAATTATCTGTGGTTGTTTTATAGAGATGGAGAATATATAATTTCTTTCTTTTTTTCTTTTAAAAATTAGACAGCTTCTCCTATGGAACTGTTGAGCTGAAGACAAACCTTTCAAGGTGTTTACTGTTTCCAGGAGAATCAAAGAATTTTAGAAGGTGAAGGATGGATTTCCAATGTTTCTTGAACCAGTTTTCAGAGATAAAATTGGAGCCATTTATCCCCATTATGTAGAGACACTTCTTTTGTAGGTTTTTCTTTCAGTGTTTATCTTT
>NC_045444.1:35802961-35911078 GCF_002776525.5 Piliocolobus tephrosceles | reverse complement strand
AAGTTCATTCCTGATTTGGCTCTCTGCTTGTCTGTTACTGGTGTATAAGAATGCTTGTGATTTTTGCACATTTATTTTGTATCCTGCTAATATCATACTGAATGGGCAAAAACTGGAGAAATTCCCTTTGAAAACTGGCACAAGACAGGGATGCCCTCTCTCACCACTCCTATTCAACATAGTGTTGGAAGTTCTGGCTAGGGCAATCAGGCAAGAGAAAGAAATCAAGGGTATTCAGTTAGGAAAAGAAGAAGTCAAATTGTCCCTGTTTGCAGATGACATGATTGTATATTTAGAAAACCCCATTGTCTCAGCCCAAAATCTCCTTAAGCTGATAAGCAACTTCATCAAAGTTACTTTTCTTATGGCGTTGAAATGAAGGAAGAGGTTGAAACAGAACTTCCTTGTCATACTGTCTTAGGAAAACTAGGCCCCATCTGATTGGTTACTGTGAATCTCTTGTTTTTGGGAAGTTGGCCTGTTTCAAAGTTTAGTTTGATTACTTGGCACTTAGCACAAGTGACTAGATTCTGGTTTTGTCTGATCTGTTAGGACCCAGATGGCCTCCCATAAATTTTAACACATTTTTTTGTTCCATATCTAGTGGTAATCTAATACTGTATGGCTGAAATAAGACACGTAAGACACTCTGCACACTCTAAGATATGTAATCCATCAATTCATTACATGTTGTTTTACCGTTTAATTTCCACAACAAAAGTAGCAAGTAGTATCCTTATTTTACAATGAGAACACTAAGGCTCAGGAACTAAAGTACGTTGCCTGTGATGCTGTGAGCAGTGAGGAGCGGTGTTACAGGTAGATAGGCATGAGCAGGGCAGGAGAGAGTGCTCCTCCCACCCACTAGAAATGTTGGGTGACAGTTTGGCAATTATCGCATTGCCTCTCTAAAAATGATAATTTGGCAGCCAGGGAGGGACCATCTCCTGATGGTCCACACCTGTTAACATTAAAAGTGTTAATTGAATGCCGGCCCCAGGGAGAAGCAGCTTCTTGGGCGTGCATGTTAAGAGATAAAATGGCGAAGTACGATGTTCCAGGAGGACACACCACCAAAAGAATGAAAAAAAGCCACAGATGGGCATGCATATGATTCCCTAAACACACAGCGTGTGCTCTCTTCCAAAGGGTCAGGAAAGCACTGCGAATGCAGGAAGCCCACCCTAAGGGAAGAATCATGGGAAAAAAGGTCGAGTTTAAAGACCCCCCTCCCTTTTTTTTTGCTGTCTTCTTCTCTCTCTTGGACCTTCAGGTACCTGTTCCCAATGAATTTTCCTTTCTTTCCTGTTCTAAAGCCTTTCTAAATAAACTTCCACTCCTCCTCAGAAACTTGCCTCGGTCTCTTTTTCTGTGTTATGCCTCGCAGTCAAATTCTCTCTTCTGAGGAAACAAGGACTGAAGTTGCTACGGACCCCAAAGGATACGCAGCTGGTAAGTCAGGGTGACTCAGATCTCTTCCACCAGTAACAGCAGAACTGAGATTTATGTACAGTCGGATCTCCTTGGCCCAGATTGATTCATACACCTTAGAGAAAAGATTGGAAAGTCTATGGAATCAATTTTGAGAAATGCTGTATTGGGACATACACGCTGGTTGTATCATAATTAAATGCTTGTGTTTGCATTTATCTCCCTAAACTCAGAGGCCCTTGAGGGACAGACATCTGGCTTCTTCATCTTTGTATCTGTAGTTCAGTACAGCATTGTTAAATTAACACATGAAAGTGGCCTGAGGAGTCTGAGAGAGCTCCACTGGATTTACTTGGAAGAAGAGTCATTACTTTTTTTCCAAGCAGATTAAAAACAGCTGAGACATAATAAAATACAAAAATGATAGACAATACAGTGTTCTAGAGCTGAAAGATGTGGTCTTCCTAGAGACACTATCACTCCTCAAATTCTTCCTTGACCTTTTGAGCCTTGGGTAGATCTTCCTTGGGAAGTGAACAGGGAGATAAACACCATTGCATACGCACACACCCCCTACTCTCCACTCACTCAAGGGCAGTGCTAGACATATGAATACTACTCAGCAATGTTACTTAAATAGATGGACGAATGAATGAACAGACGATAGTCCAACCTGTAAGTTGTTAACCACACCACATGGGAGGGGTATCCATCATCTGACAGCAGAACCTACAGGCCACTTCTCACAGCACATCAACAAACTATCGCAGTCTGGAGTGTTCACTTGAGTGATCTCTGGCTTATTTTGGAGTCCTCAAGGGTGGACCTACTGACAGGTTGGTAAGGCAGGTTTAGCAGATGGCTTTGGTCTGGACTGCGGGGTAAACGCGGTGGCCTAACATGTCCATACAATTGGCATAATGCCAATGCCAGTGCCAAATCATTGGAAGTTATATGGTGAAGAAGACTAGATCCCCAAGAATTTGTGCTTTCTTTCTTGTTTTCAGGTTGGGAATCCTCAGAGATGTGATATACTCTGGGAGGCAGCTCAGGCCTTTTCTTAGGCAGTTGCCTCCAGCATTAGAATTACTAAAAGAGAATTTTACAACAAAAAGTAAATTCTACCGTGTGAAAAATTCTATTGTTTGCCTC
The DNA here is from genome assembly GCF_002776525.5 of Piliocolobus tephrosceles. Lineage (NCBI taxonomy): Eukaryota > Metazoa > Chordata > Mammalia > Primates > Cercopithecidae > Piliocolobus > Piliocolobus tephrosceles. The sequence goes on along the minus strand of NC_045444.1, from coordinate 35,908,495 downwards.
CAGTGACATTATAGAAATGAAATCTACTTCCCTCCCTTATTAGAGTTCTGCATTAAATTACAATATCTGTAATATTGTAATTTAAATACAATTGTTCACTTACAAGACCCCTGGAAGCCTGTCTCTTACAACTTGCCTTTGGGTGGAGTCCTGGAGACAGTTCTCTAAAAGAACAAAGCTCAACAAGGTTTGAAAACAGAAAATTACAGTGATCTCATCAAACCAACTTCCTCTAAAGTTCTCTCCTGCCCTTCCTTGCCTGTTATCCCAGGCTTAGAATTCTGCATCAAGAAAGTCTGAAGTCTGGGCTTATTTGTGGAGAAGAAATGGTGAGGCCTCACGCTCTGTATTGCTAAAAATAAAGAGAGTATGCACATTTTGTGCATTTTTCATTCTTAAATCCCTGTGTTGTATTCAGGAGAACAGATATTTCTTCTTATTAAAGAAACTGTATTCTTTATTATGGGTTTTGCAGATTCCCTGGGTCGATCTCACTCAAAGGTCTGGCAACAAAAGTCATTGAATAAATATTATTCTTTTGTCTTTATGAGACACCTTGAATTTGATTTGCTTAATACCTTGCCTAAACACAAAACATGGTTATTTTCCCAAACCTCTCCGGGCCTATGGATAGTTGAAGAGGTTATGGCCGAAATGTGGGGAAGCAAATCTCTAAACCAACGCCTGAAGATCCGAGCTTAGCTGTAGCCTACGTGTTGTGCTTGGTTGAGGCAGGGGCTTGTTGCGGGGCCTCGAGTTATTCCTCTTTAAACTTAGAGAAAAGCCCTTTGGTCATTTCTGAAAACTTTCTCACCAAAAACGTTTATAGCTTCTCTTAAAGCTATTTATTTACGTACAATAATCTGTCTTTTCTTGTGGGATAATTTCAGATGCTCTTTTTATTTTTAACAATCCCAACAGGGTTAAATGTATTAGGAATCTTTTGTCCTCAACTCACCGTGATTTGTGTTCAAGGAATATTACGGGGAACATGGGGCCAAATGAAAGATAAAATTGATTCTCGCTTCCGTGTAGGATGGGCTCAGTTTTTCTACTGGAGAATCTTTCAGCAGGTCATACACATCCCTCCCCAGCCCCTACCCATCTCTAGAGACTAGCAAGGCACAGCAGCTATTTCACACATTTTTATCTTTGAAAGCTTGAAATCAGAGCCTGGGGTGTAATGCAAATAAAGACCTAAGCACATATTAAGGAAAACAATTTGACACTTTAAGAATTTCATCTCCTCCAAGCCAGCTCACTGACAGATTACATACAGAGAGGAACAGGTTAATACTTACATAACTGATTGAAAATTGGTGCTAATTGGCTTGGGGTTTAAATGAGCAAGCTCCGTCAGGCAGCTGGGCTGGTTGACAGTTCCTTATATGAAAGTACTATGTGGAAATATAATTTATCTCTATGTAATGATGTTTATTCTCTGAAAATTAGGTTAAAATTGAAGAAATCATTTCCCTCATCCTTAATTAAAACAAATAGCTCACATTTAGCTCAACTTTAGCATTCATGGGCCTTGGGGATAAATTTTCCCCATTTTACAAGTAAGCCACTGCCTACATTTTCCTGGGCCAAATGGCCTGGAGGATCAGAGTATTTTAGAAAAGGTTAAAAGAAATTGTACCACATCCAGGAAGGCTAATTTTCATGCATCAAGGTTCTTTGAGCTGAATTTGTGTAATGAGTGCACTGGAAATTGAAAGACGAGATTAAAGTGCTGTTTGTCGTGTACAGAGATTTCAGAAATGCTTATCAGCCCTTCGCAGCTGAACACAGCCCAGATTAAAAACCGATCTGACAGAAAGGGAGGCTGACTGCAAATGTGGGGCTTTACATCCACACTAATTACAAAGTGCATATTAAACATGAGGCCGACGATGAGAGCAGCTGCAAAGGTCTTTATCTATATTAAGAGACTGTCCACCTACATAATAAGAATAATTACCAATGAGAGAATTCTTAAAAAGAAATTGCATTTAATGACACATCATACAATTTCTCCTAATTTCAGAAGTCTGTTCCACCATCCCCCAATAAGGTGTGACTTTGTCTTCTCTGTGGAGCCAGGTGACCTGTCAGATTTTGAAGAAAAGATCTATTCACATATATTTTATTAATGGAAGTCCCTTTGCTTTTAAAAGTGCAAGTGTGTAAACCTTATGGAGTTCCCAATGCTTGTCTCTAATGAACTGACAGGAAGTAACTGTAACTTCTTCAAAGGCCACTTTAATTGGAAGGTTGTCGATACACCAAAGGTATCTAGATAATCTCTAAGATACCTTTAAATCAAAAAAGTCTAGCCTATTAGTAGATAGTGGATAGTCTGGATCCTCAAATAGAGATTTTGTTTTTCATATGAGTTTGATATTGGATTTTTATAATGAAGAATAGAAAAAATTAATAAAAAGCAATCAAGATTTTTTTTAGATGAATGGAAACTTTAGAATAATCAAATCACACTCATCAAACAAAAAACAGCAAGTAAACAAATAACACATTCAAATTTATCCCCACTTATATTTTTATTGTATTTGTATTATTTAGGAGTTCCCAAATATTTCAGCATTGTAAGTTGATGCAGGGGTGGAAATAAACATTTTCTTCAGAACCTACTATGTAGCAGGAATTGTGTGCTGAAGTATTGGCCTCTCATGATCCTTGAGAAGTAAATGCAATGCTACCAATGAAGGCATCGAGCCTACACTGAGCATTCCACAAGCAGTAGTTTATTTTTTCTTTTCCATTCATCTTTCCTTTCTCTCTACCATCTCTTTCTTCCTTCCTTTTTTTCTTCATGTTTTTCAGTTGGTGTAAACCTGAATCATAAAACTTCTTTTTAGCCTAAGTGTCACTTTTCATTATTTTATTTTCAAAACAAAATCGGTAAACACTGTTGGTTTACTTCTTATAGTTGTTCCTAATAAATGACTAGAATCTAATAAATGATAACTGTAAGATATTAAAAAGAGCACCTACGAAATTCAGCTTTTTGGGAAAAAGCAAAGTGAGAAATCAGGGCCATACAAATGGCAGAAATGTGGTATTGCAAGAAACGTTATTGTATTACTATTAACATACTCCAATCAAATTTTTCAGAATTTCAGACAGAAATTCCAAACATCTAACAGACATTTAATCTGTGTTACAAGGCTCTAAAAATATTATGAAATATACATACAAAACAGTACATAAAAAAATTTTTATCATTTACCAATAGTTCTGAGACAAACACCCAAACCCATCCAGGATAAGAAATGGAATGTGGTGACACCTAAAAGGCCCCGTCTCTCCTGTGTGTGTATTTCCATAGGCTCTTTTCTCCGTCAAGAACGACGTTCTCATGACTTTTATAACCATTTCTTTGTTTTTAAGAGGCTCTTCTGTATAGCTAAATATACCTTTCGTCTTGTAATATACACCAATTTATTTCCTATGTTTCCTCTGCAGTTAGTGTGAAAATAAGTCAGTTTTTAGACTTATTTTCTCCAAACTTCTTAACTTCAGTTACTGTCTTAGTCAGTGTTGGCTACTATAACAAAAATGTATACTGGATGGTATAAACAACAAAGATTGACACAGTTTGGGGAAGCTGGTAAGTCCAAGGCCAAGGTATGACAGACCTGGCATCCGGAAAAGGTCCTTTTTTTGGTTTGCAGATGGCCAACTTCTCACTGTATTCTCAGATGTTAAAAAACAGAGAGGGATTTCCATGTCACCTCCTCTTTATAAGGGCATTAATCACAGCACGAGGGTCCCTCCCTCATGGCCTAATCTAACCCTAATATTAGGAGTTAGGATTTCACCACACGAATTCGGAGAGAGGAGGCGTAAATATTCAGTGCATAACTGTCCCTTTAGTTTTTTCTCTTACTCAGTCTGGGAATCTCAGTGGTTCAAAATCACCGACATAGACTGTGACTATTAAATAGTCTTTTTTTTCTTTCCATTGGTTTTATTATCTCCTCCCCTAAATGCCAAGAATCTTAGGGACATTGATGGTAGTAGGGATCAACATTTCCAGACGCAACCTTGCTATGTTCATGAATGGCTTTAATGATAGATTAAAATAGTTTAAGTAAGAACCCAGAAAATGGGCAAGTAACAACATTAAAGGATATTTCCCACCTACTGATGTCTGAGATTCCTATCTCCCATTTTCTTTCTGTGCCGTAATAACTGGTAATCACCAGAGGTACAAGAAGAGACAAAATAACAAGGTGGGTGTTTTATGAGAAAACTTATCACAGGAGCGTTGCTGGGAATCCCTGAAATTTCCAGTCTTTAGAAGAATCTTTACTTCAAAGAAGCTTTATATCATCAAAGTAGAAGTTATAGAGACAGGAGGCAGCCAAGGGTCCCCCTCCCTCGCCAAACCCCCTTCTTCAACACTAAAACAGCCTGAAGGCTGAAAAACTGGACTACCTGTTCCAGATGAAGCCCGCCCTTTCCCAACTGATTCTTGCTGAATAATGCCCACCTGCACACTGGGAGGACAGGGTGGGGTCTCAGGAAGTTCCAGCCATTTGCAGAGGGGAGGAGCCTGGTCTCTCCTGTTCTTGGGTGGTGATCTGAGATTCAACCTGTGAGATGGGGGCCTGCTAACAGGAACCCCTCTTGCTTTGCTGAGTGTTTTTTTTTTTTTTTTTTTTTGCCAATAAATTTCACTCCCATCCTTCAAAGTGTGTGTGAGCCTAATCTTTCCTGGTTGTGTGACAAGAACCTAGTTTTTTCTACAACAGAAGTGTTTGCAGAAGAATTCGCAGTATAACTCAGCATTATTTATAAAAGAGCCACTGTACCTTCTTCCAAAAAGCTAAAGTTTTTCTAATGGTAATAAAGGCAATGATAAGCAACAGTGTTCTTTTTCCTGAAGTTAAGAAGAGATCGTTGATTTGAGCCAGTGGAGATGGCCCTGCGACCCGCCACCTCCCTCACCTGCTCCAACTGCCAGGGTCTGTGCCCTCTGGGAAGTGGATACTAGAGCACCATTTCCTGCAGCCTGGAGGGAAGGCAGAATGGTTGACAAGAGGCCAAACAGGCACCTGGAGAAGATGTGGTGACCGCAGGAGGCCAAAGAGGATTTTTCACCCAAGCACCTGCCACAGGAGGTCAATCAAGGTCCCCTGCCCTGGTGAAAGTGAATGTTCTCCCACACCCACGTCCTCTAATGCTCTCTCAGTCATCCCCTAGGTACCAGGTTGGATCCCCTCCCCAAATCTAACCCAACAGCTCTAGTGATTAGAGCTGCTGACTCCACCTTCCATGCCTGCCCCATGGCAGGTTCCTACAGAGGCCAGACATAATCACTGGGATTCAGGCACACTGAAGCCAGGCCCTGATCCTGCCTGCTTTCCCTTCCTGCCAATTTATTATTTAATACAAATATTATTCAATCGTAAAGAAGAATGCTGTGAAGTCTTTTTCAGGAAGTGACCAGATTCAGGTCACTCAGGTCAAGCCTAGTGGCCTGAATGACCTGAGGTCTAGTCACTATTACATGACTTTATGACCTTGGGTAAGTTTTCTCATCTATAAAATGGACAGTTTTGGTGAGATAATCTATAAGATACCTCTAAATCAAAAAATTCTAGCCTATTAGTAGATAGTGGATATTCTGGATCCTAAAATAGAGATTTTGTTTTTCATATGAGTTTGGTATTGGATTTTTATAGTAAAGGATAGAAAAAATTAACAAAAAGCAATCAAGATTATTTTTTAGAAGAATGGAAACTTTAGGAATAATCAAATCACACCTGATCAAGCAAAAAACAGCAAGCAAATAACACTTTCAAATTTATCCCCACTTATATTTTTATTGTATATGGACTATTTAGTAGGAGTTCCCAAATATTTCAGCATTGTAATTTGATGCAGGGGTGGAAATAAACGTTTTCTTCAGCATCTAATATGTAGCAGGAGTTGTGTGCTAACAGTATTTGGCTTCATAGTAAGACTGTAAAGGTAATGGCATTCCGTTTTAGAGATGTGGAAGCTGAAGCTCAGCTACTTAAAATAAATTATCTAGTGATCTATGGCAGAAGTTCTCAAAGCACCCCATTCCCCACCCTAATATGGTTGGCATCATCTAGACATTTGAGAGAATTGCAAATTATCAGGCTCCACCCAGACCTACTAATCACAGACTCTGAAGGTGGGGCCAGAGATGACTTTTTAACCAGACCTCCAGCTAACCTCAGAAACCACAGACAAGGGAGTTAAGAAACTAGCAATCAATCTGATAGCCTAACTTGAACTCTCCACTACCCACAATTATTACAGAATTCCAATTTGCCCAACTCATTTCTGATTGCTTTTCTTTACATTGCTTTCAAAGATGCTTTGCAGGTGGGGAATATTGCAATCCTTTTTTTTTTTTTTTTCCAGATTCATTTGAGGTAGATGAGAGACTTGAAACAGTATCATTTCAAGTTTGGGAGTCAAAAGGAAAAGTGAAAAATTTCAAGCAGACACATGACAATAATGTATATAATACTAACATGTTATGTCTGCAGGTGAGGAATGAACTGGATGATCTATGAGGTCTCCCTCATCCTAGGAATTTACAGATTTGATTTTACCAGTGGCTTATCACTCCTTTATATCTACAAATTTGTATCAGCATGTTTCTTCCAAGATGTAGATTTGGGAATATCATGCATTTTTTTACACACAAATCTTCATAGAGCTTTATTTGTAATAGCCAAAACCTGAGAACAATCCAAATGCCCTTCAATGGGCATACGGTTAAACAAATTGGTACATCCATACCATGGAATACTACTCAGCAACAAAAAAGAATGAACTAGTGACACACACAACAACTTGGATAGACCTCAAGGGAATTATGCTGAGTGAAAAAGCCAACCTGGAAAAGTTACATATTAAATAACACATTTATACACCACTCTTGAAACAGTAAAAATTACAAAGATGGAGAGCAGATTAGTAGTTGCCAGGGATTACAGACTGGGGACAGGGGTAGGGGGGGAGCTACATGGCTGTTGGTAGCATGATGTAGTCTTGTGAACAAACTATCTGTATCTTGACTGTGGTAGTCACATGAATCTACATATGTAATAAAATTACATATAACTAATTACACACACACGTATATAATTGCATGCTTTCAAAACTGGTGAAATCTTAATAAAGTTGATGGATTATCTCAGGGTCAACTTCTTGATTGTAATGTTATACTACAGGTAAGCAAGATGTTACTATTGAGGTAAACTGAGTAAAGGGTACACAGAATCTCTATGTAGTATATCTTACAGTTATATCTTAACTGTATCTAAATCAATGATCATCTGAAAATGAAAAAATTAATGGTAAGGAAGTTCAGAACAAAAGAGTATATATTACATCCACTTGAGGAAGTCAAGAAAGGCTTTGGTGAGCAGGCAACATCTGAACTACACTATAGATCTCGATATAATCCAATCACTCTATGGTTAATAAAGTTTCTCATTTTTTTAAATTGAAGTGAAAAGTTAGAATAAACTCTCACAGTGACAGACCACCTTGACAAATACGTTTTGGAATGATCCCAATGAAACTTTTTGTGTAGAATCAGAATATTTTTAAAAAACCAGCACAGAGAATATGCTATAATTGTAAAATCTCACATATGCAATCAAAGTGAGAGAAGGTTTTACTTATTTTACTTACTTCCCCACCTCCAATCCCACCACAATGCTTAGCGGTAGGTGACTGACAATATTTATTGGACAAATAAAGTTAGATCCTGGAATTATTTGGCAATTTTCCTTTAGCTTTAAATTTTATGTGTGTTGATGTAAAATTAACCTACATGAGGTTGAAACCATAAGACAGTTTTATAATAGCTTTGCCATAGAATTACATTTGTACACAAGGAAGCTTTTGTCCTCAATGTTATAGTACTTGCCACTTGCAAAGGTATCAGTAAGAATGTACTTTTCCTTTCTATTCTGCTTTCAGAATACAAATTTACACACTTCTTATCCTTTCTCTGTCTTTTCCCTATACAGGAAATTGAGGAGAATACCGATCAAATTCTTCAGTCCTGTGGATAACAGTAGACAAAAATGTGGTGATGAGGTGCTCAGTTAGTCCTACACATTCGTAATAGCGTTTCATCCTCATTGCCCTAAGATGACGTCAAATTCTCATGACTTTACAAGAACTAAAGTTCAGGTGGGTATATACTGTAAGTGTTGACTGTGGTCGCATTTTTAGGGATGATGAAATTTGCCATTTTTCTTCCAGAAATGTTTCTCTGAGGCAAAACAGTTTTATCTAGAATTTGGAGCTGTCTGAAATCATTTTTTATTTACTGAAATATGTTACTTGACTCAGAAGTTTTTCTTAGACTAGTACATACTCTAACTCAGCCTTGATATTCAGTTCACTAACCGCTGTCTTTCTATGAAGTTGTCAGTTCTGGAGAATAGGACATTTGGGTTAAGTGTGGCGGGGGGGTGCCTCATTACATGAGCAATTACTTTACAAAAAATGTATAGTTTAGTGATTTTTTTTAATTTAGAGGGAGTTTGCAAACTTATAATGCTGCAAACTATCTCAATCTTACATTTCCTGTGTGCAACACAACATATCATATTTTTGTTATTCAATATCTCTTGGGATTTTTTTGTATTATACATACGTGAAATTTATTTAGAGCATTCAATAAGATATTCATTATACAAAATCACAAAAGAACTAGGATGTAATCAGCCAACATGGTTAAGAATTATAATGCAAACTGCCCCTAAACATTCAGTATTGGCTGACTGGCATAAACAATCACTGGTTTAAATGGATAAACAAACACTGGTTTAAATCCCAGTTAGTTCGAACACTTACCAACTGTTAAGTTATTTACCCTTTGAGCACCACTTTTCACTCCCATGAAATGGAGATGTAAATAAAGCCTATGCATGCAAAGCATTTGTGAGAGAATTAAATTAGACAGTCCATGTAATATACTAGCCCAGTGCTTCACACACAGTTAGGATTCAATAGATGGTAGTCATTATTCTTACTAGTTTATATATAGTGTGACATAAGGAAGCACCAGAACACTAAAATATTCAAAGTTAAATATATGACTAAAAGGCAGCCCAGTGAACTCCCAGTGCAAATTAAAAATAATCTCAGAATATTAGAATGGTGCTTGAGCTAGCAAGGAAGTCTCTACTGCTCATCCTAGGATTGTGTGGTTCCTGTCTACCAAGAACTTACCTGAAACTAAGAGAAACCCTGGGAATGAGGAAGGACTGTTGTTTCTTTATAGTTTAAGGAAAGGAACACTTCTAAAAAGCACACAGAAACGGAAGGCTTCCAGCTGTGAGGAATTCCCTCCCTGGTTTAAAAGGTCATTGACTGTTTGCAAAAGGAGTTGTTAGATACTGTTTGCACAGTGCAAATCAAAAGGAGTTGGGAGCAAGTCCATAGGTTAATGAGACATTAGGCAGCCTTATGATGTGAAATAGGAAATACACTTTCCCCTTCCATCCTCAATTTTCCACCAACTTTTATGTAAAGAAGTGACTTAGGCAGACAAGGAGTCTCAAAAGCAGGCAACTGGGCAGAGAAAATCTTATCTTGGATTTTCCAAGGAGCATCCATTGCACTATTAAAATTAATACTATTTCCTGGTGAGGCCAATTTAATGCATCATTGCTTCTAATTGTGTGCTTAACATACATCTCTTTGAACATTTAGACTGGGATGTAAATAAATGTTAGCATTCACACATCTAATTAATTTTCACCAGAAAATTCATTACAATATCACTCCATACAGACTTATCTTCATTAACTGTTATGGAGCCCTTCATAACGCAATGTTTCCTGAAATATTATATATTGGGAGGTGGCAGTACAGCAGGCTGAAAAAGAAATAACAAAAAGCTGTCTTAAATGAAAAATTAGAAACTTCACATAGATTTGTAATTTAAGCTTTACTTGCTTTGATTATAGGAAAAGACAGCCCATTAAAGTTTGTAGGCAAACTTCTAGAAAACCTGCAGTTTTTGATTCATCTAAGTCTCACAAACATGGTATAATTTTTAGCCTTGCTCTGAATGTTTACTACATCTACAAAATTCCAAGAACTCTGTTGAAATTTTATCTTTAAATTTGTTTTTCTTTTAACTTTGTGTAATGTTTCTTTAAACCACATCTTAGTGGTTATGCCTTAGAAGGCTACGAGCTAAAATAAAACCCTGAAATGGTTTAGCATCCTAAGAATACATGCAATTTAAGATTTCAAGTCTAAGCCATGATGTTGAGCATGGCCATCTCCTCTGGGCAGAAGACTCTTTTTGACACAGGCTCAATTAAAATGTGGTTGTAAAATGTATACCACGCAATGAAAATGGTGAGACTGAATGTCATGGCCTAGCTGAGAGAAAGGGGGATGTCTTAAATTCAGGCTTCTGAATGTTACAGAAGTTATTCTTTTCTTTTTTTTTTTTGAGACAGAGTCTTGCTCTGCTGCCCAGGCTGGAGTGCAGTGGCGTGATCTCGGCTCATTGCAAGCTCTGCCTCCCAGGTTCACGCCATTCTCCTGCCTCTGCCTCCCGAGTAGCTGGGACTACGGGACTACAGGCGTCTACCACCACGCCTGGCTAAGTTTTTGTATTTTTAGTAGAGATGGAGTTTCACCGTGTTAGCCAGCATGGTCTCGATCTCCTGACCTCGTGATCTGCCCGCCTTGGCCTCCCAAAGTGCTGGGATTACAATGCGTGAGCCACTGTGCCCGGCCTATAGAAGTTATTCTTAAAAAATTTAATTTCACATTAAATTTGGAGCCATTTTCATTGAATGTAATTTAGGTCGTGGGTCTTAAATTATTTGTTTTTCTTAATGAATCATAATCATTCTTTTCTGTAAAAATTCAAATTTCCAGCTCTACACCAAGTTTAGAAAAATCTCTGGATATTCCTTAAGCATCATTTAAAGTCCTTCATCAAGCATTTATTTATAAAAATAGCACTGTACAATTATTTTGTGCTTTTTACATTAAAACATTTTCATACCCATTATTATGTTTTGTTGAGTTCAACGGAGGGTGAAGTATTGAGCAGGAAAGAAACAAAAGAACTGCTTTTCCTATCAGCATCTATGGGCAGAGAAAGTCTTATCTTGGATTTTCCAAGGAGCTTCTGTTGCACTATTCAAATTAATAGTATTTCTTGGTGAGGCCAATTTAACGCCTCACCAAGGTATGGAGAAACAAAACATACCTTCTACTAGATAATACTAGACCATATATAATCAAGGCAGACAGTGTGTGATAATCCTGTTTGCTTTGTAGAAATGGCAACATTCTTCTTTGCTTACTAGAAGCACATGAGGACCCATATTCAGCACCATTACAGCACAATATTGAACAAATTACAGTTCTCGTGTTTGAAGCAGCAGCTGCCTTTGGCTGGCTGATTACTGGACAGAAGGATTAAGTATCATATCGCACGTGCCTGTCTTATAACAGGCTCTTAAATGTTTGTGTTCATGTATTCATTCCACAAATCTTAGTCACAGAGCAAGTTTTTCCTGAGAAAGTGAGATTTGAGTCCAAATGTGAAGATGTGGAGTATGTGAATAGGATGATCAAGCGTGTGTGGTGTGAGGAAGTTTTTCTAACAGAGGGAAGGACGTGTGCAGAAACTCCCAGTGGTGGGGAGCAGGATTCTGCCGTTGCCCAGAAGGATAGTCAGCGGCTGGATGCAAAACGTTGTGGGCAGAGGAGCCCCAGGCCAGGCTCCACCAGTAAGACAGTCACGTGGGGGTTTGGTGCCATTAGAAAACTAGATCTTCATGCAGTAAGCGAGCAGAAGCTACTGAAATGTCTTAAGCAAAGGAAAGACATACTTAAAAGATCTTTGCTGTGAATCTTAATCTTTTCTAGGTCCTTGTCTTAAGTCTCTTCAGGCGGCTAAACTACAATACCACAGACTGGGTGGCTTAGAAACAAGAGAAATTTATTCCTCACATTCCACCAGCTGGAACTCCCAGATTCCAGAGTGTCAGGCATGGTTGGGTTCTAAAGTGGTCCAGTTTCCTGGTTCATCTTCTTGTTGTGTCCTGCATGGAGCAAGGGGCAAAAATTTCCCTTGGGCTTCTTTTGTAAGGGCACTAATCCGTGCATAAAAGCTCCGCCTTCGTGACCTAATTTCCTCCACAAAGCCTGCTCTCCTAATACTGTAACACTGGGGGAGAGAATTTCAACATACGAATCTGGGGGTACACAAATATTCAGACCATAACAGTCACTAAAAGAGAAGCACAAAATTATAAAAACATTTTAAAATAGTTTTCACTGGTCCAGCACAGTGACTCACATCTGTAATTTCAGCACTTTGAGAGGCAGAGGTGGGAGGATTGTTTGAGGCCAGGAGTCTGAGATAAGGCTGGGCAACAAGAAAGACACCTGCTCTACAAAACGTAAGAAAAAATTTAGCCAGGTGTGGTGGGTGCATGCCTGTAGTCCCAGCTATCTGGGAGGCTAAGACAGGAGGATTGTTTGCACTCAGGAGTTTGAGGCCGCAGGGAGCCATGACTGTGCCACTGCACTCCAGAATGGGCAACAGAAAAAGACTTGGACTCCAAAAACAAACAAACAAAATTCATTTTTTCCTTTAAAAATTTATTAAATGAGGCCGGGCGTGGTGGCTCAAGCCTGTAATCCCAGCACTTTGGGAGGCCGAGGCGGGCAGATCATGAGGTCAGGAGATCGAGACCATCCTGGCTAACACGGTGAAACCCCGTCTCTACTAAAAAATACAAAAAAAAAAAAAGAAAAAAACTAGCCGGGCGAGGTGGCGGGCGCCTGTAGTCCCAGCTACTCGGGAGGCTGAGGCAGGAGAATGGCGTAAATCCGGGAGGCAGAGCTTGCAGTGAGCTGAGATCCGGCCACCACACTCCAGCCTGGGTGACAGAGCGAAACTCCGTCTCAAAAAAAAAAAAAATTTATTAAATGAAATTGATACACTTTTCAGAATAGTACTTGACCATAGTGCCAACTCAAATTGGTACTTGACCATAGTGCCAACTCAAATTGTCTTCAAAAATGTAGCAAGTTTCCAGCGACAGGGATCTCCAATCTTACTGCTTAAACAAACGTCTATTATTAAAACTGGACTAAAGAGATAGTTTAAATTACTGCATTTGGTGTCAACAAACAGACTGTTTCCAGCATGTGGAGAGTCTATGTATCATCTTTTTATATCCCAAAAAATTTAGTTTTCCAATGTTTTCAGTAATATACTTTCCCTTGAATAGAACAGCTCAATTTACACAATAGATACCTCACAATTGCAGAAATGTGAACTGCAACTTTCTTAAAATTTGGCTATAATAAAGTTTACATCTCACATGTACACTTCAAAGATAATTCTGAAGACAGACTAATAGTAGTAATAACTTTCAAGATATTTGAGGTCTTTCTTGTGTAACTTGACAACGGCATGTCTTAAAACAGGAAAGTATGTCTTCAAGGCTAATCAGACATCTGAACGCTAAACTAAATGAAAAACTGACTCACAAAAAGAAATGTTTCTAAAATCTAAAGTAAGGTTTGTCCAACTCTCACAGTAATCTTAGCCAATCAAACGTTGCCAATTTTTGGTTACACGCAACATCTTAAAGACAGTGCTTTTCAAATCCATCACCAGCATTTCCGCAATTGTTAGAAACAAATTCCAAGGCTCTACCTCTTTACTCAGCAAACTCTGGGGTAGAGCCTGACAATAAAAAAAAGTGTGTCTTAAAAATCCCTCCAGGTTTCTCAAGTTTGAGAACCATTGACCTAGGAGAAAATGCATCCTTCACAAATCATATTGTGTCCAGAATTCCTGGATTCTTTGTCTGCTTACTTGAAGAACGAAGCCACGGACCCTCCCGGTGAGTGCTACCGTTTTTAAGGAAGCTACAGTTCTTAAGGATGGTGTCTGGAGTTTGTTCCTTCAGACGTTCAGTTGTATCTGGAATTTCTTCCTTCTGGTGGACTCGTGGTCTCACTGGCTTTAACAGTGAAGTTTCACATCTCCACGGTGGGTGTTACAGCTCTTAAACGCAGTACGCCTGGAGTTGTTCCTTCTTCCCTCTTCCCGGTGGGTTTGTGGTATGGCTGGCTTCAGACTTGAAGCTGCAGACCTTTGCGGGGAAAGTGAGAGAACAAAAAAAAACCCGAGAGAGAAAAAAAAAAAAAAAAAAAAAAAAAAAATCTGCCCGAAAAAGCAAAACAACAAAAGTTTCCACAAGATGGACAGCCATTTTAACAGGTTGTCACTCACTAGTGGCTCGGGCAGCCTGCTTTTATTCCCTTATCTGACCTCACCCACATTCTGATGATTGGTCCATTTTACAGAGAACTGATTGGTCCATTTTACACAGAGCTGATTGGTCCATTTTGACAGAGTGCTGATTGGTGCATTTACAATCCCTGAGCTAGACACAGAGTACTAGACAGACGTTCTCCAAGTCCCCACTAGATTAGCTAGATACAGAGTACTGATTGGTGTATTTACAAACCTTGAGCTAGACACAGGGTGCTGATTGGTGCGTTTACAAACCTTGAGCTAGACACAGAGAGCTTATTGGTGTATTTACAATCCCTTAGCTAGACATATAGGTTCTCCAAGTCCCCACTAGACTCAGGAGCCCAGCTGGCTTCACCTAGTGGATCCTGCACAGGGGCTCAGGCGGAGCTGCCTGTCAGTCCTGTGCAGTGCGCCAGCACTTCTCAGCCCTTGGGTGGGTGATCTTCTCAGCCCTTGGGCAGTTGATGGGACCAGGCACCACGGAGCAGGGGGCAGCGCTCACCAGGAAGGTTCGGGCCCAACAGGAGCCCAAGGCAGGGCTCGGGCATGGCCGGCTGCAGGTCCTGAGCCCTAACCCGAGGGGAGGCAACTGAGGCCTGGTGAGAATTTGAGCGCAGCCCAAGCAGGCCGGCACTGCTTGAGGACCCTGTGCACTCTCCGCAGCTGCTGGCCCGGTTGCTAAGCCCTTCACTGCGCAGGGTGTGGGGGGCCCCATCAAGCCCACACCCACCTGGAACTCGCGCTGGCCTAGGAGTAGCACGCACAACCCTGGTTCCCACGGGTTCCTCTCCCTCCACACCTCCCCACAAGCAGAGGGAGCTGGCTCCAACCTTGGCCAGCCCAGAGAGGGACTCCCACAGTGCAGGGGCAGGCTGAAGGGCTCCTCAAGCGCAGCCAGAGTGGATGCTGAGGTCAAGGAAGCGCAGACATCGCGGGCTGCTAGCACGTTGTCACCTCTCAATATCATCAGCTGGTCAAGTCCTACTTTACGGAAATAGCTTTTAGTGTTACAAAAGATAAAGAGGGAAACATTATAGCCCAGAACCATTTCCCTCCTCTTGCCTGATAGGACCCTTCTCTGAACAGCAAATATGCTTTGGGGAATTCTAGTGGGTCTCTAGACCGTGATTAGGCTAAGCCAATGATGGCAATCCCAGCCCCTTACCAGATAATGGTTCAGAGATATTGTAGGTCTGAACCAATTTGAGCTATTGAAATCTATAAAAGATGGTTTACTATTTGGGGAAGGAATTTCATGATTCTTAAGAGCCAAAGGAAGCTATTTGTCTCTTCCACTGCAAGTAAATATAGATGCTACCAGCAGACATCCTTGAGCTTAGGAGAAGCAGCCACAAGATGAAATGGGCATACCATGGGTTGTACAGAGCTGAATGTCTGAAAGGACCTGAATTCTTGATGACTTTATGACCACTGGATTCGCTCCCCGTGAACAGCCTTATGTCAGGCTTTTCTGTAATATATCTCAATGCCCTTCTTCACTCTTGAAGACAGCTACAGATGCAGCTTGCAACCAAAAGCATCTTAACATATTAGATCTTTCATAATAAACAATGAGCCACCCAGAGACAGGTCATCGATTTAATTTTCTTTATATCCTGAGAGTCCAGATCAACACCTGGCAGATAGTGACCGCCTAATAGACTTTTGTTGAAAGAATAGAAATCTGAATACATTTACATTTTGTAAGGATATTCTACTTACCAGAGCATCCAAAGAAGTAGAAATGTAATGGGATTACTTAAGAAATAGTTTTCTTCAGAATGCATTTATTTTGTGCTAGTTTTTAAACAGATTGATATTGAAAACTGTAATGAGGAGGCCTTTTATCTGGGATAGAAAAAAATAGGTCTACCTATGTTTTACTTTTAATAGGTTAAAACTTGAGCATGAGATGAAAATAACCACTGCTTTTAATCATTAAGAATGTGTTCCTAATAAACCTACAGCTTAAAAAACACGAACAACTCCCTGCTTTGCCATCAATTCCTTTACTCACTTTCAGTTTTTCCTTTCTTTTCTTGGCAGATGCTCTTAATTGCTCACAAGTATGGATGAGAAGTGATTATACATTTCAGATGTAATAACATCAGAGAAAAGGAGAAACAGACTGAACTGCTCTATCACTTAAGGGGTTTTGTGGCTTCATTTTTCCTTTCTACCCGTTCTCATGTTGGTGAAAACTTCCAAATTAGAGTGATCTTTACCTAGCTACTCTTGTGTGCTATGGGGCCCTTCCCAGGGCAGGTAGAGAATAAAAGACTTGAACCCTCCCTAAAGTGACCCCATAAGGGCACACAGGGGTAGGACTAAGACTGAAACCCACCTCCTCATCTGTGGAGAGCCAGAACCCCAGGTCCTTCAAACAGTGAGGTGGCATCGATTACTCGGGCAAACGTGTATTGAGCACTTGGCATATCAGAGTCGTGACTTTTAGGCTCAAAATTTTCTCCAACTACCAAATATGCCCAAAATGGTGAGTTTTCCCCTTTTGATAAGATGTGACTCTAATGCTTCCTGAATTGAAATTTCAGCTTAATTTCCAGCTACAAATGGCAAATCTTGTTATTCGAATACTTTTGCTCCTCCTTAGCCACATGTGATTTCAATACCACTTAGCAGTGAAGTTATTCCTTAAATGTGTAGGCATAATAAGAAGTTGCTTTTTTGTGTTTAATTCCATAAATGAGTAAATCACACTTTCACTACCAGAGAACAGTGGAGTGTAATGGCTTTGGGGAATGACTCCCATCTTGAGCTCTCTTCCTTATTTATACCTGTCCATTATAACTTTTTGTTAGGAGCTCCTTTAGAATGTTTACCTCATGTCCCTTTACAGCATTTTAAACTCAAGCATATTAAGATGTGAATGTATGAAAGTTTACATGGGCACTTTGTGTGTGCATGGGTGGGGGCCATTTGCATTTTAAGGGGTGAAGCCGTTTCTGCAGAACTTCTAGCATTTGCAATCTGACAAAGGAGCTAATGGAGGCAGGGGTGGCTGTACTCTCTTGAGTCTGCTGAATAGTCCTTGGGCACATTTTCACCCAGCCACAAGGCTGCCCTTTGGGATGACGTACCTCACTAAAAATAAAATGAAAACACCCAATGGCAGTGAAGACAGGATCAAGATTTACGTATTTGGGACATGATAAAATCGGAAGGCAATTTAAATGTTGCCATTGTTATTATACTTGTTTTTAGACACCTAAAAGCAAAGCTGGGTTCTGCCAGTTGCAAATACAGCTGCCCTCCAAGCAAGTGAGAACTCTTGCTTGCTCATGGATTGTTCTGAGAGTTAGTGAAGACTGACTGATAAACTTTCATGTGTTCTCTATAAAGAGTTGTTTACTATGAATGATTGTGTGAAGTGCTGTCACCCCAGGCTAATCAGAGGGGATTTCTTACCACACCCCACTATTCTACAAGACACCAGGGTCATACATGCACTGCAACTGTCTTGCTGTGTGTGTCATACCTGAATCTCTGAAAATGTAAGAATCTAAGTGCTCCCAGGAAACCCAATGACTTTGACTACACACCAGCAGTACAGTGGGCCTCTTAGCCATAAGCCAATTAAGGCAATTAGTGCTATTTAATGTGAAATGTTCTCCAGTACACACACTGGCAGGAATATTAAAAAATACAAGCATCAAGAATTCTGATTTATTTTCCTGTTGCTCGGGCCAGCTGCTGAGTGCCAAGCAGCACTGTATGTGCTCCTGGCATAACTTGATTAATAATCTTGGCAAACAAAGAATCCTTCAACAAATAGCAGTAGCCTTTTGATTATATCATGCCAGAGATAATAATTGCTTCAAATTGACTGTAGTGGAGTCTATTTGCTCATGCATAATGAAAAAAAAAAGATCATATAACAGCTTGATTATAAAAATGAACGACATGCTGGAAACCTACCAAGAATTCTCCCAAATTGGATATTTTAATTGTTTTACCTCACTTTCTGATCCAGGCCAAATTCATTTAAGAAAAATTTGACATACCAAAATCTCCATGAAACAGGGAGATTTCCAAACTACTGGCAATAATTCATTTAGAGTTAATGAATGTGAAAATGTTTTTTTAAGCTACATAAAAATATAATAATATTATTATTATTGGAACAATATTTAATTCATCAAAATTCCAGTATACTGAAAAATTTAAATTGGTTCTTACAGGTCTGGAAAAGGAGACTTGACCTGTCTTTTCTGTTAGAAGTGGGAATTGTGTGGACTATACCTTTGCATGTAGGTATTCTACAATTATTTCAATTTAAATATGGATTGTACTTAGTAATGAAAATACGGAAGTGTGCCTTTGATTATTGCCATTAATCTCGGTTACCATTTGCTGAGCAACTACTGTTTCAAACACTGGGCTATACAGTTAACAAATATTATCCAATTTAATCTTCACAGCAATCCTATTCTTTCCACACTTTGCACATAGTAGGTACAAGATAAAGATGTGTTGCATGAATAGAGTTAAGTAACTTCCTCGACATCACAAGCAGGTGCACCACCATTTCAATTAACTTCAGTGCCCTTTCAGTAGCTTTTCTCTGAAATCCCTTGTCTATGCTTATTTTTTTCCTTTTCAGGAGTGACACTTTGAAGGTTCTAAGTTCTAACGGTCCCCAAACGGGGCTAAATGCAGCCATACTAGCAGTTCCTCCAGGTACATATTCTTCAGGCATCCAGGCAATGTGAAATCTTCTAACTGTACCACTGACACCTATAGGTAATGACAATGGCTAATTGTCCTCAAGACTCAGCAGAAGGAACTGCTCTGGTGACATTTCAAACATGCTCAATGTGAAGCCACCAACACCACAAAGAACCTGATGGCGGAAGACAAGTCAGCTGGGACACAGTTTGAATTTAGCTAAAAGGATCCAACACTCTTGCACAAACAATTTTCTTTTTCCCTTTTTCTTTTGAGATAGAGTCTTGCTCTTGTCACCCAGGCTGGAGTGCAGCAGCACGATGTCTGCTCACTGCAGCCTCCACCTCCTGGGTTCACACAATTATCCTGCCTCAGCCTCCCAAGTAGCTGAGTTTACAGGGGCCCGCTACCACCCCTGACTAATTTTTTTTTTTTTTTTTTTTTTTGTATTTTTAGTAGAGACAGGGTTTTGCCATATTGGCCAGGCTGGTCTCGAACTCCTGACCTCAGGTGATCCACCTGCCTCAGCCTCCCAAATTGCTGGGATTACAGGTGTGAGCCACTGTACCCAGCCCCAAACAATTTTCTTAATGAACATTCTACTTAGAAAAGTCTGTCATTTTGAATTTTCCATATTTGTGACCGAGTGACCCACATTCTTAATGCTGATCATGGCCAGTCCTACCTAGGTCACACTTTGAAGGGAATTAGGTTTCCCTATGGCATCTTCTCTACACCATTTCAGCACCCCATTTTCTCTCCACCTGCTGCAAGCACCACCTTGCCCCCATCTATCACCTTAGCAGCCTACTTTATTAAAAATGAAATTAAAATAATTATTTTAAAATATTTTAGCCATGAAATCCTTGCCCAAATGTACGCTTACTTGGAAGCACAAATAAAAGAAACAAGCCTCTCAAGAATATGGGAATAAAGTTCTAGGATACTAACTCAATATCAACTCAGTGATGCTTACACCTGAATAAGAAATATTTCTAGATCTTATCTCAATGTCCACTTTATTTCAAAGAGTTCACAGATGAACACAACAACTCAGATGACCTGTTTTCTGAATCTCTCCGTGCTAATAGTCAAGGACCTGGCTCAAGTCTAATTCTTCTTTGCTTTTACATTTGGATTTACCTTTTCTGCTCAGATAAACTGTAAACTCCGTCATGGCAAAAATATGGCCTTTTACTTATTTTCTGTTCATTTAAGTAGAAGACTCTGTAGTAAATGATTTACCAGAAGTACGCCTTAGAAAAAATTGTCATTAAGTTAAAGCAAAACAGAAAGATAAAACAGAGATATTCTATTTTGATGAGATCTGCTGCTTTTTTTTTTTTTTTTTTTTTTTTTTTTTTTTTTTTTTTTTTGAAGGAGTCTCACTCTGTCACCCAGGTTGGAGTGCAGTGGTGCTATCTCAGCTCACTGCAACCTCCACCTGCTGGGTTCAAGCGATTCTCCTGCCTCAGCCTCCCGAGTAGCTGGAACCACAGGCACCCACCACCATGCTCGGCTGATTTTTGTATTTTTAGGAGAGATGGGGTTTCACTGTGTTAACCAGGGTGGTCTCCATCTCCTGACCTCATGATCTACCTGCCTCGGCCTCCCAAAGTGCTGGGATTACAGGTGTAAGTTACTGTGCCCGGCCCCTGCTGCCTACTTTCTTGTACCCCTCTAGTTTTGGGTGATAGCTGGAGCACTGGGTAAAGACAGAGAGCCAACCGAAGTTGAAACTGGACACCTCAACTTACTGTGAGACTATGGGCAATTATATTTACCTTTCAGTGCCTCAATTTCCTAATCTGTTAAGTGGATATAAAGGCTTTGTCAACTAATTATGAGGATTTAAGGATACTGCATATATGAAGCATATAGTAGACACTCAATAACTTTATACCCACTACACTCTCCTCTTTTGAATCCTTTGGGACATGTGGCCTACTGTTTCAGACACTGGGCTATACAGTTAGCAGATATCCAGTTTAATCTTCACAACACCTCTATCAGTTAGATATTCTTTCTGCACTTTATACATAGTAGGTACAGGGTAAAGGTTTGTTGTCCACAAGTTTCTTACTATAGGTTAATTGGGTAAACAAACAAAACTCCCTTTTACCAACAGAATTGCAGGTTCCTGTTCTGAGATTCAGTGTCCTCTATTGCAGTGTTCTGGATACAGGTGAGGTAGGAGGCAGGCAGGACTAGTTTCAGGACCAGATTGAAGACTGGCCAAAACTTGGAAGAGGGTCCCAAGGCACCTCTCGCTGCCCATCACCCTAAGACACTACCACCAGTGCCATGACAGTTTACAGTGCCATGGCTGTGCATGAAAGTTACTGCCCCTTCCATGGCAACTCCTGGAAGCTACCACTCATTTTCTAGCTATTTCTGAATAACCCATCTCTTAATTAGAATGTCATTTAAAGTGGGTTTATGACTGGAAATGTTGTAATGCTGCTCCTCTCAGTGCACTGCCTGTGAGGTAACCCTGCTCTGCAGAAGCAGTCACAGAGCTGCAACACCGCCCATGCCTTAAAAAAGCTGCTTTCTTCAGCCACTGGCTCACTCTTGAATTCTCTCCTGAGTGAAGAACCTGCCCTGCATGACAAACATTATGGATTGCACCACTCTACGTGGTTGCGTACGTGTATGATGAGTTGACTGTGTGTGTGGGTGGCAGTAGGGGAAATCTTCCTCTTTAGTGGAAGAGCAGGCAAGAAACGGAGCATTGTTTATTCCTCATCTAGCCATCCTTCCTGCTCCCACTACAGAGAGAGGACTTGGTTTGACCTTTCCTCTATTTGATTATAATAGTTCAAAAATATTAAAATGAGACAGTTTCTCCTTAGTGAAGGATTTTAGCATGGTTTTGTAGAACAGGGCTCACACATTAATGTGCTTAAGAATCATTGGGGATCTTGTCAGAGTGCAGATTCCAAGTCAGTAGGAGCTGTGGGGTGGGACCTGTGATTCTCCTTCCTTCCTTCCTTCCTTCCTTCCTTCCTTCCTTCCTTCCTTCCTTCCTTCCTTTCTTTCTTTCTTTTTTCTCTTTCTTTCTTTCTTTCTTCTTTCTTTCTTTCTTTCTTTCTTTCCTTCCTTCCTTCTCTCTCCCTTCCTTCCTTCCTTCCCTCCCTCCCTCCCTCCTTCCTTCCTTCCTTTCCTCCTTCCTTTCCTCCCTCCCCCCTTCCTCCTTCCTTCCTTCCTTCTTTCCTTCCTTCCTTTCTTCTTTCCTTTCTTTTCTCTCTCTCTTTCTTTTTTTCTTTCTCTCTCTTTCTCTCTCCTTCCTTCCTTCCTCTCTCTCTCTCTCTCCCCCTCTCTCCCTCCCTTCCTTCTTTCCTTCCTGTTTTTTTTTTGTTTTTATTTTTCAGAGTCTCACTCTGTCACCCAGGCTGGAGTGCAGTGATGAAATCTTGGTTCACTGCAACCTCTTCCTTCTGGGTTCCAGCGAGTCTCCTGCCTTAGCCTTCTATGTAGCTGGGACTACAAGCATGACTACAGGCATGCATCACCATGCACAGCTAATTTTTTATTTTTATCAGAGACTGGATTTTGCCATGTTGGCCAGGCTGGTCTCAAACTCCTGGCCTCAAGTGATCCACCCACCTCGGCCTCCCAAAATGCTGGGATTACAGCCGTGAGCCACCATGCCCGGCTGCATTTCTATTAAGTACTCAGGAAATGCTGCTGCTGCTCCACAAATCACACTTTAAGAAAGGATCCAGGTAATTGAATCAAGGCAACCAAAGCCAGTCACATAAAACACAAGGAAGAATACCACTAGAAACAAGAACAACAAAGCAAAGCTCAGATTGAAAACTCAGTTGGCAGTGGCACAATGTGTATTATGGGCCTAGAGGGAATCACATGCTTATTTATGCATTTGAATTTTTAAAAATCTTTTATTTGCTTGCATATGAAGTTCAGACTCTCATTCTTGGTCTCATCTTATGTATCACTGGGAAAAGCTCTACTCATCTTCATACCTCTCACACATGACACCCACTTCACTTTCCACACATTTTAAGAAATGTTCATAGGTATCTTGGAAACCAAATTAAATGGAACAAAAATGTATTTTAGACAATTTTTAACAAGTATCTCATATCTATGATGTCTGCTGATATGCACACAGAAAAAGCATATGAAAAATGCTGTTCACAAGCCTGTGTGAAATAGTCATTTCCAGCACTGATTTGGACACAGATGGCCTGCATCTGAATCTTGGCTCCCTTACTCACTAGCTTTGGTGGGTTATTTCACATCTCTGTACATGAACTTCCTCATCTACAAATGAGGATTATGAAGGGTTTTTTTTATTTTTTTTAATCTCAGGTTGGCTATGAGGATAGATGAAATTAATTCAAGTATAGGACTTAGAACAATGCCTCATACATAGGAAGCCCCGTATAAGTCTGTTCCTGTTGCTATTGCAAAGTACCCTAGACTGGGTAATTTATAAACAGCAGAAGTTTATTGCTTACAGTTGAGGCACCAGCAGATTCAGTGTCTGCTGAGGGTTTGCTGTCTGTGCTTCAACATGGTGCCTTCTTGCTGTGTCCTCACGTCGTGGAAGGGCAGACAGTTCCCTTGGGCTTCTTTGATAAGGGCACTAATCCCCTTTATAAGGATTCCACTCTCATGACCTAGTTACCTCTCAAATGGTCCGCTTCCTAATACCAAGAGATTGGGGGTTAGATTTTAGCATATGAACTTCTGAGAGACACAGACATTTAGACCATACTAGGTATTATATATAACCACCTTTATATAATTCTTAGCTTTATGGAATAGTTTGACTTTAAGAAAGGAATACATGTAAGCAAGTCAGCATTTTGGGGTCAATCACTCCAGAACATGTTATCTGTGAATCATCACTTACCATGTAGCCTGTCTTTTTATTTGAATATGTGTTTGCAATTTTAGTCAATATTTTACTATTTTAGTCATATAAATTCCAAATATTTTCTCTTATAGTAATACATTCACCTACGAGACAATAGTTGGAGTATACTTTAAGGCAAATTATATATCAGAAGCTCTTGGTGGAGAAAATCAATATGTTATATTTTTAAAGGTATTCTAGGGCCAAATATTTTGAGATGCATATAATACAATGGGTTTTGTATTTATAATCAAGTGTGTTAGTATGCAAGTCTTGGTTCTGCCATTTACAAGCTGTGTGACCTTGGCCCAATCACTTTTCTTTTAAGTTTCATTTCCAAAATAACTATAATCATAGTACCTACCTTTTGAGATTATTGTGAGGTATAAATGACAGCAATACAAATTAAGTCCTCAGCACACTGCCAGTCCTACAGTAATTTTTCTATCAATGAAATGATAATAGCAACAATAATAAATACATTTAGAAATTACGAGCCTTGGTAATTAACAAATCTGAAAGCCAATGCAAGCATATCTAATACAGATGGAAAGGTCTGCAACATCAGGAGAAAGTCACATATTTTCCCTTACTTCAAACTTCTTCCTGCCTCTCTTCAACCTCCAAAGTCCAGATAATCTGATATCTCAGCTTGTCCAACAAAGTCCCATTTTATGTCTGTTGTTCCAGCATAATTCTTAATAGGACAGCCCATTACACACAAAGTGTACCACTTAGGACAATAAATTGTAAGTTCACCCACGTGAGGGACTTTCTTAGCTGATCCTTCACCTCATTAAAATTACAAAGAACCCTGCATGATTTTCAGATGAGAAAAAAAAGACCGATCTTTTTTTTCCCAAATATTACAAGCCCCAGTTTCCCTGAAAATATAATAAAAAATTTAAACATTTATTTTTCTTTTGATTGACCACAATGTGTCTCACTGGCTGTGTCTGGAAGACAATTATTTGAGATAGTTTGATTTCTCTGAGATGAACTTTGTTGGGATGTGAAGAACTAAGCATAAGAAGAAGCAAGAACAAATTGAGGAAAATCAGTGGCTGAAAATATGGGTGGGGCCTAGAATAACTGTTGTCAGGGGAAGGGGGAAGTGACTAAAAGTACCGTAAGAAATATACTTCAGGCATGGATCAATTTTCTGCCACTGATTTTTATTTTTACCTTCTTTTTCCCCTTGTTAATTGCACCATGATTATCCTGCATTGCAGCAGCATGGTGATTAAAAACACAGAACCTGGACTGGGTGCAGTGGCTCACGCTTGTAATCCAAGCACTTTGGGAGGCTGAGGCGGGTGGATCCCTTGAGTTCAGGAGCTCAAGACCAGCCTGGGCAATGTGGTGAAACCCCATCTCTCCCCAAAATACAAAAATTAGCCAGGGGTGGCTGTGCTAATTTTTGTATTTTGAGGAGAGATAGGGGTTTCACCACGTTGCCCAGGTTGGTGTTGAACTCTGAGCTCGAGTCTGTGCTACTCAGCTCAGGAGGCTACTCCCCAGCTACTCAGGAAGCTGAGGCTCAAGAATCACTTGAACCTAGGAGGCAGAGGTTGCAGTGAACCAAGATCGCACCACTGCACTCCAGTCTGTGTGACAGAGTGAGACTCCATCTCAAAACAAAATAAAACACACAGAATCTGGAGCCAGAGAGCTTCTGTTAATGTTCACTCTCCAACATGTACTAGCTGTGTAACTTTGGGCAAATTCCGTAATATTGCTGAGCCTCATTTTCCTCCTGTGGTAAAAATGGGGCTAGCAACCTATTCCATAGCGTATATATCAAGATTAAATAAGGTAATATGTGCAAAGCTCTTAAAATACTACCTAGTGCTTAGTAAGTGCTTTTGTGCAAAATTTTATTTTACTTTTACTTTTATTTTACTTCAGGACTATTATAATAACAGAGTAGATCTAGAATTTGTCCTGATTCTAGCTTTAAATAAAATTAATTGGTCCATTTTCTGTAGCAATAGTACTGTTATTATTGTTATTACTATCATTTTCTTTTGATTCATTCTACTGAAAGTTTTTGTAATATTAATGTGTTGTCTCCCTGTATTTTCACTGTTCAATGTTTACTTTCACACATATGACTAACCATAGCTCAAAACACATATGTACAGTTGAAGTGAAAGATGGGTCTTTGATTTAATGGCAAAAAAATTAATCAGTGGTAAAATAAGAACTCTTAAATGAGTGCTATTCTTTAAAGGGATGATATTTCTATCACTATTATATGTTGATTTATAATCACTATTATATGCTGCCTTTGATGTAATTTATACACATTATGGTGGGCAGGAGAAGAAATGAGATGGGCCATTGTGAATCAGTGGTTTAGAAATAAGCATATGTCATGAATAGAATAACGTTCCTATTTCTCAAGGGGCACAGTATGAAGAAATAATTGTTTTGAAATATGAGATTCAAACAAGATGTCTAATTTAAATTGTATGAAGCTTATTTACCACCACTGGCAAAAATAAGAGGTAAAAGACCTTCTGGGTGATGCATGTGTCCTTTTAACGGGGAACCATGGAGACAGGCACCACAGAAATAGGTAAATCTCATATTTTTAACTTTTGAAGCTCTTATACAATTCCTTTAGCTTTGTCCATGGAAATTCAGAGCAAAATATGAGGTAAGTATCTAGATATTTCAAAATTTTAAACCACACTTCATTTTCTCTTTAAAGCGAGTATGATTTTAAACATGATTTTAGGGTAATTGTCTGAGTTTTTCAAAGAAGCTGTAGAAAGTATGCTGGCAGATGTTAAAATCAAGTGGTTTCTGTTGATTAGTCTTTAGGGACTGGAATGATGAAGGAGGCTCAAAATAAATAAATCATAGTAGTTAATGTGTCCCATTTCCCTCTTTAAGGGCTTATCTAATGCAAAAAGTGCCCCTAAAACATTGAAAAAGCCATATTTTTCTTCTATAGAAATACAAAATAGGGGTTATTGAACACAGAAAAAATACAAGATCAAGTGTCTCCTGAATAATCAAAAAGAGAGAAAAGCAAATTTATTATGCTTCTGTAATGTTAATTATTACATTTAGTCCCTCCAAAAAGTGATTATCCACAGACCATATTTGTGGAACCATGTGATAGTTTAAGTAACTAATATGTCTCACTCCCTAAGCATTCTGCACAAGTCAGACTTGTTTTACATTTCTTCAGATATGGCATTGGCTAGCTTTTATGTACTACACCAGGACTACAATCATAACATCAGAGCAGTCCTGAGATTCCTTTTGATCTTACTTTTTGATCACAGTAATCAATAGATCCATGTACTCTATAGTAGCTAAATACCTGATGCTCTTGGGCCTCTGCTGATTGTGCTACCATGGGGAGGATTGGTTTGAGGAATCTGACTAAAATTACCACCCAAAGAGTTCTTAGAGTCATTCTCTCATGTCGCAGCTGCTGCCTCCATCTCAAGAATGGCGCCTGTACACAATCAGTTTCAACTCATCCTGGCAGAATTCTATGGAGAAGTGGTGAAGATTCATCTGTTTTAAGAGACTTGGCCTTAATTTTGCTTAAGTATGTTCATTTAGCATGAAAGTCTCTGAGTCTTGCCTCATAAAATTGAGGGTAGTAATGAAGTTAAAATGATGGATATTATGATGAGTTCTATCACACTCCCAACTCCTAATTTCCCTGGCTATGGTATCTTGGTGCCCTCTCAATGTGTTTCTGTAGAAGATGTCGGGAAATACTTCTTTATACATAGCTTAAGCCATGTAGGGATCTGTCCTTACAGGAAAGGAGTACAATGAGATTATCATCAATGTTCTGAAGAAACTTGGCCAAAGGTCACTGAATACTTTCTTATAAAATATCTGCTTTGTTTGCACTGAAGGAAAAGAAATAACCCTACTTGGAGCTCCTTTGTTTAGAAAGCCTACTTTCTTTTCTTTTTTTTTTTTTTTTTTTTTATTATACTTTAAGTTCTGGGACACATGTGCAGAACATGCAGCTTTGCCACATAGGTATACATGTGCCATGGTGGTTTGCTGCACCCATCAACCCGTCATCTACATTAGGTATTTCTCCTAATGCTGTCCCTCCTCTTGACCCCCAACCCCTGACAGGCCCCAGTGTGTGATATTCCCTTCCCTGTGCCCATGTGTTCTCCTTATTTAGCTCCCACTTATAAGTGAGAACATGTGGTGTTTGGTTTTCTGTTCTTGTGATCGTTTGCTGAGAATAATGGTTTCCAGCTTCATCCATGTCCCTGCAAAGGACATGAACGGATCCTTTTTTATGGTTGCATAGTATTCCATGGTGTATATGTGCCACATTGTCTTCTTCTTTTTTTTTTTTTTTTCTTTTTTTGAGACACAGTCTCGCTCCATTCTCCAGACTGGAGTGCAGTGGCGCAATCTTGGCTCCCTGCAAGCTCCATCTCCTGGATTCATGCCATTCTCCTGCCTCAGCATCCGGAGTAGCTGGGACTACCGGCGCTTGCCTCCATGCTTGGCTAATTTTTTGTATTTTTAGTAGAGACGCGGTTTCACTGTGTTAGCCAGGATGGTCTCAATCTTCTGACCTCATGATCCACCAGCCTCGACCTCCCAAAGTGCTGGGATTACAGGTGTGAGCCACCATGCCAGGCCTGCCAAATTTTCTTTATCCAGTCTATCACTGATGGGCATTTGGGTTGGTTCCAAGTCTTTGCTATTGGGAATAATGTCACAATAAACATACCTCATGTGCATGTGTCTTTATAGTAGCATGATTTATAATCCTTTGGGTACATATCCAGGAGTGGGATCGCTGGGTCAAATGGTATTTCTAGTTTTAGATCCTTGAAGAATCACCACACTGTCTTCCACAATGGTTGAACTAGGTTACAGTCCCACCAACAGTGTAAAAGCATTCCTATTTCTCCACATCCTCTCCAGCATCTGTTGTTTCCTGACTTTTTAATGATCACCGTTCTAACTGGACTGAGATGGTATCTCATTGTGGTTTTGATTGGCATTTCCCTAATGGCCAGTGATGATGAGCTTTCTTTCATATGTTTCTTGGCCACATAAATGTCTTCTTTTGAAAGTCTCTGTTCATATCCTTCTCCCACTTTTTGATGGGGTTGTTTTTTACCGGTAAATTTGTTTAAGTTCCTTGTAGATTCTTGATATTAGCCCTTTGTTAGATGGATTGATTGCAAAATTTTTCTCCCATTCTGCGTGTTGCCTTTTCACTCTGATAATAATTTCTTTTGCTGTGAAGAAACTCTTAGTTTAATTAGACCCCATTTGTCAATTCTGGCTTTCATTGTAGTTGCTTTTGGTGATTAGTCATGAAGTCTTTGCCCATGCCTATATCCTGAATAGTACTGCCTAGGTTTTCTTCTAGGGTTTTTATGGTTTTAGGTCTTATGTTTAAGTCTTTAATCCATTTTGAGTTAATTTTTGTATAAAGTATAAGGAAGGAGACTAGTTTCAGTTTTCTGCATATGGCTAGCCAGGTTTCCCAACACCATTTATCAAATAGGGAATTGTTTCCCCATTGCTTGTTTTTGTCAGGTTTGTCAAAGATCAGATGGTTGTAGATGTGTGACATTATTTCTGAGGCCTCTGTTCTGTTCCATATCTGTTTTGGTACTAGTACCATGCTGTTTTGGTTACTGCAGCCTTGTAGTATAGTTTGAAGTCAGATAACATGATGCCTCTAGTGTTGTTCTTTTTGCTTAGGATTGTCTTGGCTATACAGCTCTTTTTTGGTTCCATATGAAATTTAAAGTACTTTTTTGTAATTCTGTGAAGAAAGTCAATAGTAGCTTGATAGGGATAGCATTGAATCTATCAATTACTTTGGGCTGTATGGCGTTTTGACGATAATGATTCTTCCTATCCATGAGCATGGAATGTTTTTCCATTTGTTTGTATCCTCTCTTATTTCCTTGAGCAGTGGTTTGTAGTTCTCCTTGAAGAGGTCCTTGTAAGTTATATTCCTTGGTATTTTATTCTCTTTGAGGCAATTGTGAATGAGAGTGAACTCATGGTTTGGCTCCCTGTTTGTCTATTATTGGTGTGTAGGAATGCTTGTGATTTTTGCCAATTGATTTTGTATTCTGAGAGTTTGCTGAAGTTGTTTATCAGCTTAAGGAGATTTGGGGCTGAGATGACAGAGTTTTCTAATTATACAATCATGTCATCTGCAAACAGAGACAATTTGACTTCCTCTCTTCCTATTTGAATATCCCTTATTTCTTTCTCTTGCCTGATTGCCCTGGCCAGAACTTCCAATACGATGTTGAATAGGAGTGCTGAGAGAGGGCATACTTGTCTTGTGCCAGTTTTCAAAGGAAATGCTTCCAGCTTTTGCCCATTCAGTATGATATTGACTGTGGGTTTGTCATAAATAGCTCTTATTATTTTGAGATACATTCCATCAATATCTAGTTTATTGAGAGTTTTTAGCATGAAGGGGTGTTGAATTTTATCAAAGGCCTTTTCTGCATCTATTGAGATAATCATGTGGTTTTTGTCATTGGTTCTGTTTATGTGATGGATTATGCTTACTGTTTTGTATATGTTGAATCATCCTTGAATCCCAGGGATGAAGCCAACTTGATCATGGTGGATAAGCTTTTTGATGTGCTGCTGGACTTAGTTTGCCAGTATTTTATTGAGGATTTTTGTGTTAATATTCATCAGGGATATCAGCCTGAAATTTTATTTTGTTCTTGTGTCTCTGCCAGATTTTGTTATCAGGGTGATGCTGGTCTCATAAAATGAGTTAGGGAGGAGTCCCTGTTTTTCTATTGTTTGGAATAGTTTCAGAAGGAATGGTATCCATTCCTCTTTGTACCACTGGTAGAATTCAGCTGTGAATCCATCTGGTCCTTGTCTTTTTATGGTTGGTAGGCTATTAATTACTGACTCAATTTCAAAACTTGTTATTGGTCTATTCAGGGATTCAACTTCTTCCTGGTTTAGTCTTGGGAGGGTATATGTGTTCAGGAATGTATCCATTTCTTTGAGATTTTCTAGTTTATTTGCGTAGAGGTGTTTATAGTATTCTCTGATGGTAGTTTGTATTTCTGTGGGATCAGTGGTCATATTCCCTTTATCATTTTTATTGAGTCTATTTGATTCTTCTCTCTTTTCTTATTAGTCTGGGTAGCAGTCTATCTATTTTATTAATCTTTTAAAGAAATCAGCTCCTGGATTCATCAATTTTTTGAAGGGTTTTTTGTGTCTCTATGTCCTTCAATTCTACTCTGATCTTAGTTATTTCTTGTCTTCTGCTAGCTTTTGAATTTGTTTGCTCTTGCTTTCTAGTTCTTTTAATTGTGATGTTAGGGTGTCAGTTTTAGATCTTTCCCACTTTCTCCTGTGGGCATTTAGTGCTATAAATTTCCCTCTAAACATTGCTGTAGCTGTGTCCCAGAGATTCTGGTAGATTGTGTCTTTGTCCTCATTGGTTTCAAAGAACTTATTTATTCTGCCTTAATTTCATTATTTACCCAGTAATCATTCAGGAGCAGGTTGTTCAGTTTCCATGTAGTTGTCTGCGGTTTTGAGTGAGTTTCTTAATCCTGAATTCCAATTTGATTGCACTGTGGTCTGAGAGACTGTTCGTTATGATTTCCATTCTTTTGCATTTGCTGAGGAGTATTTTACTTCCAATTATGTGGTCACTTTTAAAATAAGTGTGATGTGGTGATGAGAAGAATGCATATTCTGTTGATTTGTGGTGAGGAGTTCTGTAGATGTCTGTTAGATCTGCTTTGTCCAGAGCTGAGTTCAAATCCTGAATATCCTTGTTAATTTTCTGTCTCATTGATCTGTCTAATATTGATGGTGGGGTGTTAAAGTCTCCTACTATTATTGTGTGGGAGTCTAAGTGTCTTTGTATGTCTCTAAGAACTTGTTTTATGAATCTGGGTGCTCTTGTTTTGGGTGTATATATATATGTAGGATGGTTAGCTCTTCTGTTGCATTCTACCATTATGCAATGCCCTTGTCTTTTTTCATCTTTGTTGGTTTAAAGTCTGTTTTATCAGAGACTAGGACTGCAAACCCTGCTTTTTTTTTTTCTTTCCATTTGCTTGGTAAATCTTCCTCCATCCCTTTATTTTGAGCCTATGTGTGTCTTTGCATGGGAGATGGGTCTCCTGAGTACAACACACTGATGGGTCTTGACTCTTTACCCGATTTGCCAGTCTGCATCTTTTATTTGGGGCATTTAGCCCATTTACATTTAAGGTTGATATTGTTATGTGTGAATTTGATCCTGTCATTATGATGCTGACTGGTTATTTTGCCTGTTAGTTGATGCAGTTTCTTTATAGCATTGATGGTCTTTACATGTTGGTATTTTTTTTTGCAGTAGCTGGTAACAGTTTTTCCTTTCCATATCTAGTGCTTCCTTCAGGAGCTCTTGTATGGCAGGCCTGGTTGTGACAAAATCCTTCAGCATTTGCTTGTCTGTAAAGGATTTTATTTCTCCTTCACTTACAAAGCTTAGTTTGGCTGGATATGAAATTCTGGGTTGAAAATTCTTTTCTTTAAGAATGTTGAGGCCGGGCGCTGTGGCTCAAGCCTGTAATCCCAGCACTTTGGGAGGCCGAGACGGGTGGATCACGAGGTCAGGAGATCGAGACCATCCTGGCTAACACGGTGAAACCCCGTCTCTACTAAAAATACAAAAAACTAGCCGGGCGAGGTGGCGGGCACCTGTAGTCCCAGCTACTCGGGAGGCTGAGGCAGGAGAATGGCGTAAACCCGGGAGGCGGAGCTTGCAGTGAGCTGAGATCCGGCCACTGCACTCCAGCCCGGGCGACAGAGCAAGACTCCGTCTCAAAAAAAAAAAAAAAAAAAAAAAGAATGTTGAATATTGGCCCCCACTCTCTTCTGGCTTGTGGGCTTTCTCCAGAGAGATCCGCTGTTAGTCTGATGGGCTTCCCTTTATGGATAACCTGACCTTTCTGTCTGACTGCTGTTAACATTTTTTTTTCCCTTTATTTCAACCCTGGTGAATCCGACGATTATGTGTCTTGGAGTTGCTCTTCTCATGGAGTATCTTTGCAGTGTTCTCTGTATTTCCTGAATTTGAATGTTGGCCTGATTTACTAGGTTGGGGAAGTTCTCCTGGATAATATCCTGAAGAATGTTTTCCACCTTGGTTCCGTTGTCTCTGTCATTTTCAGGTACACCAATCAAACGGAGGTTTGGTCTTTTCACATAGTCCCATATTTCTTGGAGGCTTTGTTCATTCCTTTTCGTGCTTTTTTCTCCAATCTAGTCTTCAAGCTTTATTTCATTAAGTTGATCTTCAATCTCTGATATCCTTTCTTTGGCTTGATCGATTCAGCTATTGATAATTGTCTATGCTTCACCAAGTTCTCATGCTGGGGTTTTCGGCTTCGTCAGGTCATTTATGTTCTTCTCTAAACTGGTTATTCTAGTTAGCAATTCCTCTAACCTTTTATCAAGGCTCTTAGTTTCCTTGCATTGCATTTGAACGTGCTCCTTTAGCTTAGAGGTGTTTGATATTACCCACCGTCTGAAGCCTACATTTGTCAGTTTGTCAAACTTATTCTCAATCTAGTTTTATTCTCTTGCTGGCAAGGAGTTATGGTCCTTTGGAGAAGACACATTCTCGTTTTTGGAATTTTCAGCCTTTTTACACTGGTTTATCCTCATCTTCCTGGATTTATCTACCTTTGGTATTTGATGTTGGTGACCTTCAGATGAGTTTTTGCGTGGGGGTCCTTTTTGTTGATATTGATTGCTATTGCTTTCTGTTTGTTGCTTTTCCTTCTAGCAGTCAGGCTCCTCTGCTGCAAGTCTGCTGGAGTTTGCTGGAGGTCCACTCTAGACCCTGTTTGCTTGGGTATCACCCGCGGAGGCTGCAGAACAGCAAAAATTGCTACCTGCTTCTTCCTCTGAAAGGTTCGTCACAGAGGGGCACCCGCCAGATGCCAGTTGGAGCTCTCCTGTATGAGGTATCTGTCGACCCCTGCTGGGAGGCATCTCCCTGTCAGGAGGCATAGGGGTCTGGGGCCCACTTGAGGAGGCAGTCTGTCCTTTAGCAGAGCTCGAGTGCTGTGCTTAGAGATCAGCTGCTCTCTTCAGAGCTGGCAGGTAGGAACATTTAAGTCTGCTGAAGTTGCGCCCACAGCCACGCCTTCCCCCAAGTGCTCTGTTCCAGGGAGATAGGAGTTTTATCTGTAAGCCCTTGAGTGGGGCTACTGCCTTTCTTTCAGAGATGCCCTGTCCAGAGAGGAGGAATCTATAGAGGCAGTCTAGCTACAAGGGCTTTGAGCACTGTGGTGGGCTCCGCCCAGTTTGAGCTTCCCAGGGACTTTGTTTACATTGTGAGGGGAAAACTGCCTACTCAAGCCCCAGTAATGGTGGACGCCCATCCCCTAACCAAGCTTGAGCATCCCAGGTTGACTTCAGACTGCTGTGCTGGCAACAAGAATTTCAAACCAGTGGAACTTAGCTCATTGGGCTCCATGGGGGTGGGATCTGCTGTGCAAGACCCCTCGGTTCCCTGGCTTCATCCCCCTTTCCAGGGGAGTTAATGGTTCTGTCTCACTGGCATTCCAGGAAAGCCTACTTTTTGGATATATGTCCTCTAATCTATTTAGAAGGGACTTGTCCCTTTGTTTAAGACCTGGTGGGTTTTCCTCTGGGTGAAGTTTAATGGGATTAGTTTATGAGAAGCTTGTGAGATTACATCAGCAAACTTCTGACCCAGAAAGTCTATAAAAAGTATATGTCTTCCTTTTGCTGAGACACTTACCTGAATGTCCCTACAGAAGACCAATTATGGGTTGTAGGCAATATCTGTCTTTGTCTCCTCCCATCACCAAATAAATTATTCCATGTCTGATACTCATGACTGCTTGAATTGATTCCCTCTTTCTGGAAAAGACTGAAAGAAAGCAATATAGGGAATACTTAAATTTTTTGAGCATTGTATTTGATAAGGAAAAAAAAATGTGTAGGAAATCATTTGACCCACTTCCATCTCTCCTTACTCTTGTGAAATTTTCCCTCTCTAGGATGTAAAGAATATAAATGGTCAATCTCTGATAAAGGAAGCATTCCTAATTTTCTAAGAACTAGTCTGTTTGTGTTGTTCCCTCTAGTGCATTGTTAGTTTTCCTTCACTGCTTTTCCAGTTAATGATCTCGAGGACAATATCCCTTCCATTGATCTCTAGTTTGACAGCAGAATGAAGTTGTGTCTTCTCACTATCGCCTCTAAAACCCACTGAAATGAACAGAGAGAGGGAAAAGGGGAAAAAAAAAATGCCATCTTCAATGAAGCCAGGAAATGGCTATGACCACATACCACAAAATTATTACAATAACTTGCCAAGTCTAGCGGGACAATACCAAGGACAGACGCACATTCTGTAGAATTCTGGCAATGTTGCAGCAACAGCAGACACTGCTGGTTGTCTAATGGAAAACTATATTTTTTGCCCAGTCCCTCCTCAGGCTTTATTCTTTGTCAACAGAGCCTTGGTTTTTGTAAGTATGAGGTGGTCATAAACTTCAGAGACTAATTATGATTATTTGTGATCCACGATCATAATTTGTCCTGGTTTGAGAATGAGAAGTGACACAATTCTGGAAAATGTATGCAACAGTGTGCTTCTGGGAAACATTTGCTCACCTTAAAAAGGGACACCGGGGCCAGGCACGGTGGCTCACCCCTATAATCCCAGCACTTTTGGAAGCCGAGGCAGGTGGATCACCTGAGGTCAGGAGTTCGAGACCGGCCTGGCCAGCATGGTGAAACCCCATCTCTACTAAAATTAGCCAGGCATGGTGGTGTGTGCCTGTAGTCCCAGCTACTCAGGAGGCTGAGGCAGGAGAATCGCTTGAAATTGGGAGGCAGAGATTGCAGTGAGCCGAGATTGCACCACTGCACTCCAGCCTGGGTGACAGAACGAGATTCCATATCAAAAAAAAAAAAGAAAACAAAAGGGACACAGATAAGAGTAAGCCCCTTTAGGGCCTCTGAATAGCATTATCTGCATGTAAGGCTTGGAAATATGGCAACTGGGACCACAAAGGGAGCCAGCCTAAGGGGAAAGCGAGTGTGCCCAATTTGGCAGTCAGAAAAGATGCAGAGGATTTGAGTGTTTCATAAGATCTCTGTTCCACTGAATAATCACCCTGAAAATGCTTTTCTCTTCATTCTTCAGTACGCAAGATAATGCATGTCCTGGTGGTTTCAGCCTTCTTACTTGTAGCTAAAATCATCCTAATATAGTAGGGCCCTCAAATAGTAGGGCAAACTCGAATGGATCCAACACTCTTCTACTATTATAATGACAAAATCTAGGGGTGAAGATTATCTGTGGAAGCATCCTTTAACCCTGGTTCTTAAAACATAATGGAGGAGACATTGTGGGAAAGGATTGGGTATACATCTATTCGGGTATAGAATTAACAATCTATTCAGATGTGGTATCAACAACAAGCAAATGTAGGAGTTATTTAGATCACAATAGAAATATTTTAAAATGTTGAGAATTTCAAAATAACAATATAATTAATATACTCTTGAAGGTGGAATGTGATAGAAAGAAATATAATTAGGTTAAATTTCTAATTTTTCACACTGGAAGTTGATTGATACAGTTTGAAGTAGGCAAATGAAGCAGCAGATGTTTAAATGTATCATTTGAAGACATATACATATATGTAATATATGTATTATTTTAAGAGATCTGTAAGAAAAATTTAAATTGACAACATAATAACCAAAATCAAGAGATGAAGTAGAGAAGGAAAGTGAGAGAAAATACGTATGTTTCACTGTTTCATTCACTGTTTAAAAGGGACAATTCATATGCACTCTGTAAAAATGAAAAAAATAAGAAGCATTAAAATTATTGTTACAATTTGTAAACATCAACACTACAGGATCTCAAAATAGAAAATGTACTCTCCAAGCTACTGATTGGGAAACATACCCAAAACAAAACATAGAGACAGATCATATATAAAAATTAGACAATTTAGGAAGCAACAATGACAAATCATACAAGAACTATGAACAAGCCTATCTGTCATGTCAGTAAATGTAAATAAGGTGAACTCAAGTATTAAAAGAAAGAGACTTTCTGATTGGGAGGAAAGCCTCAAGACGTAAGGGGATTAATGAGGTGCTGACAAGGTGGTATAAGTGGGGGGAATAACCCATTTGTCCCCAGTTTTAAGATGCACTTGTTTATTTGTTTTTCCCAAGTGGCGCTGCTTGCACTTAGAATTTCACAAAGTCTTTTATGAAAACATGTTTCTTCGGCTTAAGGCTCTGAACCTTTCTGTTGATAATCAAAATTCTATTTCAAGCTGGATTAGAGAGATGCTATTCCATCCTCTCTATTGCTTTGACATTTCCAGTCTTTCTCCTGGTGAATACAAACATTCCTCTCCTTTTCTCGCATCCTGAAAGAAGAGTTTCTGTACACATCAAGTCATAAGCTATCAACTACCTACCCTATTCAAGAATGTTAAGATCTCATTTTTAACATTGGGCAGTTGAGATACTCTGTGATGCTAGTACCATAAGAATTCTTCCACCATTAATTGAACATCCATTTGCTATCATGAACCAATTGCTGGCACTGCAAAGCTAAATAAGTCTCGATAACACCCCAGGCTGCACGTTGTAGACTATGAGATTTGTGATTAGGTTCAGAAAATAACAAACATATGCCATCAATACGGAAATTAGTGCCACTGCAGTCAGATGGACACATCAGCTTCCATGTTTCAATAGACTTGAGTGGGTGGGTTCGTTAAAATAGCACACCCTTCTAAAGAGTAAATCAAGTTGATTGACTACAAAAAATCTTTAAAACCTCAGTGTGTGTATTTTTAAACTGGTACACGATAGATGGGCAGGTCAAACTCCACTGCTGTTTAAAAAAGCAGTTCTCCACCTCAGTGGAAAAGACACCTGGATGATGCAAATAAGTATAGGGTGTGTTGCAATTTTGTTAGCTATAACAGTTAGTATGTGAAAGTTTGAGAATGATATACTGAAAAAAAAAAAAACACAGAAGAAATTCAAGGCTATCTACATAAAATCACACTCATGAGTATTTTGATATGCATTACTGAGCTTGAAATAAAGGGATTTAAGAACAATTACTCCTCAGAGAATCCCAAATAAATCTGTGTATACCCTTGGGAATATGTATAAACCATTGGCTTAAATGCTGATTGTTGAAGAGAAACCTAAGAGAAGAACTTGCAAAAGGTGCCGAAAATAAATAGTATAGGGAGATTAGAAAGATAAACTGAGAGCCTGCCCCAAAATGCTTGAATTTCCCTAGCAAGTCTAAAGTAGCTATGATTTGTTTTTTTTTGAAAGAAAATAAATACCTGGGAAAACTACCATGAACAATGTGTAAATCCCCTTCCTTTGTTTGTCCAAGGAACTACACTGACCCACCCAAAGAAGCATAAAATCTGTGGAATTTTTGTTTCCTGGGAGGTTGAATGCAAAACCCTGAATAAGCTAGGACTGCTGTCTTTCATAACCAACTATAATTTTATTGATTTTCATATGTTATCCAAGCCTTATTAAGAGAGATGAGAAGTCTGCCAAAGCAAATAGAAAGATGCACATACTGCCATCTGAGTTTTATGTTCTGTAGGCTACACCTATTGATGGAATTTAAAATTGGAGGTTGCCAAGAAGCCAGAAGGAAAGTACAGGGTGATTTATGTTCTCAAAACAGAAATAATACTCTACATTAAAAATTTCTATTTTTTTCCATGAAACTGTATTCATCTTTTGGTAATAACATACAATACATTTTTCAATGCAAAATAATGACTTTTATTATTGTAGATCGTTATCTATCAATTATCATTGGCTAAATGTGATCAGTCCTTGACTTATGCTTTTCTTCCCCCATAAATTCCAGTGAAATAGTTTAGATTTTATTATAATAAAGTTACCCTTTCAGGATTTATGTAGAAAGTAATTGAGACTTTTTTAAAAAGCTACAATTATTTAACATTTCATTGAAAAAAAAATCAAACTTTCAACAGACAATAAAGTGGAATCATTTATTTTTGCATATCCTTTGATATTTCCTAGGAAACTAAGGGTCCATAGTTATAGGAATCCTCCAAAACCAGTCTTAACTAGTGATCACTCCGCTTCTGTCATGCTGGTTCTGTCTGCTCCTTTTACTCATGTATTTGCTATGTAATAGAAATCATATTTTCATATAAAGGATCTTAGATACTTTAAAGCATGGATCTTGATTCTCTTTGACATTTTCTTTCTTAGTCTAAATATGTAGAGGTCCTAAACGGGCCTCTATTTTTAAAAATGTGGACACTGTTTCACCTTTCAGTTTTAAGGATGTTTTAATTCTGGATCATGGTGATTGCCTTTTTTTTTTTTTTTTTTTCTAAAAGAAATGAAAAACAATTTCAAGATCAAATGCTTAAATTTAGCTTAGTTTCTATAATTACAAGTGATAAAGGAATTACAGAATCTTGCCAAAATTTTGCTGAGGAATAAGACAAAGAGATTCAACCAAAAATGGTTGAAAGTAGTGATTGGCAAAAACAAATAAATCATATTTATGTTTGTTTCACTTGGGATTGAATTCAGTAGTAGCTAACAGATATCCCTATAAACAAGGGCTTAAACTCAAAAGTATTGTTTAGCTTAAGAGGTAAAACGTTGTTGAGGATTGTGTTAGTCCATTTTTACACTGCTATAAAGGAATACCCAAGGCTGGGTAATTTGTAAAGGAAGAGGTTTAATTGACTCACAGTTCCACATGGCTGGGGAGGCCTCAGGAAACTTACAATCATGGCAGAAGGGGAAGCAGACACCCTCTTCACAAGGCAGCAGGAGAGAGAAAGAGTGTATATAGGAGGAAATGGCAAACACAAAACCATCAGATCTCATAAGAACTCACTCATCATGAAAACAGCATGGGGGAAACTGCCCCCTTGATTCAATCACCCTCCACCAGGTCTCTCCCTCAACACGAGGATTAAAATTCAAGATGAGATTTGGGTGGGAACACAAAGCCTAACCATATCAAGGATAAATATTGCAGGGCTGGTATGACACCTCAAAACTGTGATTAAAGACACAGACTTTTAGTGTCTTCCTGCTCTGCCTTCCACAACTTGTGGGTTTTGATTTTGTGGCTGGAAGGCTTTTGCATGTCTAAGGTACAGAATCTATCCTCCAGGAAGGAAGAAGGGCACAGTACAAAAGGCAAAAGATCAAATGGAACACAGCTGGAAGCCTGTCCCTTTGCAAAACTTCCCCAGAGGTCCGCTCATGGACTTCTGCTCATACCTCATTGGCCAGAACTGGGTCACATGACCATGTCAAGTATAAGCAGTTTGAGAAACTGAATCCATCCCTTTAACTTAGCACAGTTTTGTGGTGCTCTATGGTTCTCTTGGTAAGGAGGGAAGGGAATTATAGTCAGTAGTACCTGCCACAATGCTTTCAGCATTGAAAGCCTTCAGTAAACTGGTAACATACATGCATACATGCACAAACCAAAGCACAAATATTGCTAATTTTATTTGTATATTTCATTGAAAGGTGCTGTTTTCACCATCCATCCATTTATATAATATTTAAAATATCAGTAATAATTACATGTATTTTTAAAACTTATAAGCAAACACATAGTAAGTTATTTCATATTTTTGTGTTGATAGCCTACTAGAGGATTTTGTTTTAAAATATTAAATTAAAAACTTCAATTTAAGTATCAATCAAATGAAAGGGAAAAAATGATGGATGAGTTATTCTTAATTTCCGTATCCTTTTATGAAGTTGTACAAAAGTGTGGAAAACAAGAGCATCAGCTGATTCTATTAAACCTACATAATAATAATGGCCACTATATTGAGTCCTTGTATGTGACAGAAACTTTAGATATTTTAACTAACTTACCCTCACAGCCCTTTAAAGGGCCAAAATTTTTCACTCCATATTCTAGATGAGGAACTTGAGGCAGAGAAAGATTAAGTCAGTTGTCTAAAGTCATACAATTAAATAGCAGAGCTGGAATTTAAACTCAAGCTTTTTGGACACAGAGACCACACTTAACCACTATGGCATAATGATTAAATCCAAAATGTTATAGCATTTATTTACCAACTCTTTGCATGCTTTGTGACAAATAAGTGTATATTAGTAGAGACTAAAATAAATAATTTTTAAAGTGTGTAAGGATCCAACCTTCCATTTCCAGGGCATATTTTTTTTTTATCTGGGTTGTCAAAGTAGCATCTAAGATAGACAGAACTTTCATTGAAGAATAAAATGAAATTTAAACAGGATGAATATTATATTCCTGCATTTATGTTCAAATATCATGGCAGAAATATATGGAAAAAATTCTGATACAATGCATTTATAAAATACATGTAGTATCTGCCTAAAATAATGTATGTGGGAGTGCTTTAAAAATTTCAGTTGCTATATAAGTGATACTTTTTTTTTTTTTTTTTTTTTTTTTGAGACGGAGTCTCGCTCTGTCGCCCAGGCTGGAGTTCAGTGGCTGGATCTCAGCTCACTGCAAGCTCCGCCTCCCGGGTTTACGCCATTCTCCTGCCTCAGCCTCCCGAGTAGCTGGGATTACAGGCGCCCGCCACCTCGCCCGGCTAGTTTTTTGTATTTTTTTTTTTTTAGTAGAGACGGGGTTTCACCGTGTTCGCCAGGATGGTCTTGATCTCCTGACCTCGTGATCCACCCGTCTTGGCCTCCCAAAGTGTTGGGATTACAGGCTTGAGCCACCGCGCCCAGCCGATACATATTTTTAATAAACTTCAATCACTGTAAATCTAACAGGCTCATGCTTACCATGTAGATGGGAAGAGAGAAAAGGATAAGGTTGTTTTAGCAAGGAAAATAAAGGCTCCATAAATTTGTTGAGAAACTGCTTTGTTCCAGACACTTGCTGGGAATGCAAAGATCACAAGACGGCAATCTCTGTCCTTAAAGTAAGCAGAGATTAATGGGACAGAAACCATTAACACATAATTTCAATAGCCTAAGAACTGTGATCAAGATAATCACAGTCTTATGAGATCACAGATAAGCCCGTCCACCAAACTGAGGGCAGCAGAGACAGTTTTATGACTGTCCAATGCTTTATTTCACATTTTGAACACTGGGATAGAGTTAGGCAGAGGAGGGGGAGGTGGATGGTGCCCCAGGGACAGAGAGCATTAAAAGCAAGACCTGTGGAGATGCTGTAGCAGTTCTGAGTTCTTGACAAAATCATGGAGGGGAATGGGGTGACGAGGGCACAGGAAGTAAAGGAAGAGCCTCCCCGAAGTGCTTAATGCTTTATTCTGTTGGGAATGATAAACTGCAAGAAGGTTTTAATCCAGAAAAGGTCATCATTAAATTTTTGTTAAGCGTTTACCAGGCAAATCAATTTGCTATTTGGAGCCTCAGTTTTCTTAGGTATGAAACAAGAACCTTTATAATGCTTATTTTAAGACATTCTTATTCTTTTAAAAATAAGAATTAAAGAATTCTGCCTTCTACAGCTTTTGAGTTTT
Organism: Piliocolobus tephrosceles; assembly: GCF_002776525.5. Lineage (NCBI taxonomy): Eukaryota > Metazoa > Chordata > Mammalia > Primates > Cercopithecidae > Piliocolobus > Piliocolobus tephrosceles. Next base: position 35,866,011 of record NC_045444.1, on the reverse strand, counting down.
GATTCACGGCTGGGAGGCTTTTGTATGTCTACAAAATGTCTTATTTTTAAAAGAAGAAATTTGTTGGGAAAGGTTAGAATAGATCATTTTGGAGATCTTTTCTGATTAGAAAATTTGGAAAAGGAGTTAAATCAAGAAAAATCTTAACTTTCTATAATTCTTAAAGTTTAAAAATCAGACAGAGCTTTAAGTTGTTAGGTCCTTATGTAGCACCTGACTTCCGTTGTCCCCATGCTGCTTAGCTTTAGCTATGTAAATCAAGGGTAACTTTCGGGACTGGGGTGTGTGTGTGTGTGTGTGTGTGTGTGTGTGTGTGTTGGAGAGATGAGGGTGGGGAGGAGAAAGAACTCGGAGTTTGCTGTTGAAAGAGAAGCCATATATAAGAGTATTCCAAATAGAATTTCTAAGAAAAATACTCCTAATGATAAAATATCAGATAATCCAATACATACTGATAACATGACTGACAGGAAAAATGGCTAGCGGTGTCCTTGAAATATGTTTTTATGCAGCCCCTTGGTTCTAGAATATTTCTTCTGTTCAAACAACATCAAAAAATAATCGATCATCTGCTTGCTCTGTAGAATATATGTGCAGATTAACATTCTCGGATTGTTTCTCTTTTCTTCTGCGGCTGCTTGACAAGCTAGAGTACAGTCGTAAGTATTCATCTTCCGATACAGCTCTGTCCTTCAGGGCAACTTTTCAACAAAGTCCTGAAAGTTATTAATGCTTCCACTAAGTCTTCTTTACCTTAACAAATGAACACTCAAAAACGCCAAAGAATAACTTTCTCACTTGTGCTTGTGTGTATACACACACACACACACACACACAGACACACACACACACACCGCCCTGTCTATGCACACTATCAACCTGCCTTTCCCAGTCCTTCCACCTAACCTTGCTTTAAAGTATAATGCAGTGGTTTATAATATTGTTTAAAAATGCCTTGAGGTCTGAGTTGATTGATATTCTTGAAAAAAACAATCAAAATTGTTTTAAATCAAGTATGAATTGTCTGGACCACTGCTCTAAACCTGTTAATTTTGTCCCTTTTGCTTAATATCTATTTTTGTGAAATGTTGCTAGCGAGTTTATTGAAACTTAGTGTCAGCTATTGTTTCTTATCATATCTTGGTCTATGTGATTCTAGTGAAATGACTTACATAATTTCAAGGAAAATGCCCGTTTTACTGAAATTGGCAATAAAAACACCCATTTGTATTCTCCTTCTCTCTATCAGAGTATACAACATGTATCTGATAGATTTAATAGAGACATAAGTCATATATGTGCTCATATCATTGAAACATTATACATCTGCCCATTATCTATAGGTCATAATTTTATCTGCAGACCAGATGTGCAAATCAGAGTGCTTGTGATAGAAGTACGTGCTTTAGAGATACGTTTGTTACGAAGGCACTGTGATATTCAGAAATCATAATGGGAATATATAAAATGTTTAATCCTTGTGCAGATTGTTTTCTACTGTACTTAAGTTTCCATGCACACACAGCCTATCCATTTGTATCCAAACAATGGCTATCTGGTTATGAACTCAATATACAAATTATCAGCCATTCTGGGTCTGCCTTTGATCTCCAGTCTTCCACTTCAGACATTCAGTGCAGTAGGTGCCTAGTGATATCAATCATTCTGTTTTTGCCGTGTCCCTGGTAAGAGATGGCATTTATTTCCTGATTCAGAAGATAAGCCAGACATGAGTGGAAAAAAGTATAAACAGGAAAAATCAAGCCTGGTTGAGAAATGTTTGAACTAAACCCAGGACATGTTAAACATCTTTTATTAAGTGGAATTATAGTAAAATTTTAATTATCTGAAATTAGAGAAGGCCGAGCACAGTGGCTCATGCCTGTAATCCCAGCACTCTGGGAGGCCCAGACAGGTGGATCACCAGAGGTCAAGCAAAATTAGAGGAGGCTGGCACGGTGTCTCATGCCTGTAATTTCAACACTCTGGGAGGCTCATGCAGGAGGATCGCCAGAGGTCAGGCAAAACCTCATCTCTCCTTAAAAAAAGAAAAATAGCTGGGTATTGTGACATGCATCTGTAATCCCAGCAACTAGGGAAGCTGAAGCTGAAGAATCACTTGAACCTGGAAGGCACAGGTTGCAGCGAGCAGAGATAGCACCACTGCACTCCAGCCTGGGTGATAGAGCCAGCTTCCGTCTCAAATAAACAAATAAATAAAATAAAATTAGAGAAGAAAGGATAATAAAAATTAATGTGGAATTGCAAACAAATTTAAATTTTACTCTAAATCCAAGTGTGTTATTTTATATAGGCACCTGATTTAATTGGGAGATTGCTCATATTAAGACCTCCTATGTTACAATGGCATTAGATCTATTCTGCAGCTCTCTTAAGGCTTTAAGGCTCAAAAGGGGTTTGCATTAAGAAATTAAACACTGTTCTTTTTCATTTCCGTACATAATTGAAATCTGCAAACAACTTTAGTGGATTTTTTTTTCTTTTAAATAAACCAATATTTTCAAAAGATATCAAGCACAGCAACTTCTCCCATTGTCTGTTACAAACTGAAAATTATTCATAAGCAATCTGGGTTAGACTAAATCAGGTTCCCAAACAAAAAGTTCAAATGGTGTGTACGGGAATGTATGTGAAGGGGCCGTTGAATTTTTGGCACTAGAAATCCACCCTTGACCTACAGAAAAAATATCTGAATACCTTATTTACTGACAAATCTCTCTAAAGCTTGGGTGACCATCAAGTGGCATCTGAATATGAACCATCAGCTCTTCCCAACCAGAGTGCACAGCAAACAACCTTCCTACCCAGGAATAAAGCTAAAGTAGCACCAGAGGAGCATGGTAAAAGACATTTCCCCAATCCCAACAAAAGCCACAAATTTCAAGGAGCTAAAAATTACCACAGAATGGAATGTAAATGAGAAGTGTAAATAAGGAGTGATCAAAAGCTATAGTATAGGTGAATAAAACTAAGAAGGAGCGAACAAAGAGGCAGAAAGGGATTCAGGAAGTTACACAATGGTGGATGCCAAAGACTGTAGTTTGAGGGAAGAAATGCCAGCAATGTGTAATCCACAAGAAAGATCATGTAAAATTAAGCACTGAAATGAAACTGGATTTTGCAATCAGGAGATCATTGATGACCTCAAAGAAGGCAAACTTGGACAAGAATTGGGTCACTGGAGACAGACAGAACTTCTTGATAAACAAGTCACAAGTGCAGCCATATGCAAGGCAACGTAAGTAGACCATCTCTTAATGGATGGTTTGGCATGCTCTCAAGAAGAAAAGGAACTCTTAGTGGCCAGATTTGGGTCCTATTTACCACCAAGGGTAAGCAGGGCAGCCTTACAGAGACCTACTTCACTTGAACAGGTTTTAAGCAAGGACTACAAGCACACAGGTGGTCAAGCAGTACAATCAAATTTTCTTAAAGAAAATTTAACTGTACAACTTGCTTCAGACTAGTTTGAGAAGAGAAGTTGGGAAAAGTTTTGCTAGCTCAATTATGATGCACCAAAAAAAAAAAAGGCAACAACATAGCCTGTCACTAAGTGTTTTGTACCTGGTGCTCAAAACCTAGAAAATGCATTCACCACAAGCTTCTCTAGCTGCAGTCAGCTTCTGCCTGCCTTTTCTTCCACACTTCCCATTTTCTCTTCAAACTGCAATAACTGATTTCAGCCTCACTGCTCAATTTTCTGTAGGAAACGTGCCTGCACTGAGTAGCCTTTCTGACTTTCTCACAATCGGAAATAGAGACAAGATAATTAAGTAAACAAAGAAAAATGTTCCTCACATTTGCATTTCCTCCAGATAGTGTCAGTTTGCTATTTCTGTTAACAGCAAACACCTCAAAAAAAGTAATCAGTACTTGATATCTCTACTGCATCTTCTATTTACACTTCAGTCAACCGTGAGCAAACATTCACCCCCAATTCTTGTCCAAGTTTGCCTTCTTTGAGGTCATCAATGATCTCCTGATTGTAAAATCCAGTTTCATTTCAGTGCTTAATCTTACATGATCTTTCTTCTGGATTACACATTGCTGGCATTTCTTCCTTCAAACTCTACAGTCTTTGGCTTCCACCATTGCATAACTTCCTGAATCCCTTTCTACCTCTTTGTTCGTTCCTTCTTAGTTTTATTCACCCATACTGTAGCTTTTGATCACTTCTTATATACTGGTGGTTCCACATTATTATCTTTCATGCTCTTCTCACTTTCTTCAATAAACTGAATTATTATTAACTATTATTATGTGTACAAGACACCCTATATCCACTAGGATATAAACATGTTATATATCCTAAAACTAAATGCAGTTATGCATTGCTTAATTATAGGGACACATTCTGAGAGATGTGTCATTAAGTGATTTTGTCATTGTGTGAACATCATGGTGTAAACTTACGCAAAACTAGATGGTACAGCCTACTACATACCTAGGCTGTATGGCATAGCCTATTGCTCCTAGACTACAAACCTACACAGCATGTTACTGTACTAAATAACGTAAGCAACTATAACACAGTGGTATTTGTATATGTAAATGTACCTAAACATAAAGGTGGTACAGTAAAAATAAGGCATAAAAAATAAAAAATGGTACATGTATATAGGACACTTACCATGAATGGAATTTGCAGATGAAAATTGCTCTGGGTGAGCCTCTGGGTGAGTGGTGAGTGAATGCGAAGGCTTAGAATATTACTGTATACTACTGTAGGTTTTATAAGCACTGTACACTTAGGCTGCAATAAATTTATAATTTTTTTAATAAAAAATTAATGTCAGAGCGAGACTCCATCTCAAAAAAAAATTAATGTTACTGTAACTTTTTTACTTTATAAACTTTTAAAGTTTTATTAACTTTTTATAGGCTAAAATACAAACACATTAACAGCTATACAAATTTTTTTTGTTTATGTCCTTACTCTATAAGCTTTTTACTATTTTTAACATTTCAAAGTTATTTTTTAATTTTAAAACTCTTTTGTTAAACACAAAGACACAACCGTTCACACTGACCTGGGCCTACACAGGATCAGATCATCAGTATCACTGTCTTCCATCTCCACATCTTGTCCCACTCAAAGGTCTTCAGGGACAATAGCATGCATAGAGCTGTCATGTCCTATGCTAACAATGTCTTCTTCTGGAATACCTCCTCAAGGCTCTGCCTGAGGTTGTTTTACAGTTAACTTTAAAAAATAGAAGTAGAATGTATTCACTTTAAAACTACATTAAAAACAATAGTATAGCAAATACATAAGCCAGTAACATAGTCATTTATTATCATTATCAAGTGTTACGTATTGTACATAATTGTGCTATGCTTTTATATGATGAGACTGGTAGCACAGTAAGTTTGTTTACGTCAACATCATCACAAAAGCATGAGTGATGCATTGCACTATGATATTGTGATGGCTATGACATTGCTGGGTGATAAAATTTTTCACCTACATTATTATCCTGTGGGGCCACCATCATATATTCTATCCCAATTATTGACTAAAATGTCACTATGGGCTTATAATTATATATGCAATCTTTTCCTTCTCTGTTAATTTCTCATCTTATTTAATGACAAGGCTTCCCACACCAGATGCTAATACCAATATTTTTAATTTATCCTTTTCCCTATCATATTGTGTCAAGTTTAAGTGCTAATAATGCTAACTCTCTTCTCATCTTCACTAACTCTTCCTTAGGGCTTAGGTACCTATAATACCTCATCTGAACTACTATCGAATAAGCTATTAATTGTCTTAAAATTATAACAGCAAATCCAATCATGACATATCTCTGTGTTTAAACGTTTTCAAGCAGCTTGCCATTGCTAAAGTCTTAAACCTGTGCTTTTTTGTCGTCAACAAGCTTCTCCATGACTTGAATCCTGACAGCTGGTCTCTCTTAAAGTCCTCTCCTTACTCATGCCTGAGGTTGCAGTCATGCAAAATGATTCCTTAGCTAATCACATTCAGTGCGTTTAATTGCTCTGCTCCCCTTGGATACATCAGTTCCGACGGGCTAATGGGTTCCAAGTCTTGTATCAAATATCCTTCTCCCTATGAAACTTTTCCTGACTCCCCATCGTCCCTCCTTTAGGGTCCTGCGGCATATTAAACACAAAAGTAATGACTTCAAAACTGTAAGTATTTTGACAGTGTGGACTGAGTTCATCGTACTTTCCCCAGCTCTTGTTGCAATGCTGAATATAAGACATTAAGGCCAAATAAATACTATTGAATGAAAAAACAAGTTTCAGATGTTCCTAGAGAACTAAGCGGAAACAATTTGTCACGAGAAATTATGTTAATTATGTTAAGTGATCTAATATGTAAAATTCCTAAAATAATTCACTTAATGCTTAATCAACTGTATGTGCCAAGTCTTATGAAATGTGGAGATACAGCGAACAGAGTCCTCGCCCTCACTGAGAGGACCACTCTCTTACATGGGGATTTAAATGCAAACTCACATCATACTAGCTGGGTACTCTTGAGGGGGATACTTAACTTTTCTATTTCTTACTCTATTCACCCATAAAATGGTCACAGTGTAAAACCTACTTCAGATAACTGTTGTAAACATTAAATGAAGAAATGTCTCTAAAATGGTTTTTTAGTATCTGACAGATAAGTGTTCAAGACATATAATAGGCCAGACACGGTGGCTCACGCTGTAATCCCAGCACTTTGGGCGCCTGAGGCAGGCGGATCACGAGGTCAGGAGTCTGAGACCAGCCTGACCAATATGGTGAAACCCTGTCTCTACTAAAATTACAAAAAATTAGCTGAGTGTGGTGGTATGCACCTGTAATCCCAGCAACTTGGGAGGCTGAGGCAGTAGAACTGCTTGAACCCAGGAGGCGGAGGTTGCAGTGAGCCAAGATCATGCCATTGCACTCCAGCCTGGGCAACAGAGCAAGACTCCATCTTGAGGAAAAAAAAAAAATATATATATATATATATATACACACACACACACACACACACATTTATATAAAATATTATTATTACAATGTTAAGTATAAAGTACTAAAATATAGTAAGTATCAGATATAGTAAGTATAGTATAGTATAATGTTAAGTAAAGAGATTTTATTCAACTATCAACAGAAAAAAATGATTTTGGTGGGAATCACATATAGTAGTTTGAAAACAAAGACAAGTAAACATGTGGAGCAATGAGAAGAAAGAGCTTAGCTCATCAGTTACTGTGAGCTGAGAAAAATCAGGCTGATAACTACTGCTCTTTTGTTCCTATTTGTTATTCCCTCTAATGGATAAAATGGAGCATGGTGGTAGCTTTAGGGGCCAAAGAGCACAAGCAAATATATATTTTACCAACCGGACACCAGAATCAATCAGAAAAACCAGAAGATTGATGAAGAGTTAGAAAAATTTTAGAGCAGAGAGTGATCCTTAGTTAGCTGTACAAGAATATGCTCCCCCTGTCAGTCAGATAATACATTTTTTCCGAGTTTTATTTTCTCACTTCTAGTTACAGCCTAGCATTACTGATTAAAATTTAACAGCTTGTCCTAGTTCATATCCATTTGTTTATTGCTGAAACTGATAGTGGTGGTTACAATGGGTGGTATGTGCTATTATAAAGCCAGTTTGTTCCAGATACACTTTATTGTTTTTAGTGTGTTTAATGGCCAATTGCTTTATGGCCATTTTTAGTATTCTTTACAACAACCATCTGTAGCTAAAACTGAGTGTGAAGTTTCTCATTTCAAATATACCCTTGTGACTCTTAGGTAAAGAATACAAGATTTTGTTCTATGCTGACTATTGAGTCAGTCATACCTAAAGTAAAACTCTAAAGTATAAAATTTACAACTTTAACATTTAAGTAAAAACATCCTATTAATCTTTTGGCTTTTATTTTCTTATATAAACATTTCTTGGCGATAGTCAACGTTTCCCAAAAAATTACTTCCAGTTCCTGGCTTTATCTTTACACAAATTCTTTTATGTAGCTTAATGGACTTAAAACATATACAAGTAATAGATAAGGTGTTTAAAAAATTGATACCTATGCTAAGTTTATAGAAACTTGGATGTTGCAAAGGTATGTGGTGTTCTAGTCAATATTTACTTTCTAAACAAAAGAGTATTATGCAAAGAGTAAGATAAATAGTCTAATGTAGTTAGTGTCTAGAAAACTTGAGAGCATGAGAAGTTAAGATCACTGGGGCCAAGTAAAATTGGATAGTTAAAAAGTTATAAATATGCTATTATAGACCTATAAAATATTGGCATGTAAAACTGTAACTATTTCCAATTGAGGTCATGCTATCACCCTTCACTTTTTCTATAATAAAACAGACCTGTTTTCATAATTACTCAAGGCGTGCACTGGGAAGAATCAGAAAATACTGTGAAATCATTCTTGATCAATAGACTCATAGGCCTTATTAAACTCATAACCAAAAGCTATACGTAGTGGCAGTTCCAAATAGTGAATCATTGTGTAGGATTTCTAATCAGACATCCTGGGTTTTAATCCTACTTCTGCCATTTATAGCTAAAAAACACTGGACATATTATTTAACTTTTCAAGCCACAGTTTTCTAATCTCTCAAGTAAAACATGAATGCTTTAGAAGATGCTGTGATAATGTAAAATGCACATGTGTATGACACAGAGTCAGCACCTATGGAAGTTAATGACTCACTTTATTAATATTTTAAATTTTAATGTTTCTTAAAATATAAAATGCATTTTACATATTTTATATTATTTCTATTTAAATATTTAAAGACATGCATTATGTTTTTATGCTTAAAATGTTTTTTTTTGTTGTTGTTGTTGTTTTGTTTTTTGTTTTTTGAGACTGAGTCTTGCTCTGTCACCCAGACTGGAGTGCAATGGTGTGATCTCGGCTCACTGCAACCTCCACCTCCCAGGTTCAAGCTATTCTCTTGCCTCAACTTCAGTAGCTACTGTTGCCCCAATAGCTGGGACTACAGGTGTGCACCACCAAGCCTGACTAATTTTTTTTTTTTTTCGTTAGTAGAGATAGGGTTTCAACATGCTGGCCAGGCTAGTCTCGAACTCCTGAACTCAGGTGATCCGCTCATCTTGGCCTCCCAAAGTGCTGGGATTATAGGGATGAGTCACCATGCCCGGCCTAAAATGTTTATTTTTGGAGGCAGCACATATTTGTGTCCTGCTTTTTATTCGATCTGGCAATCTGTCTTTAAACTGGTACATGTAGACCATTTACATTTAAAGTGATTATCGATGTGGTTGGATTAAAATCTAACATCTTGCTAGCTATTTCTCTTTGTTACATTTTTCTTTGTTTCTTTATTCTTCCCTATTGGCTTTTTCTTGGGTTAACTGGGCATTTTCATGGTTTCATTTTATCTCCTTTATTGACTTACTAGTTAAACCTCTTTTTAAAAACTTTTAAATGATTATCCTGCGGCTTACAGTATACATTTTAAATTAATCTGAGTCGATATTTTGATCACATTATAGTGCTTCACATGTGGTGTAAGCGTGTTTACAACAGAATAGTCCCATTTCCCTCACCCATCCTTTGTTCTGTTGTTGTCATTTATTTCACTTTTATATATCGGTTATCTTTTAGAGCAATCTCAAGCAAGAAATAATTTTTTTCTGTCATTTATTGCAGTACCTGTTCTCTTCATTTCTTTGTGTAGATTCAAGTTTCTGACTGATATCATAGTTCCTCTGTCTAAAGAATTTTAAACAGTTCTTACAAAGTATGTCTGGCAATTAATTGCTTCAATTTTTGTTTGATATGTCTTTTGGTTTTCCTTTCACTTCTTTTTAATAAATATAGAATTCTAGGTTGACATCCCCTGACACACATGCACTTTCAGATCCTCAGCACTTTCAATATGTCACCACATTTTCTTTCTTTCTGGATAGTCTCTGATAGGAAGTCTATTTTAACTTTTAGTTTTGTTCCTCTGTAGATAATATATATATATTTTTTTCTTCTGTCTAACTTCACCATTTTCTGACTTTTGTTTTCAAAGTTTAAATATCATATACCTAGATATGTGTGTGTGTGTGTGTGTGTGTGTGTGTGTGTGTGTGTGCACATGTGGTGTTCATCCTACTTGGCATTCTGTGAGCTTCTTAAATCTGTGGTTTTATGTCTGTTGTTAATATTGTAAAATTTTATGCCATTTTTTTTTCAAACACTGCTTCTGCCCTATTTTCTCCTTCTTCTCTTTTTGGGATTTCGATTACATATATGTTACTCAGTTTAGAATTGTCCCACACATTGGATGCTTTGTTCTTTATTCACTCTTTTCTTTTCTCTATATTCCAGTTTGAATAATTTCCACTGGCCTATCATGAAGTTCACTGATTCTTTCCTCAGCTGTGTTGGCTCTACTGATGAGCCTGTTGGAGGCTTTATAGCTGTTACTATTTGTTTGTTTGTGTCTTCTAGTTTCTCCTTTTGATTCCTTCTTAGATTTTACACTCTCTGCTGAATTAATCTGATCTTACATGCTGTCACTTTTTCCATTAAAGCTAATAGCCTATTAATCATAGTCACTTTAAATTCTCTGTCTGATAGTTCCAATATCTGTGGTGTCATATGCAGTCTGCTGCCAAGGATTACCTTGCCTTTTCAGTGTGTGGTGGGTATGTGTGTGTATTTATCTTTCTACATTCCTTGCAATTTTTAGTTGACAATTAGACATCTTGGTGTAGGGCTATAGACACAGAGATAAATCTTTTCTTATGGTTGGAGATAAGCATGCCTTTTCTTCAGCTGGACCTTAACTGTGGGTTCATATTCATCTATTCAGGAGTTGGACCGAGTTTGGGGATTTGTTGATGTTATGTTATCCCAAGTGCCCCTCAGGCTTAAAATTCCCCTTGTGATGCTGTGTATTTAACAGAGATTATTTCCTCAATGTCTGTTATTTCATTGGCTTTTAATCTGTCTTCGTACTGCTCCCTAGTAATGATCTATGTCTTGCAGCTCTTCCAGTTGAATCTCATGGCTATTTTTACTGAGTGTGTTATGGTGGCAGTGGGGGAAGACAGCACTCCCTAATGCTCTGATTAAGCCTTAGTCTCAAGCTGGGCTTTGTCCTGACATCAGGAGCTACAACCTCCACAAGTGCTCTGTGGAGGTTTGCTCTGTGGAGTGCTCTTTCACCACCAGTTTGCCATACTCACTTTTTTCTATCATACTGGTTGCACCTTCTCAGTGTTTCCCATTGGTTTTTTCCTTTCTTTAGATCTCTAAATATTAGGGCTTCCCACACTCTGAACTTGAGACTCTTTTCTTCTATTCCTTAATGATTCCCACATCAATTTTCCAATCCAGACCTTCACTCTGAACTCCAGACTTATAGATCACTTGTCTTTGTGCGTCTCTCCTTTTGTGTGTAACTTGTATCTCAAACCCTAAACCACAAAATGAACCTTGGTTTAGCCCACCAAAAAATCTACTCCCCATCTGTCTTCTCCAGCTCTTTCAAAGGCAACTCTCATGTCATTGCTTATACCCCAAACTTGTGGACACATCCTTGATTCTTCTCACACTCTATATTCAACTAATCAATGAATTTATTTGCCTCTACCTTCAAAATATATCTAAAACTCAAGCCACCATCATGTCTTTTGAATTCTGTAATACCTATTGTGGCAAAGAGTACCACTTGACACCCAATAGATTCTTCTTTATCAGTAATAGAATCTGACTTTTAGCTGACACATGGCCTCCTATATAAAAACTATACTTTCCAGGTATGATGGTTAGTATTAGGTGTCAAGTTGACTGGATTGAGGGATGGCTCAGTGGCAGTGAAGCATTAACTCTGCGTCTATCTGTGAAGGTGTTACTAGAGGAGATTGACAGGAGAGTCAGTGGACTGAGGGAGGAAGACATGCCCGCAGTGTGGGTGGGTACCCTGTAATGGGCTGCAGGAATACTTAGAACAAAGGAGGTGGAAGAGGGAGACATTCAGCTTGCTTGCTTTTCTTTTTTTCTTTTTCTTTCTTCCTTTTTGGTCTCTCTTTCTCTTTCTTTTCCAGAGCAGTACCCCTTTTCTCCTCCTGCGCTAGGACATCCAACTCCAGGTTCTTTGACCTTTGTACTCTGGGACTTGCACCAGTGGCCTTCTGGGAACTCTCAGGCCTTTGGCCTCAGAGTGAGGGCTGTACTGTTTGCTTTCCTGGTTTGGAAACTTTTAGACTTGGAGTGAGTCACGCTACCAAAGGCTTCCCTGACTGCCAAGCTAGCCATGCTACTGGCTTCTGTCATTCTCCAGCTTGCAGACAGCCTATCATGGGACTTCACCTTTGTGATTGTGTAAGCCAATTTGATTCTCCCTAATAAACTCCCTTTCTCATATGTGTGTGTGTGTGTGTGTGTGTGTGTGTATAAAACCGATAGATATTTGTTCTGTCCCTCTGGAGAACCCTGATTAACACATTCGGCTTTCTTACATCTAAATGAGGCCAAATAACTAATTTCCAACCAATGGCAAGTAATCACAAATGTTATGTGAGCTTTGAAGGGGAGGAACATAGATAAAATGGCTGGAACAAAAATATCTCCATATGGGGAAGGGCAGGAGAACCTTATAAAAACACTGAAAACCTATCTTTGTGATTTGAATACTAATGATTCATATATTTAATGTTATATATTTATATCAGATGGTGCAATTAAAATTTATTTAGGACCAAATTTGAGCATGCAGCAAATGTGAACATTCCTTACTCTGTCAAGAAGGGAAAAAGGAAAGAGAGCAAGTAGCATTTATCAAATACCAGGAGCTCTGCTATGGCTTTTTTTCTTGCTATCAAGCTTACAACAACCCTTCTTGGCAGGGTTGTTATCCATGTTTTATGCAGAAATATGATCAAGGCTCTGGAGGTTTATTTAAAAAGGTGCTGAAATGGCAGGGCATGGTTTGACCTCAGTGACTGAGTGTGAATTTGTTGATTTAAATAATAGATTGGTTTAGTGTAGAATATATTGAATTATCCCTAAAGTCCCACATGGTTTTGTTTAGCAGAAAAGCAGCTTCCACCCCTCAAAATCTCATGACTTTTTAGTGATGAAATCATATGTGTGGATTCAGTACAGGGCCTAGGACCTAAATAATTTTCTTAGTTCATTTTGGCTACTATAACAAAATACCATGAACCTTAGGGCTTATAAGCAACAGAAATACATTTCTGACTCTCCTGGAAACTAGAAAGTCCAAGATCAAGGTGTCAGCAGATTTGGTGTTTGGGGAGGGCCCACTTCTGACTGTAATCTCACATGGCAGAAAAGGGGCAAGATAGCTCTCTGGGGCCTCTGTTGCAAGACCACTGATCCCGTTCATGTGGGCTTGTGATATAATCACCATCCAAAGGCCCCACCTTAGACTATCTCATTGGTGTTTAGGTTTTCAACATATGAATTTGAATGGCATTCAGATCATAGCAAAGATGTTTAAGAGAAGCTAATTTTCTGCCCCTGCTACACCTTCCCCTTCTAAGGAAGATCATGTAAGAGCTTTGTTATAGATTTTAAGAAAATATTTGAATATTTGAAATGTTTGAATGTTTGAAATATTTGAAATAAATAAGCGAAACAGTATGCTCTAGAAATGTTTCCTTCAATACTCAGTGTTTGCCGTAAGTGTTTGATCTAAGTGTGTTTCAATTTACTGATTTGCACTGTAAGCCTGAGGGACAAATAATAAAGGTTCATAAAACAATACCAAGAAAAATGGAAACCACAGCTTTCTGATAAGAATACTTGGTATGGCTCATATCGTGGTGGAATCACCAGAGCAGGCCCATTGTAAATTTCTACCTGCAGAGTACACCTCCATGACATCCCAGACCTTTCCCCATCCTTAGCCTCAAATTGTTAGTAAATATAGTGGACATTTATCAGTTGTTTATTTGCAGGTGGCTTTGGTGAAGCAGCAGTATCCTCCTTGTATATGGCTTTACTTTGCATACTATTATATATGGCCTTCCAAGTTCCAAGGGGTAAATTCAACTATGTTTCTTTCATAGTAAAAGTTTTTTTAGATTTAAATTTCCTCAACCTGCTCAATCCTGTAAAGTAAAGCAACAGAACTGAGTCCTCAGTTTCCCCCCCCCCTTTTTTTTTTGAGACAGTCTCACTCTGTCGCCCAGGCTGGAGTGCAGTGGTGCGATCTCGGCTCACTGTAAGCTCCATCTCCCGGATTCACGCCATTCTCCTGCCTCAGCCTCCCAGGTAGCTGGGGCTACAGGTGCCCGCCACCACGTCCAGCTAATTTTTTATATTTTTAGTAGAGATGGTATTTCACTGTGTTAGCCAGGATGGTCTCGACCTCCTGACCCTGTGATTCGCCCGCCTTGGCCTCTGTTTCTAGTTTCTATTTCCTATGTGGAATTTTTTAAAGAACTGTATTTTCATGATAAACAGGCAAATTCCATTTGGCAGCACTTAGGATACAGGGACCATACTTGGGAAATATTCATTAACATTCAGTAATTTAAGAATCCTTAAGGCCTAATTATCAAAGTGAGTTCAATTACCACAGGCACCCATTCATTTAATTGGCTGGAAACACAAAAAGAAATTAAATGATACCAATGCCAGTTTGGCCCCAAAGTCTCATTCCGTATTTATTTATCATTTTTATAAGAAGGGTGGTCATGGTGATTGCTGCTAGTTCCTCTGCTGAAACAAGCCCACCATGAGAGCAGCTCAGCATTCTCTGACCTACTTGGGAACCCAATTAAAATTAACAGTGCCTTGCATCTTCATATATCACATGTTATAGATTGTAAATACTCATCCCATTTGAGAGTAACAGGATAACTGGGTTCATAACAAATCTCTGTAAGTCTAAGTGATATTTACCAGTTAGGGAAATGTGACAAGTAATGGAGAAGAGACTGAGAATAAAGGAGCCTCTGCAGTTTGATCACTCTGCCTAGAAATACTGCTGTGTCATTGCTTTGCTCCTTCAGAAAGCCAGGGAGTTCCTACGCCAGTTGTCACAGATGCTGCTTCCACTGGCTGGAGGTGCTGACTACTTTGGCTTTTTCCCTTGGGAGGTCAGACAGAGGTCATGTGGGAAGCACGCCTTGTTTACCCAGAGAGGACCTCCTGTTCTGCCCCCTTGGCGTGTTTACTTTCCTGGTTGCCTACTTGGAAAGCCCTATGACTGCTGGCAGGGAGAGCTCTGGTCACTTTCACCACTTTCTGAGATTTTCAATTATTGGGGCTTCAGTAGGACTTGCCTTTCAGTAACTTTCAGAGGCATGGGGAGCCCTTCCCTGAAAGAGGGGAGAAGGTAACATCTTAGAAATTGTGATAAAATGATCTCAGGACCCAAAAACAAAATCAACAAGCCTGCCAATGAGAGTTTGCAATGTGATGCAATCACAGGCAATACCAGGGTGGAAACTGGATGGGCGTCTTTCTTCTCTCTACGCATTTTTCTTTCCAAGTCCATTCTTTCTTTTTATATTTTCATGTAAGTGTGCCTTCTTTTTTGTATCTCTTCTTTATGGTAAATTTCCTACCCAATTTTATTAATGTCTGTTAAAGCTCCTAGCAGATGTTTAAGAAATATGAATTGGTTATGATTTACAGCCTAGAGAACTGATTTTAAAACACACACATTTTTTTTTATAAAGTGCTTTTCTGAGTTGTAACAAAAAGGCACAGGTTGTTGAAAGGGTATCAGACACTTAAATTGACAGAATTCTGAGGATCATCTCCTTCCTGCTGCTTAATATGAGTACAGTGTCACAATTTCAATTTCCGAGACTCAACATTTACCAGGGCCATTGCCGGCCTCATTGTGGATGCTGGTGTTCATTCTGTCTTCCAGTTGGCAAGCCTTTTGATTTATTCAGCATTGAAAAGTCAATGGTGAGACATTCTTTCTATCCCACTTTCAAAAACTTGGCAGTATGTTATTTTCAAAGTGGTCTGATGCAATGAGAATGGGGCTCCTGAAACTGCTTGATTTTCCAGCATGAATTTTGTTTAAACCTTCACCACAAATTAGTGAACATGCAGTATGTTGCCAAAGGATGCAGCCAAGTCTTTCCCTTTATTGTTCAGGAAAGTAAGACTTAACACAATGCCATCCCCAGTCCACCTCTCTTTTTAACCAGTGGTCCACTACAGTAATTTATTTTGGGTTATAGGTCCCATGAGTTTACACATACATTTTATTTTGAAATAAGAACTACTTCAGCTAGTGCTTTAGCAGAAATTTTTAAAAGTAAAGTCAAAATTTATGTAATAATCTTGGGTTAAGTGTTGTGTAATCAGTCCTAACTCCCTTGAATAAAAGATAATAAAACAAACAAACACAAGAAAAAACAAGAAAAAAAAATGATTATCAAGAAGCCCATGGCTAAATTAAACCCACTAAAGCTATAACTGAAAGGGTTTATTTGTGTAAGAAAGCCAATTTCTGTCTTAATGCAAGCCTTTTACATCCTTAGATCTGGGCATCCAATTTATTTTTATTGATCTTCATCTCCAACCTTAAAAGTATCTCTTAAAAGGCTGTACAAACAGAGAATAACATCTAAAAAAGAACCTTTGAACGCCAGTATTGGGTGAAGCTAACTGATGTCTCTGACTGATCGACTTACTTTGAGTACCACACACAACTACGTTTTCTGAAATCCAGGGTAGCAGAGTAGACAGGTACATTGTGAAGAGAGAAACTCAGAGAGAGAAGGAGCAAGGGAAGGTAGACTAGTAAGCAAATTCTTTAATTACAACTTCCTACTTCAATTGAGCAAGATGATTATTGGTTCACCTAAGAGTCAATAGTGCTCCAAGACTACAGACAATGATGAACATCAGCAAAGACCACTATATTTGCCATAGCATGAATATGTTTAAGTTTTAAAGTTTATATCTATAAATCCCACCACAGAACAAAGTTCAGGAACTATATTCATGTGAAACATCAAAACATAAAGCAGTCATTGGAATATAATTTTATAAAAGAAGTAAATATATTTTAAAATTGTTTTTTTTTTTTTTTTCTACCTGTTAAACAGTTACATGAAATGTTTGCTGCTATTTCAGGCCGTCAGTCTAAATTTATGTGGAACCATCAAAAAAGCATATATATATATATATATAAGTGTATAGATTCTGTATGGGATTTATTGGAAATTATCATATGTGTATGCATATGTAGTAATAGTAGTGAGTACTTACCGAATGTTTACCATGTACCAGGGGCATGTAACTGGTACACTATGCATGAGTACTTATGGGGTAATCGAAAAACTTGTTTTGTTCTTTTGGTATACTGCTATTCTTTTTAAAAAGTGTAATATTTTAGCCTGCTCAGGCAGTATCATGACTTTCTTTCCCAGCATCCTATGTCTACTCTGGGTTGTACAGATACTTTTATGTGAACAATCAGAAGATCTGGTACATAATAAATCAGAGTCACTGTGTGATTTAACGTCAAGTCTCCTCCCCACTTTCCCAAGTCCACAAACCCAAAGTGGGAAAGGGATGTGTCTGGTTTTCCTCTTTAATTCACTTGCTCGCATACTCTTCCCTGCACCTCACCTGTGATGATTAAATCTGTGGGTCAACTTGGCTAGGTCATAGTACCCAGATATTTGGCCAATTATTATTCGTGATGTTTCTGTGAAGGTATTTTTTTTAGATGAGGTTGACATTTAAAAGAGTACATTCTAAGTATAGCAAATTAACCACCATAACATTGTGAGCCTCATCCAATCAGTTGAAGGCCCTAATAGAACAAAGACTGACCTCCCCCAAGCCAGGAGGAATTCTGCCAGCAGACTGTCTTTGGATTCTAACTGAAACTCTTTGCTGAGTCTCCAGCCTGGCAAATGTTGAAAGAGCTGTCTACTTCTCTCTGGAACACTTGCTTGATTCTTCCCAAATCTCATTGCAGAAGCTAGGTGCACTCACCCTCTTGCAATAACCTTGAACACACCGATGCATCCTTGCACTGGGTGGTTGCATGTGATTCCTTTCAAACACTGATGCTCCCCTCTGGCTTTAGCTGCTGGGGTCCTCCATCCCTCTCCGGCAACTCTATGTGATTGTACATGTACCAGGTAACTTTCTCTCTCCTGCATAGTCAGCATCTGCTCCTCAGAAAAGCAGCTAAACCCTTTGCTCTGAGAAATACTGGCTCTGCAGCCTGTCTCTAACCCAGCAAAATGGTCCTGCCTCTGTTTCCCAGGCACTGAGCCCATCTCTGTTTACTCAGCTTTCCTGATCCCTGAAGCAGGAGTGAGATCCACAGTGTTCTTCAGCCCCAGACACGGTATAGAGAGGTCTCAAAATACTCCCATTGAATCCCTTTCTCAGTTCAAATTTACAAAACAGTGGGCTAAACGGTAACAAGACCACCCATCCCGGACATCTACTCCCAGACAAATTCTAGGGACTCAGTCAGTTACAGATCTTTCTAAAGAAATCTCTTCATAACTGGTTCCTTTTTCTCTCCCCTCTGCATTTTATAGTTTCAAAGAGGCTGGAACTTCTAGAGCTGTGTAACCAATTCATTGCACTTTTCTTTGTATGTCCTAAGTTCAGCTTTACCATTACCTTGAAACCTACATCTATCACACAGATACTTCAGTGAAAGCAGATATACAAAGCCATGTTTGAATTTCTTGCTATACACCATTTTAAGCATTAAACAGAAATTGTCTTGTTTTATTCTTGCAACAAACCCATGAAGCCGGTACTTTATTATTCCCATTTTACATATGATGAAACTATGCCAGACATATTAAATAACCTGCCCTGGGTCACCTGGTACATGTCAGAGCTGAATTGCAGACCCAGGGGGTCTGATTCTGATTCACAATTGTAACCACTGCAACATTATGCCAGTCACTGAATATTAACTTGGCACTCTTCCAAAATGCAAGTGTACAGCATGATTGGCGAGTTTACAATTTAATTAACTTTTGTAAGGAAGAGAGATGCATATTTCTAACATTCAGAAATCAATCAGTGTTTTATAAGACCCGCGCACTGAGCACCGGTTATCTGTTGAATACCTAGTACGCAGTAGGGGCTGTGGGCAGTTTGGAGGATAAAGAAAGAAGCACAGGCTTGAGCTATCAATCCAGTACTATAGAGGAGAAGAGGAAGGTATGACTTCACCAGGACCCCATCCATTTCAATTCTTCTGTTAAAGTAAGCTAGTGTATAAAAGGGAGGCATATAGAAAGATGGAATAGGAAGTCACGTTATACCGTACAGTTCCAGGAAGCTGGGAGGGCCCCTTTCCCCCAAAGACATATTCTCCCTCTGTTTTGGGATGATTCATATCTCACAGCCAGAGACACTCATTCTTCCTTTAAACTGTCTTGGCTTAAGATTGTGTTGCACATTCAAATGCTGTGCTTCGGGGAGAGTTAACACCTTGTGACAGGTCTTCCTTTACTTTTGTCTCCATAAGTGTTCATCGTCTTTATTAAAGAAAGCAGGTGAGGAAAAGGACAAGGAGCAAAATTCATGATAAAGCATGTTTTCACCAAAAGTGAACGGTGTCAAAGACCCCATTTGCCCACTCCCGAGTTTTACTGATGTAGAGATCAGCTGTTTCCAAGCTGGGGTGGCTGTAGATCTTTAACGGGGCATGTTGAAGGGGGTTCTAAGAGGTGCGCCAATGCTGCTGTAAACCAGATAAATAGTTCTCAGTCATAGTTATTGCAGGGAGAAAAAGATACTGTGCTACAATTGACTGAAGCATGGGCAGATTGCTCTTAAAGGGCAGGAAGAAAGACACATAATGGGGCTTTTTATATTAATCATAAAACACACAATAATAACAAAGAGATTGAAATGTTTCTGTGTAATGAAATAATAGAGATTTTCCATTTACCCCTGATGTCAGAGACAAGCTAGGCTGGAATCCTCATTGCTGTGGTGGAGGGTCGGAGGCAGGAGGAAAGGTTGTTGATAAAGGGGTGCTAGAGGTAGGAGAAATTATTGGTTAAAATAATTATTGGTTAGAAGAGAGCAGGTCACTACTCAGGAGAGGCTGAGGTGGGAGGATCACCTGAACCCAGGAGTTCGAGACTGTAGCTAACTCTAATCTCCCCACTGCACTCCAACTCCTCCATTTGCCAAAAAGAAGACAGCAGATCCCAGCTAGATCCTGAGAAGAAAGGGGCAGGGGGTGGGAGTGTGAAACAATATTTGGTAAGGCATGCTTGACACATGACTGGCCAACACAATGTGTGATGTTCAATTTTAAATGGCCTCCCTTGCTGTGGTGTGATAGCACCCTGCTGTTACTTCCAGATTTTTACTGAAAGTCTTATTTATGCACAACACCATTGTATGAGTAACATTTTAGCCAATGAAGGGGAGAAATTTGTTCCATGCCTGGGGTAAGGAAATCAGATGGAAGGATGGCAGTCATGAAGGTCAGGTGAGGTGCAGGGAAAAAGAAACTGAGTCAGAAGGAAGAAGCATCCTACTCAAGAATCTTCAGAACATAGTGAGCGAACCGCAGACACCTAGGATGGTGACCTAGAAATGTATTTTGTTTGTCAAAGGAAAGAATGACTATTGACTACACAACAGGGAGAAACTTAGGTGACCTTGTATCCACCACTGTTTTTCAAATGTGTGTAAATGCAATTGCACTTTTTAGTATATATAATATATAAATGTGTATTACGCATACATACATAACATAGGAGCTTTTGAACATTGTGTATTTTTCTGAAGTAGGGAGACTACAATCACATAGGTGATGGCAATAATTTTTCATGTTAAAAAGGAATACACTTAAAAGGAATGTAAAGCCTGAAAAATCTCTTTGAAGTTTTCAGTACACCAATAAGAAATCTACAAGAAAGGATCTGGATTTAAAATCCATGGGAAGGTTTGGTTTCCCCATGAACAGGATGGCTTCCCCCACGCTGACTTGCTATGATCCTCTTTCTTCTCAGTACACGTGCTTTGAGAACCATTGCATTTCATTTCTCTACCCTCATGGGCTTCAGGCCTTGACATTAAGAAAAAGATTGTCAGAGATAAGAAAAATGTATTAATCTGCTCCTCTTGTTTTGATTGCTCTGCTTTTAATTTTCGTACTTGTATTTTCTTACATAAATAGGGTGTTTAACCACGATTCTCATTGATTAACTTTTCCCCTCAATTACGACTATCCCATCAAGGTCGGGGTCCCTAAGGAAGCAGCTGAGAGAACATATACTGCACACATGTGCCAAATTATTCTGTAGGCTGAGAAATTAACTAAAAATGAGTAATATGCTCTCAATTTAAACCTGGCAGGGGGGAATTGTACTTTCATACCCAAATTGGAATCAGATTTCCTCCACTGGGACTTTTCCAGCTTTTGGCATAGCCTATGAACAAGGCAAGCTTCCTTCCTCATGGTGTAACAAAACTGGGTTCACATTATAGCTTCATGTGGTTTAGTAAGAGTGGCAGGGATGAAGATAAAACTAATGGGAAAGCCCTGGATTCCTTTTTATCACCAAACACATGAGCATCAACAGAGCCTAAAATAAAACCTGCTAGCACAATCCATTCTTAATGCTCGGTTTTCACAATTAGCATACTCCCCAAGCATCTATAATTATAGTTGGACACTTTTTGGGCACATTTTTTGGGGATACTTGTTGGGCACTCTTTTTCAAAAAAATGTCCTTTCTGAATAATTAAGGGTATCTGCAACAAAACATTATTAAGTGGCCCTTGACATTTCTACAATTTATTCTGAGGTGTAATTTCTCTATGTCTCTGGCCTCCAATCATTTTATCGCTAGAGGGATAGACGAGACAGGAGAGAAAGGAAGAGAAAGGAATATGAAATTTATCAGCAATCAGGTCATTCAGCACCTGTTGAAAGTATATCAATAAATTTTTGAAGTATATTTTCCTTAAGCAGGATTTGAAGCTCCTTGTTGGGACATTAAATTTTGTTTTTTATTCATCTATCACAGAATATCAAAGTAACTCTCAACCATGGCTGCAGACTAGAAACGCCTGAAGAGCTTTGACGTCATATACAGTGTTTAGGCCCCACTGCAGACCCATTAAGTCACCATCTCTTGGGGGTGAGGTGCAGACTTGAGTCATTTCTGAAAGCTCCAGGTGATTCTATTGTTCAGACAGGAGGGAGCTAGCTCATTGCTTTACCTAGAATAGGTGTCATTTGCTATTTTAAGGAACCATGAAGTCTTTCTAATCACCCCACAACTCCCATGAAAATAACAACACTTCATAGATTTAACACAGTTTTTCTATAATAAATTATCATTAACCTACCCCATGGTTAATTGGACAAAGCCTTTGTTGAAAACAAGCAAACAAAATAAAGCCACTACCTTATCTGCACCTCTATTTCATCTTGCTTGCAAAAGATCCCTGAGATACCTGCTGATTAAAATCCCATGAGGTGCCTTTGTATACATGACATATCCCTGCACACATACCTTTACTATTCTCTTTCTTTTTAAAGAAAGAGACACAAAAGGAAAATGAAAAAGGCTTGCTTGAATATGGCACTTCTGACTGGATGGTCAGAGTATAATTTAAGAACATTTCGTCATGATCAAAATTATAAAAATATAGTTCAAAGTCATATTAGTTTAAAATAGTTGAAACCAATTTTGGGAAGTGTCTGAGACAGTCTTTAACACGATAGATTTATACAAGTGCAAGGCAATATTTCTGCTTTCTGTGTATGAACTCCCCAGAGAGATTAGTTTTGGTTTTCTCTTCTGGAATATGGAAATATAGAACCTTGAGATGTCTGTGAACAGTAAATGACATAAGGAGGAAAAATTGATTTTTAGGTTGCAACACCATACTCTGGTATATGGTATTTTTATTACTGTTACACCTTATTAAACTTAAAATTTTATATGCAAGTGAATATTTTAGCTGGGAAATAATGTAAATATAATCATTAATTGTAATTTTATTAAGCAATTACTAGGTATTCAACTTCTTGTTAAGTGCTTTACATGATTTCATTAAACCTTCACAGCAACCCAGTAAAGAAAGTACAGTTATTATCCTTATTTTACAGATTTGGAAACTGAGGTTTATGAGTTTTAAGTCTTCCAGCAATTTCAAGTGAGTGTTTCCTGTAGATGTAAAAATACTTAAATTTTTCTGCAATTATTGGTCTAAGAATCCAGACTGATTTGTTCCTCTTTATGTCTTTGTGTATTCTCGTATCCAAGACAATTTCATTTAGATGTAGATGCACAGTGAGAGCACTGAGAAAAGAGATGCCATTGTTACTTGGTTCACCAGAGTCATGCACCTCAGATACGCTAGATTCCAGCTCCAGATGACAGTCATTCTCTCCACGGCCTTTCCTTGAACCCTACCAGACTCTGAAAATTAAAATAATTGCCTTATTCTTATATGTTGATTATGTGATACGTGTGCCATCCTAACTTAAAAGATAAACTCTAGATGTAGGGTTTCCTAATTCTTCAAATGAGGTATACTGTACTAAGATTCCAATTCGTTTTCTTCTTGTTTTTCATTTGAATTGGAGAGATTATTTTAGGTGATGAAGGCCTGTGCAATTGTACTCCGAAGGTAATTCTCAGGCAGGGCTGAGGAGAGAAAAGGAGGTGACCTGAATGCTCTTTTACATATCCACAAGGTGACCAGTCCCATCTTAGAATAGGGAGTAAATTATGCCTAAATCCAGCATCACATGCAGCTTAATAGATAATAAGCAAACACCATTGCAACCATGTGCTCTTTCATTACAATGCCATCTTTAATTTATCTCTGTCTACCAGATTCTAGTGATCTTAATGAAGCTTTACCATTCTGCAAAATTACATTGGCCTACGTCTCAAGTGCATTGTGTATGATAGAATCATCTTGAAAAAGCAAGAGAAATATCCATCTTAATGCTGACTGGGACCTCAGTTTGGATTTTATTTTAGCTTGTATTTTATTTCAAAGTTACTTTATCAAAGCATTTAATGGATGCAAACTTTACCTTTTGACACCAAAACTCAAAGTACTAATATCAGGAATGGTTTCAATAGACTTCTACAGTTTGTTGAGGAGATCATAAAAAATAGCTTGCTTAAATTTGCAAAAGCTTTAAGGACAGAAATGAGGATGAAACAATGATATTTGTTCAGTCTTTTCAGATATCCTCTGTTGAAACCTCATGAGGACCTGGGGGATTTCTTGGCAGAAGCAATATTGCAAATGGTCGATTTAATGGCATGGAGGGCAGCAATATGAAACAGCCGGGGTCGGCACACTACTTTCTTTAGCAGGAAATCCAAACGGAGATCTGATTCTGTCTATTTATCTGAAATGATTTTCTAAGTGATTCATTGCTTTGAGTTTGTAAAGAACTGAGGTTTGGCTAGGAGTGTGTAATATTTGGGGTGGGGGGATGGAATATCAACCACATGGAAGAGAAATGAAGGACTTCGCTAAGCAGTACAAACCCTCATGAGCAATATTAATGTTGTCTTCTGACTATGCCATACGTACAAGCCTTACAAAAGACTAATGTCTTCAGATATATTGTGGTTAGCTTAAACAATGTCTTTGTTCTGCACAGCCCATCAGAGCCTGCTGGCTCACAGCCCACCATGACAGCCTGAGTATGAGACATTTGCATCAAATCAGTTAAGTACTGCAGAGTCTCCTGCCACATTTATGTGGATGTCAGTAAGTTTGCCGCAGAACCCCATTAAAGGTCATCAAATTCCACTGGGGAAAACTTGGTTTCCAATTCTGACCCCGTCATTTCCTTAGTTTGTGACTTTGCACAAGTCCCTTAATTTCTCGGCAGCACTAACAATCTCAAAAGTATAACAGTAGCAGTAAGGTGTTCTCACAGATCTAGGGTGAGGCTCAGACAAGACCATGTGAAAATCCGTTCTGAATTGGCAAAGTGCTATATGTTAGCTGGCCTCTTTCTGCACCTACACCAATCCCCAACCAAGCTCTGTCACCACTTAGCAGCTTTGGGGGAGATAGTCTGTGGCAAAGCTAAACCACATTCTCCATAGAGCCCTGACCCCAAGGTAACAGGTAAGATTTGCTGAGCTTTTTCATCATATTCCTTTCTTTTCCAGAACTGTGGATTTCAGTGGAAAATGCCTTGACAAGAGTTTAGCTGACAGACTGGAAACCAGAGCGGGAAAGATAATGTGAAAGAACCACATGGAAACATACACATTTCTTCAACGTGAATAGGAATATTTTATGCTTCTGCTGATATGTTTCGTTCCTTTTTTATTCTTTATCATTTTTCAAAAGAATTATTTAAAAAATACTTTATATTAAGAGAAAGAATATAATGAATAAAGGTATAGAAAAAATATAAATAATCACGAAACCACCACCCAACCAAATAAAAAGAAAGTTACCAAAGAAATAAAAGCCCACGCCTCCCCTCAGCCCTGTGTATTTCTTCCCTATCATAACCACTGACTTTCCCTCTTAGAGTTAGCTACTATCCTGAATTTTATATTAATCGCTATCTTGTTCTGCTTTATAGTTTTGCTACCCAAGTATTCATCTTCAAATAACATAATTTACATTTGAGAACTATCTTCAAGATTTTATATAAATGAAATCATGCTCTCTCTCTCTATATTCTTGCCTTTGATTCAACATCATGTTTGAAAAAGTCATCCAGTTGGTTGCATGTAGCTGTATTTTATGAATATGCACTGTAGAATAAATTTTATTTGTAAACATACAGTGCATTTTGTATACTGTTATTCTGTTGATGGACATCTGGATTATTTCCAGTTTGTGGCTATCAGAAAGATTTGAGAAAGATTTCCACACTTGTCAATATGTACAGCGGTTTCTCTACTGCAGTCATGTTCTGTGAAAGGATGTGCACATCTTCAGCTTTACAAGATAATACCAGGTTGTTTTTCAAAATACTTGTACCACTATGCGATTTTAACAGCTCTTCGTTTTTCTCTACATGATATCATTTAGTATTTGGCTTCTACCTTAAACTAGATTTACAATTTTTTTTTCTGAGACAGGGTCTCACTCTGTTGTCCAGGCTGTTGTGCAATGGCATAATCTGGCTCACTGCAGATGCAGCCTTAATCTCCCAATCTCAAGTGATCCTCCCACCTCAGCCTCCTGAGTAGCTGGACCACAGGCATGTACCACCACACCCAGCAAATTTTTTATTTTTAAAAATATTTTTGTAGAGAGAATTTGCTACGTTGCCCAGGCCATCGTTCTGCCTCATCCACGCTAAGTACATGAGCCACTGCATCCAGTATGAAAAATTAGTGATTATAATTTTAGTTCTTTGCTCCTCTGACATAGCTTTGGGACATGGGCTAAATTAAATATTATTGGTGCTCTGGGTGCACCAATATAGGATTGGCCTGTGTATTTCATGTCCTAGGGCTGCCATAACAAATTTCCACAAACTGGGTGGCTTAAAACAACAGAAATGTATTCTTTCACAGTTCTGGAGGCCTGATGTTAGAAATCAAGGTGACAGCAGGGCCGTGCTCCCTCAGAAGACTCTAGGGGAGAATCTTTCCTGCCTCCTCCTAGCTGCTGGCGGCTCACAGTGGTCCTTGGTGCTCCGTGGCCTGCAGCTGCGTCACTCCTCTCTGCCTCTATCTTCACACGGCCTTCTTCTCTGTGTCTCTGCGTGTCCTTTCCTCTTATAAAGATACCACTCATTGCATTCAGGGCTTACTCTAAATCCAGGATGATTTCGTCTGGAGATCCTTAACTAATTACATCAGCAAAGACCCTGTTTTCAAATCGGGTCACATTCACAGGTACTGGGAATCAGAACTTCAGTGTATCTTTTTGTGGCACACAATTCAAGCCACTACACCTTGCACTGAGGGAAGGGAAAAGGAGAGGAGGAGAAAAAGTATTAGCTGTGAAACAATTACTACACATGCTATATAATTTTTGATTGCTCAAGATGTTAGCATTTCTCACAGGGGAGAAGTTAAAAAGCTGCCAACACAAAATTACACACCTGCTTTAAAAAGAAACTCTTTTGATTCTACTAGGTTGCCTTTGCATATGGGCAAGTAGTTGAAAGAAATAGGTCAGGGTTCTGAGGAGGTCACCTGGGGCAGGTGTGCCCTACCTTTGCACCTGAGTCCCCTACTGAAGCACGAGATGGCAACAATGGTAGAACTCAGAAGATGTCCAGCAAAGGTGCCATTTGTCCTGGGGACACTCTGATTTTGTGTGGGTGATTTTCCATTTGCTAAAAGTCCTGGTCTTCATTCTTTTATAGTTTGGTAGGGCTGAACTTACTGTTAGAGGGGAAAATATCTCATGGTTGCAGGAGCCAAGCTAAAAGCTCCATTGATTGAACTCATCCTGCCCTTCATCAGTCTTAGTGCCGTGACTCACACCTTTAGAGAGTTTACAGTGTGGATTCTAGTAAATGTGGGAGCACCCTGTTAAAAGTCAAATGTCTCAACTGGGGTGGGGGTGTTGAAGGAAAAGGACATTAAATGATTTTTAGACATCACTACTTGAAACATTGGCTTAACAGATAATATCTTACTATTTATTTGGTAGAGTTCTAAGGTGGGTGTTAACCTTGGAATCCATAGCTTCAGGGCCAGGGAGTATGGGGATCAGCTAAAGAAGGAATGGGTCACAGAAAGCAACTTGGTGAGATAACATCTCCTATCACGACTCCAGAACCTTTGAACACATCAGTGTCAGATCTGGTAAGTCGCCATCTCTTGCAGTTAAGACCAAAGATATCTTTCTCTCGATTCTGTCTTCCTGATATTTATCAGATAGGACTAAACCTTGGCTCCACCTTTTACTCCAACTCTTGCATATGTTTCTCTCAATGCTTGATGATTTCTGTCTAAAATAGCAGGTAAATGACTCTTTAAAAGACTTTATTGCAATATAATTTATGTTCAGTAAATACAATTACGTGAGTTTTGACACCCATATACACTCAAGAAACCATCACTACAATGGAGACAGCATTTTTATCCCCATCTCCCTCCGCAAATCTTCTTTCCTCTCTAAAATTGATTTTACACTTTGCCTTTGGCACCAGGCAACCACAGGTCTACTTTCTGTCATTACAGATTATTTGCATTTTCTAAATTTTATACAAAAGTATAAAAATACAGAATGCACTGTTTCTTTCAATCAACATAATTTTGAAATTCATCTATGTTGCTAAATTAGTACTTTGATCTTTTTGTTGCTAATTATTATTTCTTTGTGTGGACACATTGCAGTTTACACATTCATCTGTTTTATAGACATTTGGGTCCCCTCTCCCCGATTTTTCATTATCAAAAAATAATTGCCACAAACATTTGTGTACAAGTTTTTGTGTGGCTATATGTTTTCATCTTAGGCAAATATCAAGGAGTAGAATATCTGGGTTTAATGGTAGATATATGTTCAGCTTTAGCAGAAGCTGTCAAACATTTTTCCAGATTGATTTTACCATTTTATATTCCCAAGAAAATAGATACAATTTCTAGTTGCTTTATATTCCAACCAACATTTGATGATAGTCATTTTAATTTTAGCTATTTTAATGAGTATATAGAGGTATCTCACTGTGATTTTAACTTTTTTCCCTGATGACTTATGATGTTGAATACTTTTAAATGTACTTATTGGATGTCATATGTTCTTCTCTGAAATGTCTTTTCTTTTATATATATATATTTACAGCAGCTTTGTTCATAATTTTCAAAACTTGGCAGTAACCATGATGCTGATGTCCTTCAGTAGGTGAACAAATAAATTAACTGTGGTTTATCCTGACAATGGAATATTATTCAGCACTAAAAACAAATGTGCTCTCAAGCCATAAAAAGCCATAGAGGAAACCTAAATGTGTATTGCTAAGTGAAACAAGCCAATCTGAAGGGGCTACATACTCTGTATTCCAAGTACATGACATCTGGAAATGACAAAATTATGGATACCATAAAAAGATCCGTGGTTACCAAGGGTTGGGGTTTGGGGTATGGATACCTGGAGCACAGAGGATTTTTCAGGCCGTGAAACTACTCTGTATGGCACTATAATAATGGATATGTGTCATTAGACATTTGTCAAAACCCATAGTATGTACAACAGCAATAGTGAACTCCAGTGTAACCTGTGGAGTTTGAGTGATTATGATGTGTCAACATAGATTCATCGGCTGTTAACAAATGTACTCGTTTGGTGGGGCTATAAATGTGTGACAACTTAAATTCTGCTTAACAGACTTTCTTTCTTATTTCCTTTCTTTCTTTTTTTTTGGTTTGTCTCTTGCATCTTATGTTATCTCTGCAGTAGGTTTAGCTAAATGAAAAATCCCCAGGATTGTAAACAGATTGATTAGAAATTATTTGATTTTTCTTTATTTCATTTTATATTACTTTTTAGGACCCAGTCAAAGAATATTTCCATATGATGTGTGTGTGTCCATAGAATTATGTCATCGTTGCCTATGCAGTTTTAGCCTATGCTATAAAATGCCTACTTTTTAAAAAAAGGCGTTATTTTCTTAGAACAGTTTTAGGTTCACAGCAAAACTGAAAGGAAATTACAGAGATGTCCCGTATACCCTTTGCCCCCACATATTTGAAATGTCTTTTCAAATATTTTCCTCATTTATTAAGTAGCTTGTTGGTCTCATTATTAAGTTGTGATATATCTTTATGCATGCTGAATAAAGTCCTTTGTCAGATCTACATATTACAAATATTTCTGTTCATTTTGTGGCTTCCTTTTTAATGTTCATAATGTTGTCTTACAAAGAGAAAAAGGTTTTCATTTGATAAAATACAATTTTTTTTTATTTTTACAATTCATGATTTTGTGCTTTCTGTGTTCTGTGTAAAAATCTTTGCTTATCCTAGGGATGCAAAGGTTTTGATTTTTATTCTTTTTTTACAAGAAGTTTTACAGTTAAGTTTTACCTTCAGGTCTATGATCTATTTTAAGTTCATTTTTAATATGCCATGATGTAAGAGATAATGATCCTTTTTATACAGATGTCTGTGTGCTTTCACTCCAGCAGTATATAATCGATAAATATTTCTACATATAATCTATCTCTATGTCTACATTAATCTAATGTGAATTCATATTAATGTCTCCTAATCAATTACCATATAGATCATTCTAGCTATTGTCAGTTTTTAGATTTTAGCACATATAATAGTATAGTAGTTGTTAGTGGATTTTACTTAGTACTTCCATTTGTTTAATAGCTATAAAACTATTCAGAATTTCTCTTTTATGTTGTAGTTTTGCTAATTTTTACCTTTAAAGGAATTTGTCCATTTTATTTACGTTCTCAGGTTTATTTTACTTCTGTTTTTTTGGTCCTTCTGTGTTTCAATGTCTGTCCTGAAGACACCCGACTTGGAGCCTTTGCCTGACAACTCTTTAGTGTTTAACTAAAGGCAGCGAAACCATCCCCAGACGTGAATTGGCATGAGCAGAAGAATCACATTAAAAGATTGGCTAGAAAACCTATTGCTGTTTAAAGACAGGGATTTATCAAGAGTAAGAGTATCAGTGGTGCATCCTTATGTCCTCCCTTTCTTAGAAAATCACTTTTCGTAATTTCTCTTTGAATCTGACAGGCTTTAATTATACAACTGGCAGAGGAATTTAACTTTGATTTTCGACATGCAAGAAAAAGAGCCAGGAAAAAATATATATATTAACGTACTAGTTAATATTTATTTAATGCAGAGAAGTACAAAGGAGAAAACAAGAGTTGGATAATTTTCCGTGTCAGATAACTTTTTGGTATTTTTATAAAATCAACAATGTATGAGGCTAGAAATATACAAAAATGTACAAATCAAAAAAAAAATTATTTTCTTTTGTCCCCACCTCCCAGACTTTCTCCAAAGTGTAACTGATTGACAGTTTTATATATCTTACAGTGGGGTGCAGGAAGCCGGGGCATTGCATGTACCTGTATCTTTCTTTTCCCTGCACATTTGTATGTTTACTTCATAACAAAATGATCATACTAGATAGACTGTCCTACACTTTGCTTTCTTCACTTGCATTGTGTGATATTTCCAAATAATTTTATATAGATCTAATTTATTCTTTTTAATGACTTTGCAGTGTTTTATTATTTTACAGTCCCACAATTTGTTTAATCCCTGCAGATGGACTTTGGTTGTATCTAGTTTTAATCTTTTACAGTCAGGGCTGCAATGGACACCCGCATGTGTGAAGATAAGGCCATGCCACACACACATAATTAAACACACTTTTTTTTTTTTTTTTTTTGAGACGGGAGTCTCGCTCTGTCGCCCAGGCTGGAGTGCAGTGGCACAATCTTGGCTCCCTGCAAGCTCCGCCTCCCGGGTTCACACCGTTCTCCTGCCTCAGCCTCTGGAGTAGCTGGGACTACAGGCACCTGCCTCACCAGGCCCGGCTAATTGTTTTGTATTTTTAGTAGAGACGGGGTTTCCTGTGTTAGACAGGATGGTCTCGATCTCCTGACCTCATGATCCACCCGTCTCTGCCTCCCAAAGTGCTGGGATTACAGGCGTGAGCCACCGTGCCCGGCCTAAACACACATATTAACATAAACCTTTTTCATGTATATTCAGGGGCATTTTTAGAAGTAAACTTTATTTGAGTGTGTGTATATGTAATAAAATTATTAGGTCAAAAGCATGTTTATTTTATAATTTGATAGGTATTGGCAAATTTTCCTGTTGTAAAATTATACCAAATTATTATCTCACTTACAGTGTATGAGAGCTCACATTTCCCAGATCTCTAACAGCACCAGATGACCTCAAACTTTTAATTTTTTGTCTTCCTGAGAAGTAAAACATGATATCCCATTTATTTTTTTATTTGCGTTTTCATGAATGAGTGAAACTGAACATCTCTTGTATGATAACTATTTATGTTGCTTTCTGTAGATTGCCACTTCACATTCTTTTGCCATTTTTTCTACTAGATTGTAAGTCATTTTTCTTTTGGGTGATTTGAATAAGCTGTCTCTAAAAAAAATCTATAAATATGGCAAAGATGTTTTTCCCTGATCTTTTGATAATGTTCATGTTTTGGTAAGTTCATAATTTTTCTGTTAAGGGAAAAAAAATCCCTTAACCGTATAACTATGTACTTTCCAAGGAGTATTTTTATTTTCCTCCTTAAAGTTATGTCTCACTATGTAGGTAGAGATTCTTCTTTAATTCAAAGAAAAGCTCGGTATTCTCTTATCAGAGAGAAGGGAAGAAGAGAGAGCTATTCCTGCTCTCCAGGTGCAGGCTGCCCAGGTAAACAGCTTGGCCAAGAGTGTTTGGCTGTCTGCTTGTAGTTGGATGAAGCATTTTTTTTTTTCCCTACTTCCCAATTAATTTGGGGCAAAAGAAACCTGAAATAAGCACTAAGAGAAATATTGTTCTTGTGTTGCTTTCAGATTTAGAATGTATTCCGTAGATAACATTAAACAGACTTGAAAATTCTAGATTCTAAACATTTGACACCATTTATGTTGTATACGTGTTTAAAACACAAGTAAGTAACTCTGTGAGTTTTCTCCATTTAAGCCAGCTTTAGTTTGGGGCATTTTTGTTTCGATGACACTTTTATGTTTTCTACTTTAAGAAGCTGTAAGTTGCAGAGAGAAGTTAATCTCAGAAACTCTTTAATTAAAAAAAAAAAACCTATCAAGATTTCCAGACTTTATTTGCTTCCTCTTAGCCATAGTTGTGATATAAGACTATGCCAAATTTTTTTTAAATATTGAAAGAACTTTAGAGACCACCGAAGTGAGATTTTTAGTAGGGTCATTGCCCGAAGTGAAGATAATTGTTTTTCACAAGAGAGCAGAGAAATCCTTTGAGACCCAAGATTGCTTTCCAGCTGGCCATCTCCTAGGCATTCACATGCCTAGGCTTGCTGGGAAGTCCTCAGGGCTCTGGCAGTGCTTCCAGTCTTTTCTCACAAGGTGTCTTGCTGTTGGACTCCTGAGTCATGAGGCACCAACAGTTTGACCAGGCTCTCTACCCAGCTTGGAGCCTAGTGAGCAGCTTTACTCCTCCTCCTCTTAGGATGGAGGAGTCAATCTGCAATTACAACTTTCCAGGGGCCTGCAAAATCTGCAGTTTGCCTATGGTGAGCAGTCAACCGACCCACCTTAGAGAAAAGTTAGGCTTGGTGGTTTCACTCTTCCTCTTATAAACCCTCAGAACTAAGCAAAAGAAACAATGCAGACAACCTGTCATAGGATCTGGCTATTTTATATGAGCTCTGGGGTGACTTAGAAATGGTTGTGATTTTTGTAGCCATTAGTGTCTTCAAAAGAGCTGGCTCAGCATAATTTCCAGGGAAGCAAAATGTTCCTTTGGATTTTTCATATTTTTCCTTGTGATTTATACCCTATGGTTTCCTATGTCCCCGGTTTCCCTCTGACTGGATAAAGTTTCTAATCAGATGTGCTTTCCACGCTCAGAAGTGTTCTACAGTCAAAAGTCACCTTCCTCCTTCTTTTTCCTTCAGAAAAGCAACATGAACAAGGATAGCTTGGAGGTTAGAAGCAAGATGACATTGCCCGGGTCAGATCTCTTTCACTGTCTCAGTTATAATTTTTCAATGGTGGTTTCACTCGTCCATAGACATTGTGGGAGATAATACATGATTATTGCTGTTTCAAGTTATTACATTTTTGGGAAGATTTGTTATGGCACAATTTAGAGATCAATCATTTCACAAATATATTTGTGAGTCATATTTAGGAGTCATGCAGCTGAATGATATAAGATTCTGACCATCTCCAAATGGCTCCTGGGGATTAACATCACCAATGTAAAACCTAAGAACAGTACTTGAGATATTTTGCAGACTCTGCACTTGATGGATCAACTGGCATCATCCAGATCGATAAAATGGCTCATTTGATCTTGTGGCCCTCACCCAGGAACTGACTCAGCACAAGAAGAAGACAGCTTCGACTCCCTATAATGTCATGTCTGACCTAGTCAATCAGCACTCCTGACTCACTGCCCCACCCCACCCCCATCAAATTATCCTTAAAAATCCTGAACCTCAAATGTTTGGGGAGACTGATTTGAGTAGTAATAGAACTTGGGTCTCCCACACAGCCAGCTCTGTGTGAATTACTTTCTCTATTGCAATTCCCCTGTCTTGGTAAATTGGCTGCCCCTAGACAGCAGGCAAGGTGAACCCCTTGAACAGTTACATTAAGGTGTGGCTTGACCTATGGCTGGTTTTGACTAAGTCTCTTGTGAGGTTGAAGTCATGAAATTGAAACCACCTTTGCATAAATTTTATTAGTGATAAAATTATAGTAGTAAGGGAGATCTGATCTAGCCAATCCCCATCCTGCCTTTAGCCTTCAATCTGCCCTTAATTATTCTTAGGCTTAAGTCAAACTAATCTTGGGAGACACTTAGTTTCTAGTTTAAATGATGATAGCCCTTCCCCAAAACTCAACTGCCTTTGCAAAGCTAATGAAAGACCACCGGGCTAGGAGGATAGAGGAGACTGAATTCTACTAAGGTGTAGACATAAAGAATTTCCAGCCATTATTCCTGGGGTCACAAGATACGCAATTTTCCCAATTACTCCTGCAGATAACATCACTATTATAGAACCTAAGATTGGCCTTCTGAGACAACCTTTTCAGGTGCTTTGCGTGTCTGACTACTGATGACTCTACCTGGACCAGCCAACCATCCCTGTGATCCCACCCAGAAGTGACCCAGCACACAGGAGAAACATTTCCCACATCCCTATAATTGCAACCCCAACCAATCAGCAAGCACCCATTGCCTAGCAACCTCCATCTCTTCCCCCAAAATACCTTTGAAAAAATCCTTAGCCTCTGAGCCTTTGAAGAGACCAATTTGAGTAATAATAAAATTCTAGTCTCCCATCATCTGGCTCTATGTGTATTAAACTCTTTCTCTATTGTGATTCCCCTGCCTTGATAAATAGGGTCTACCCGGGCAGTGGACAAAAAGAACCCATTGGATGGTTACAGTATCAGCTAATGTTTACCAGGGACTTTTGGCTAGAACATCCACTTATGGCCTCTCCATGTGTCCTGGGCTTCCTCATAACATGGTGGCTAAAGGGCAGCATTGAGAGAGAGAGAAATAGAGAGGTAGAATATGTCCTGCCTTTAATGACTTCGTTTTGAAGTCATGCAGCACCACTTCTATGTCATTATATTGATCAAAGGATTTACAAAGATCCTCTGAAGCTCAAGACGAAGAAACAAAGACCCCATATCTTGACGGAAGAATGCTAACATCACATCGTAAGACAAGCATGTGGAATGGAATATAAATACGTATGGATGTGACCACTTTTAGATAAAGCAATCTGCCACAGGGTATGACTCCAGTCGCAGCACGCATACAAGAACACACACATACAAATCTTCCCCCAAGCCCTGACAACAGTGGGATTGAGGCTAACTAGGACTCATGAGTTTAGATTTCAATTAGCAAAGAAATATGGGGGTTCTTCTGAAATGTTCACCTATAGGGATGAGAATTGCTTTGTGCAACCTCTTGCAAAGCATTCTTTGAGTTGCAGTCTGACACTCATTTGAAGGGTGTTTAAAGAAAAAGAAGTCTAGGAGTCAAAATTGAAAGTGCAAATTGCAAATGCTTCCCTTCTAGAGTGATAGGGCTATAAATACCGAGGCGGTTTCTGTTAAACAACAAATGGAAATGCTCCAGAATCAATGAGAGGTGTTAGCACCAGGGAAAAACAGCATCTTAAATCCTTACGTTAACAATTAAATCAGACGCTTTTGACACTTTCTCAGAGACACTCCTGGCAGTACTTTATTCTTCATGGCATGATTCAGAAACTCACAGCAGGTGACAAGCATATTTTGGAGGATCATCAGTTCAGCTTTCCCAGCACTCTTCCCAAACATAATTCAATATATTATATTCGAGCCAGTTTCAGGTTTTTTTGAAAAAAGGTGATGAGTAAAGGTAAGTAGGCTTCCAGAAATGTGCTCCATGGCCTTAAGAAGCTAATGACTGCAGAGAGAGAATTGACCTTCTCAATAAGAGTTGAATATTAGAATATTAACACACTCAGAAAAAGAAAGTGATTTATTCATAAGATCCCAAGGACCCTGTGTTACAGTCCCTATGAATCATGAGTAATCTTGTGTTCTGGGAGAGCATGAAGACTTAGAGATTACTCACCCTACTATACATGGTCCTTATTCAATAAAATTGAAAGTATTTTTCTTGTGATCATTATAACTGAGCTATTTTTATAAGACATCTAGCTGCTAAAGGAATAATAAAATAGAAACAATAAACTTTAGAATTTTAAGAATCTTATTTTTCTAAAGTGTTCTAAATGCTTTGAGTCTGTCCATTTAAAAGTCCTAGCTTGATTGAGACTCTTGCCATAATTGAAACATTAGGCAGGTTGCTGGGATATTAACACTAGGAACAGCCACTCTTCATAGCTTCTAGAAGCCTCACTGCCAGTTGCTGAACTGAGCAGCTGATAATGCGGCCGCCACAAAGGCAGAGGCTGTGTGAGGGAGCTCTAAGGTGCTGGCGGTAGGGTCAGACAGAGCAACATTTGAATCCTGACTTACCTATTAGCTGTGTGACTTTGGTGGGTTCCTAGACCTGGCTGAATCTCAGTTTTAACATTCCCAAAATGGGGATGATAGTACCTGCCACATGTGTTTGGTACCTGGCAGTGTTAGCCCAAAGTAAGTAAGTGGCCTGAGACAGTGTTACTGGCAGTCTCTGGTCCTCTCTGCCTTTCCATCTGCAGTTGCCTAGAAAGAGTCCAAAGACCTAAAGTGAGGGCTAGAGTAAATTACAGAAGTCCTAAAACTAACTTCACCGGGAATCTGAGGGCATTGCCCAAGGAAATATAGATCATGAGTAAACACTGGTCAGCATGCAGATAAACTTAATAATCAGCACACCCTTCATGCAGCTGCCTTTGTTCCAATCAGCAGATGACAAGCACCCAGGCTTGTCTCTGGGATTTTGGGAAGACAAGAGCAAATCTATTGCGCATGACTGTGCATTCTTGTGCTCACTTCTGGACGGGGTTATGAATGTGCTTTCAGCAGTGCATTTGTCAGAAAGCTTGATGGGCTTTCGTGTGACCCCAAGGGAGGGGAAGGTGAGATTTTAGGTCTAAGTAGTTCTTTGTCCATCTAGATGAGAGGAAGGAAAAGACAAATCCCAGACCCACATACACTGTTCTCCACACTCTCCTCTTTGCTATCTTTGCTCTCTGGCTATAACTTGAACTTGTTTGGGGAAGGGAATGGCAAGACCAGAATACTGGGAACTCTCTGTGTCTGTAGTAATTGTCTGGGAGTAGAGAGTAACAATCTCAATCCTAAGCTTATCTCTTGATCTCTGTGCTCTCTGCAGCCATTACAATGAAAGTCTCCAATCTCCCATTTTCTGCCCTTAGGATAAAAGACATCTTTGGTGTTTGAACAACTCCCAGGATCCCTGGCTTCTCTTTGTTTTTGATACCCATAGTTTTCTTGCTTTCATGCTGCTTCAAAGGGTTTTTTGTTTTGTTTTGTTTTTAAATTATCCACAATTTTAGTTGACTTTATCAAGAGGTTCGTTAAAAGTGTTCAAAATGAGCACTTCATTTGCATTAATTTATATGTATGATCTGTATTAATTTATATGGTTTCCAAACTAAATGCACTCCATCATGATGCAAATATTTAGACATCTTGAAGAATGCAACCCTTGAGCGGAATCCAGCTACTACTGACTCACAAAGCACCTGTCTCCTGTTCCCCAGCTGTCCCATGTCCTTTGTGTTACTGACCTCCTTCATTTGGCATCTTTTCTCAGACTGGAAAAGAATGAGATTATTTTCATACTTCTTTCCACAGGGAATCAGCTACAAATACCTAATGCGAGTTGTCTGGAAAAGTTCTAAGAAAGCAACTCTCTAATCAGATGACCTCTGAATGACTCACAATGTCATGAATTAATGCAATAGAACGGTGAACATCAAAGTGAAACAGAGCTTAGGAATGTTGCATCCTCTTTTGGTCCTCTTGAACAATGCTTTCCTTTTGGGCCACCCAACTTTTCCATGTGTTAAGTATTACGATCACATGTATCGGTAAGATTGTGAAGCACCACTCTTAGTTCCTTGTGCAAATGCTAATTCTACAGCCTTATGGACAAATTTCCAATAGAGTTTCTGAACACTTATTGTTTTTTCAATATCTCATCAGCCCTAAATCTAGATGGGCTTAATTTTCTAGAATGTATTATATTACAACTGCCTCTTGCATAAACCAGAATTTGTTGAACATAATGTTTAAGAACACAGACTTGGACCCCAGACCTATATTGAAATGAAGACCTATCATTTAAGAGCTGTGTCATCTTCAGTGAAACATACTTTCCTTATATGTAAAATGGGAATAGTTATGGTACAACTCATCAGATTTTGAGGTTAAGAAGGTGATGCCTATAAAATGCTTAACTCATTACCTATACATACTACATGTTCAATAGATGAAGAATGTTTCCAGTATGAATCATTTTTCTTTCTGTGATATTGCTATAACAATGCATATAATGTTTGTCAATGCTTTTATCCTGACTATTCTTTACCATCCTTGAGTGCAGAGTAATTTTTTTGTGTTTCTTGTGGGATTTAGAGCAGTTTCAGAAACTAGGAGGGCAGCTTCAGGTGGACAGAGAATTTTGTCTGAATCTACAATTCAGATCCCACTGCAGTGCATTATATAGAGCAGATAATAAATATGTCTGCTGAACTAATGAATGAATGAATTATATGTGGTCAAAAAATATAAATGGACCATGACATTAGACATAAAATAACAGAAAATCAAGGATGATGGTCTTCAT
This sequence comes from Piliocolobus tephrosceles, assembly GCF_002776525.5. Lineage (NCBI taxonomy): Eukaryota > Metazoa > Chordata > Mammalia > Primates > Cercopithecidae > Piliocolobus > Piliocolobus tephrosceles. The sequence goes on along the minus strand of NC_045444.1, from coordinate 35,827,082 downwards.
GTGATCAAACTCCATTTCAAAAATAAATGTATCATATTTTGGGAATTTTGTATAACAAAATATTAATTTAATCTAACAATTACCACTTTTACAATTTAAAGTACCAAGTGAATACAATATTTAAATAAAATATTTTCTTGTAGCAATCAATATTCATTCACTTCTTCTTAGAATTATGCTTTGCAATGTTCATTTGTAAGAAATTTCTAAAGTGTGGTTTTGATGTTGATCTATATAATAGCAAGCATTTATGATATTCTGAAATAGACAAATGATTGTGAACGGAAGCTTTTTGATATTCTGACGACATGAAATGTTAGTTCCAGATTGAGACAGTAGGGACGCATTTTACAATTTGATTTCTACTTATGTTTCTATATTTTTTGTGCCATGTAACAGTAAGTTTTACAGGACTAAAAATTGTCATTTTCTATTAAAAACTAGATTCATTATTGGTAAAATTCTTCAATCATAAAATCTGACATCATTTAAACTTTTAAAGCTAGGGCAGGAAGCATCATGACATGAGTCAGTTACAGTTAGATAAGCAATCATCCTATGGGGAATATGAGCAAAAAATAGCCATAAAATGACATAATGGGCCATAGATGCATCGCATTTCCTCTCTGTGTGGGGAACCACCAACGGAAGTCTTTAATACAATGAAAAATAGAATTTTGTTTTTAATTCATGAAAACAGTAAGTGATAGGGCTTAAGCATGAGAAAATACACTGGAAAATCTTGGTTTACTTTTTCTATGATCCAACTGGGAAGGGCTGAAAAATTGAAAGACATTCTAGAGAGTTTTTAAACGTTGTGAAAATGAGACTGAGAAGAGAGAGGGTGTTTACTGAGCATGCATTGCATGTCAGGCAGCACAGCCTGGCACCTGCCTACTTCTTACCTACCTACTCTGCCTAGGATCCACATATCTGCCAGGAAATTTATTGTAAGAGCCTGAGGGCAGGGGCCTAGTTTTATTGTGCATTGTACTCCCACACGTAGCCTAGCACATAATTTGTAAAAACACTCTTGTACTAAATATTTGCGTATCTCTAGAATGTTAGCTTCTGATTGAGACAGCAAAGACACTGCCGCTGCCGGAGTTCCTCCAAGTTCATTGAACAAAAAGAGAGAATAAGATTGTCTGAGGTATGGTCACCTTTGCTTTTTAGTAGAAAATGAGGCAAGTAAGGATGTGAACAAACTTTCATAAATTACTTCTTGCCTTGTGAAACATGAAATAAGCGCATGAGAATAATGATTAGAGGAAAACGTCTTATTGAGCTAACTGTTTCATCATCTGCAAATCACAGTAGCTAACATTTATTAAGAGCTTACTTATTTAACAAGCATTGTCAGTGGTTTAACAAGAATTAACTCATTTAATCCTCAAGATAACCTTATGAGAAAGGTCCATTATTATTCCTATTTTACATACCAGGAAATGAAGGCACAGAGACTTGCCATGGTTTTCCCACAGCTAGAAAATTAGGAAGAAGTTGAGCCTGGATTCATTCCGCAGCAGTATCTCACTCCAGCCAGATTGCTCAGCTCTTCCTACACGGTACTAGCTTTTTGTGTAGCCACTAATATTAACTTGTTCATCTTTCTCCTACAAATAAACTGAATCTGGATTTTTTTTTTATTTTTGCTGCTTTTAGTTTAGTTCTAATTCTTAGAACATTAACAGTTATTTAGAATGTATAATGTAGATGTTGATTACCTCTGTAATCTGTAACTCAATTACCACTTTACCATTGCAAACCCTGGTCCATGCCTCCTTCTGTTCTAAGCGCTGAATATCTACATTATTTTTGCCTCCTTCCCTAAAAGAGTCTGGACTGAATTTTTAAGGCGTGCTCACAACATAAGTACACATGAAGAAATGACTGTCACGTGGGCTTATGGTGCCATATGGCTGTTGCATCTTTTCCCATTGCATTTGGGCCCTCCAGGCTTTCTGTATTTTCTATCAGTGGTTTCTGGTTTGCTCCCCTGGGTGTCTTGCTTAGCACTAGTGCCTACTAAATCAAACTTGCTTTTGACAGACAATTTGTATAATTTATTGGGATGTAGGAGTCTCAAAAATGTTTTTGTATCTCCAGTGACTTGGTGTAAACTGGATGGTGATGGTCCAGAAAATTATCCTCCCAGCCTCGCAGAAATTACTGTGTGACTCCCGCCGTGATTAACTTAGAGGCAGCTTAAGTGCTGTGTTTGACTTTCAATGCAGTTTGCTGTCAACCCATTCTGTAATAATTCTAATGAACCTTGAGAATGGACGTGTACTCTATTCAGTGGGTGGCAGATCTGTTTCTAAACATATTTCTTCATGGAGCAGATTCCTAGTAGGGTTTATATTTCTTAACTATTGTTTATAGTAAACATCACCCCATAACAGTTGCATTTGCATGTCAGTAGCAATGGTTCTGTGCGTGTGTGCGTGCGTGTGTGTGTATGAGAATGGGTAGAACACAAGTGTACATATCTACTTTTATTTTTGTTTTCATTGTATCATCCGAGATTCATTTGTCTCGAAATAAAAAAGGATCAAGGAGGCAGAGTAGTATATAATGAAGACACTAAGTGATTTAGTCAATTTCAGAGAAAATGGTTATCTAATGTATTTATAAGAATAAAAAGTATGGTAGTTTCATTTTGATTACCTGGATAATTGCAATTCCTCTTGTTATAACTCCAAGTCCAGGAAAAAGAGTGTGACTTTGGGAGATGTGGGTGCAAATATATTGTCACTGATTGCTAACTAGTATATACTAAATTAACAAAGTCAACATTGTAACTTACCATACCCTTTAGGTATTAAAATGCTTGATTGGAATCTTCCTTTTTGGTTACTTTTTCCAAAAGTCTGGAAGACATAGATGCCTGTATTTTGTCTAATCACTTCAAAATCATCCACATAAGCAGTTGTATTGCAGTTCTGTGAAAGAGTTTGAACAATAATAAAATCTAGGCCAATCATGATTTTTAGGAAATAATTTTTATGAATATTTTCTCTGCTGCCAGAACTTCAGAAATATTCCACAGAGTGAAAGCCCAATAGTGCTTCTGGTTACCATCAGACCTTTGGAATTTCAATAGAAACGAAAGACAGTCTGTGTAAAATCTTCTGAAGATTTTATGAGCCTGTTTAACTTCCTACAATTTGTTTTTTTAGAAGATGTGTTTATTATTTCCTCTCTGATTTCCCTCAGAATGGAGCAGTAAATTCTGAAAATGAGAAGGGTCCATGATATTTATCCCCAGGTCGTTCCTCTCAGTCCCAGATGCATAAACACAGCTGACCAAGTGGCATGTCCACTTGGGTGACACTCAGGGACCTCAGTGCCCACACACCAAAATGGGTCTCTTGATTCCTTGCCCTCACCTCCTCCCTTAGGCTTTCGCAACTGAGAAAAAGGCACTGATACCCACACAGTTGACAAGCCAGAAAGTTTATTTAAACGTTTTTATCCCTGTGTTGTATAGCTTACAGAGCAAAAAGAGCATAAAGCACACGTATCTGATGCATACAGTTCAACCAACTTCTACTTATGAATATGCTGTGTAACCACCACTTGGATCACTTCCAAGATGCCAGAAGGTTCTCTTGAGACCCTCTGGGAGTCATTGATTTCTTGCTTTCCACTCTTGCTATTCTTCCATAATTTATCCCAAGCCTTTTCACTTTTCTTCATTTTCTCTGCTTTCACCATGATTACCTTTCACCTGGACCACTCCAATAATGATCTCCCCACTTTTACTTTCACCAATTCATTATCTCTACAGAGTCATTTTTTAAAAACTACAACACCGATCATTTCATCCCCTTCATCCTTAATCTTGCCTTTACACTTAAAATAAGAGGGCAATGCAATGCATTATTAGGGCTTACAATGAATGCCTTTAAAAAGTGGTCCCTGGCCACCCTTCAATCTCATCTCTGCTCTCTGCATCACTGCTTCCAGGTGTCTGAGTTTGTTGTTGGCTGGTTTTGGTTGTTGTTGCTGCTGCTTCTTTGAGCTCCTGTAAAATGCCCTTAAGGCCTTTTGCACACAGTGTTTCTTTGATATGAATGTTTTTCATCTTCTTTTTCTCTCCTCCCACCCCACACTCGTGCCCATACTTATATATTGTCTTCACTTGGCTAGTTCCTTCTCATCCTTCTTTCTCAGTGTAAACATCACCTCTCCATAAAGTGTTTTTTTGCCCCCAACCTAAAAGACAGTTTTCAATGACTCTCATAAAGTCATGTCCTTTTTCTTTACAGCACTGAGCACAGTTTGCAATTTTTATATTTAAGGGTTGCTTCTAGTTGTGTGTCACCTACCGTCTGCTAACTGAGGTCCTTAGGGAGGAGCCAAAGATGTTATTTCCATTCTTGTGTCCTTAACAACTAGCACTGCACCCAGTATACAAGAAGTACTTAGTAAATAATTACTGGATGAATAAATAAGTGAATGGCTGTGTGCTTGTCTCTGAGAAGAGTGCAAACAGGAAAAACCGAGCAGAAACAGAGCATGATGTACACAGTGCTTTTGATAAAAGGTTTACCATGAGAAACATTTTTTTTTTCCCTCAACTGCATGTATTTCAGAAATGGACCCTGGAAGATGTCTGCTTTCCTGAGCCCAGCATTACTCTGAGACAAGCATGTCCTCCTAGGATATCCCTGGAGAAGAATTCAGCTGTCATAAGTCAGTTTCTCTCCTGGTTAACTCACGTGTCCATTAATCACCACAATCTACTTCATTCCATTGGGTTGGGGCACCACCTGGAGCAAGATGCTTGCAGACACCTCTCTTGTTTTTTTCTGTAATTCCCATAGACTTGGCAGATGACCTGATTCCTGGAACATGGTACAAGCTAAAAGCAGAGGATGGGGTGGAGTGAGGAGGCTTAAAAGAGAGAGGGTAAGAAATCTTTTGGGGGAAGAATATCAGGTTGGATTCTTTGTGAGTAGTGAATTTTTAATTTTGTTTTGTTTTCTTTTTTTTTTTATTGCATTGCAGTTCACCTCAGATATCTCAAGCCATAGTAAAATATCGTTGAAAACCATAACCTGGTGTTTGTTGTACTTTGGGAATTTCAAAGTGGATACTGGTTCAATGTTTGGTGCCTAGCCATATAAGGCAGAATGGCAGCAACCCAGGGCAGAGTTATGATGTGGAAAGAGGTATCCAACAAAGATGTTCAGAGCAGCAGATCACAACAAGAGCTGACAAATCGCTACAGGATGGATTTGTCTAACATGTCAGCATTCCTTAGGATTTACAGAAATACAAGGGGGAGAGAGCTGACTCCCCCTGGCTGTACAAGATAGGACATATTCCATGTCAGTTGGTATTAACAAGATGAGTGATCCCTGAAGCCTAGAAAACTTGGGGACATTTGGGTTACCCTCCTTAGGGTCACATGGCTTAAAATTCTCTCCTTTAGACATTGCTACCTCAACGTATACTACAACTCAGAAAAAATCTACTATATTTGGGGCTTTAGATCTTTTTATAAAAGTAAAAACACTGGGTTGGATTAACTGGGCCATCCATCTGGTACATTTTGGATTGAATCAGCACAATTTTCTTTCTCAAAACTCCTAAGTGATCAGCCAACTTAGGAAATGGGAAATTTAATGGATGTGCAGGGAGGTAGTGTAGAGAAAGGTCATTTTTGCCCCTGGTGGCCTGTCAGAGTGTATATGGGAGTGACAGAGTTAGGCTTTTGGGAATCCTAGTTACAAAAGGAAACAATGTTTAGGGTGTGGAGCAGTGAGAGAAGACTGGAGTATGAGAAGTGAGACACTGTCAAAGGGATATTCTGCTGACTTGTAATTTTGCTTCTGCTATATTCAATCATCTTTAAATGAGTCAGCAATGTAATTGGATGCAGTTGCTAAAATAGCCAAATAAAATAATCAGCCCTGTCCATTTGAATATTTTGGAGGGGTGAGAGAGAAAGAGAGAACATTTGTAATATGTAGCTTTACTCCCCACACCACTGCTCAACCAATTTCACTCAATTTCTGAATAATAAAGATGGGATTGTTTTACTGGCTGTGTGGGATAATTGGCTCAAGCTATCTGTGTATTTCATGGAATATTATGCCTTGATCTAAGAGCAAACACTTCAAATATTTATTTTCAAGTAGACATGTGTGTCATTCCTGGTTGAAACATGAATGCAGCAAAAACAGGCCGTAACTCTATATTCATGATTTAGGATAGAGGCTGACATTCATTGGGGACTTACTTTGTGCCAAGCCCTGTGCTAAGAACTCTGCCTGCATATTTCATGTCATCCCAGCAAGAATCCTTTGAGATTGGTACCACAATGATCTCCTATTCCACATATGAGGAAAGAGATGCTCCAAGAGGTTCCCTAGCCTACCCAAGTCCTCACTGCTAGGAAGGAGTCAGAGTAGAAGCTGGGCAGCTCTGTTTGAGTCCAGAACCTATGATCTGCCCACTATGCCATACTACTGCAGCCAATCAGTAGCAGTAGCCATCACTGCTATGTTTCCTATTGATGCAGAGTAAAATGAATGAAAGAACAACAGGGTCTCTAGTGTTGAAAATACTAGTCAAGAGATTTGTAGTTCATTCACATATTGTCAACCCCAATTCTGGTATCTGATTATAGCAGCGGTGTGGAACAGTGGCTGAAACCAGGAGTCAGCATCCATGGTGCTGGCCTTGGCTCCTGCTATGAGTCTTTGGAAAAATCATTTAGGCTACCTGGATCCAAGTCTGCGATATGAAGGGGTTAAATGATCTTATAAGTAATAAAGCTTTTCCAGCTCTAACATTCCAAGAGTCTAAAAGTCATGAGAATATGAATCTTCCCTTACCCTCCCAGCAAATGGGATTAATTTTCAACATGTTCTGTGGCACACTGTAATGTTACCTGCCCAATGACATAAACCAAGATCAATGTAGGTCTTGTAAATGGACTTTGGCCAAAGGAAAAGAAAATCGTACCAGCTGGCCACTTGGCAGCAGACGAAAATTTGCAAAAAGGTGGGCAAGAAAACATTTTGCTACCATTGCTCCAGCATGTTTTCGTACAATGTATTTTCTCTCACAGATTGTCTCAGCCTCCAAGATTTCTGGATGGAATTTTCATCGTGGCTGGTTACAGCTCTTCCAGTGGCCTGTTCCCTCAAGTAGGAAAGTTTGTTAAGAAGTGGAAGAGTGATTTGCACATATATGTGTTTATTTTTCACAAATACTTTCATAAATGCTGAGATATACGGTTTGATGCTCTCCTAAATTGGGTTGCCTGATGAAACACAGGGTTGAAGTTAAATTTAAATGTCAGGTAAATTAGAAATTACACAGGCTATCCTTATATTAAAAAATTATTCCCTATCTGAATTTTTATTTAATAAATATGGCAACCTTACTCATGGAAGAAATAATATTTTATTTAGCTTTTTGAATGGGATTTAGGTCAAAGGTTTCATAAGCTGGAACACTGACAATTTGGACTTGCATCTATTACTTTGCCCATTTCAATACTCTAGTGTTAAACATCAGCCATGCTATCGATGTGCTTTCAGTGGGTGTGTTTGTGTTTACATTTCTGAGGTTATAAGTTTCTTCTTTTTAGAGGAACACACACACATACGTGCGCGCGCTCGCACAAACCATGAAACTCATTCATAAAATCAAAGAGATCCTATGCATTGATATGAGGATTTCTAAAGAATGTAGCATATTTTGGCTAACATCTGCGACTGTGTTCTTTGAACTAATTGGGAAATATTGCATACTGGCAGGCTTTAATCGAGAAATATGTTTTCTCTTAAGGGTGATTTGTCTAATTGGCTGTAGAAATGATTTCTCTCTGCTTCAGAAAGCTTTTTGCCCATTTGCTAATGGTTCAGCTTCCCCACCCTTCCACCACTCCAAAGCTGATGTTACACAGGGTTCACTGAACTCTCTTCGGAATTCTGTTGTTAAGCCGGACAAGGGTTCAGACCTGAATCAACTTGAAACAAGGCATTTCACCTTTCTGCTTGCAATGACCTCCTTTAGACAAGGTGTTGGAAGAGATGATCTCTGAAATTCCTTAGTCTACCATTTCTAATCCAAAGCAGGGAATGGCCTGGGGAATGGGAGGAGGATAAATCAAGTAAGTACAAAATAGGGTGTTAGTTACAGTTTTATTTCAAAGCTCTCCCAACCTGGGCCCTTTGGCTACAGTGAGACGAGGTTTCCCCAAAAATCTGTATCTAAAAAAAAAACAACTTCTGTCTGTTTCCTAAATGCCTTCTAGATTCCGAAGAATTTAACATTTTGCTATAAAAACATAAAATTCAGCTATAATATTAGAGACTCCAAAAATTTTGTCTGTATCATCCTAAATATCAAAGTTTTGAATGCATCTTAATGTGTGAAGAAAATTTTCAGGTTGATGCTTGGCAAAGGAAAGGTGAAAACCTGGAGGTCACACAAATGAACAGAGAAGCTGGTTCAGGTGACTTTTAATGTGGAGAGCCAGACAATTGGCTAGGTCAGGAAGCCAAGTGAGTCATACTGACTCATACTTTCATACCACTGCAAAGACAATGCATATGGAAGGACTGCGTGATCTGTTCTCAGACTAGATTCATTTCTAGTTTCATAACCTTCGTTGCCCTTAATACGGCAGACAGGACACTGATGTCATCGGCAGGATGCTGCAGAAAACAGGTGAAAATAAACATTGATGCCCTTCCTCTGTCAAACAGTTAAACCTTGAAGAAAAGAGAAGGTGTGAGCCTCATTATTTCCTTTCAAAGGGTAAAAATCAAGGTTACTTTTTGCAAACATTCATTTTGGTGAGAAAATTCGTTTGATTTCTAACTCAGAGACTCATGTTTGAAGTTACTGCAAAATAGTTAAAGGTACAGAATACCTCCTAGAAAGAAAGATTCCACACTGCTACCTATACGGGAATGATTTCTAACTGATGTTTCATCTCAAAACTCAGCTTTTTATTATTTATTTATTTATGGACTAAAAAGTGCATGGCTAAACTATCCATTTAGGATGTAAACCTTTGTCACAATAACTGTTCTTCCACCTAGTGAAATCTCAAATATTCCTTTTTTTAGAAAAGTGCAGGCTGGGCACGGTGGCTCACACCTGTAATCCCAGCTCTTTGGGAGGCTGAGGAGGGCAGATCATGAGGTCAGGAGCTAGAGATCAGCTTGACCAACATGGTGAAACCCCATCTCTACTAAAAGTACAAAAAAATTAGCCGGGCGTGGTGGCATATGCCTGTAGTCCCAGCTACTCAGGAGGCTGAGGCAGGAGAATCGCTTGAACCCAGCAGGCAGAGGTGGCAGTGAGCTGAGATCGTGCCATTGTACTCTAGCCTGGGCGACAGAGCGGAATTCTGTCTCAAAAAAAAAAAAAAAAAAAAAAAAAAGTGTGTAGAGTATATCTGACTCAGTCCTCTCCTGAGGAATGGAGAAAAAACAAAATTCATGGCAAAGGATGCTTCTTGGTGGAGGGGACATGCATTGGACAGATTTACTATTGGAAGAAGTAGCTTTGAGAGGCTAAAATGTCTCTAAAATGTTTGAGAGGCGCTACAGGGCCCTGCCAGGTGTTTGAAATCCCTTCTGAATGAGATTTGTCTAATTTTTCATGACCCCTCTCTTCCCTTTTCTTCACTGAAAATAACAGCAAGTTGTTTAAAAGGCATAAAACTTGCCACTTCAGGAGGAAAAAATGTCTCTGGTTCATTCCAATTATCATTTATTAATTACTACATGAGTGGTTTGTTATTGGGATGGTCTTAGTTTAGTCTTCAGTATCTCTGGTAATTTCCTTTAGAGAGTCAAGCTAAAATTTTTTAAAAAGCAAATGGCTGATTTCCAAATAAGTGTGTTCCTATGAACTTTTTCTGTTTCATTAGTGTTCAGAAGATGTAACTAATGTAGTTTTTAAAAATTTAATAAATATAACTTTCTGATATCTGATTTGTGCTGAATTTTTCTCTTTCTTTTAAAGATAATCCCCTATCATATCCCCCACAATTTAAACCGAATCAACCTAAGGAAAAAGAAAAGAAAAAAAAATAGCATTGTATTTGCCTTATGGATCTTTTCAGGTACTTATTACAGGGGTCAGAACTCTATGAGGAAGCCATGTTTTCTTATCTCTGTCACCAGTTAACTTTGTTTGATGAATGAAATTAGAAACAATGTGAACATAGTTTTTCTAATAGTTCATAAATTCTTGAAGAAACAACGACGATTTCAAAGGATTTTTCTTTGAATGTTTTAAGTTGGCATGGTATTGAACTTTTAAATTATAGACAGGCATATTCTTTATCAGCTAAACCAGCCATGACCATATAATTGTAAAACCCCGAAACATTCAGGATGAACCCAAGAGGAAGAAAAACAAAACACGGCAGCATTAAACTTTGTCTTTATTGCATTTATTTATTATTACCAGATACCAGTGGTATTTGGTGATATAATTATGAGACTATGCCTAAGGAGAACAATGCAATAACTTGATAAATAAGAGATTATTGAAATTAAGTAAATCTAAAAAACATTTAAATGGTGATATTAATATTTTAAAACAAAAGATAGCCAAACCAGCAAGATATTTATAGTTATAAATAAATATGTTTTACATGTGTCTTTGTCCTGGAAAATAGGGATTATCGCTAAAAAGTTTCTAGGAAAATAAGTATATCTGTCAAATACCAACAAGGTAAAGTGGAAAATCAAACTAGTTGCTGACTTGAATAAAGCCATTCTATCTTCTACCTCCAAGAATAAAAACAAAAGCATATAAACATAAGCATAAAAACAAAAGCATATAAATGCAAATACCAAACTTACATCTCAATCATCAAACATTTCCAGAAGACAGACATTTTTGAGGGTTTACTGTTTATATTTGCTTAAATAGGAAAATAAATGGCCTTTGAAATAAAAATGAAGTGCTTTATTTCTTATAAAAAAACATTCTTGTGATGACCAGAAGAAAGCTAGTGACTAAGTTCAACAAAGATTCAAATATTTCATGACACTTCTAGGTCACATTCACACATATTTTCATTTGCTTTTCTACAATAAGTAAATATGGAGTTGGCATGAAAGTCTGATGAGAAACTAGGTTTTCAGCTTTATATTGCTTTACGTACTTTCTTCTCTTGATAAATGAAAATTCCCTTTCGCAATTTACATTGCAAATCTATTAACAGAATACAAACTGCTATACCGACATTATTACGTGCTCTCTTTCCTACCCAAGTAACTCTAGCTTCCATAAATTTCTCACATTCTTCTGAAGAAAAAGAGTCAGCACTAACTATGAGGGAGAAACGATAATTTTTGTTTTTACTTCATTGACTTGAATAAATTTTCTGAATAAATAATTAGCAAATTAGAAATTCAGTTTGAATGATCATGGTTTCTACCTTAGGGTCATCCTCTGAAACACACACTACCTGTACTTTATTCTCCATTTGCTCTCTGTCTCTGTCCTTCATTCTGATAATTTCAGTAATGCACATAATGAAGACGCAATCCTCTCCCTCTCTTCTCATCTTGTTAGTTTTCAGACCTTAGAAGTCTGCCATATTGACTTTAGTAAGTCCTAGCTTTGTATGCAGTTTGATCTCATTCTGGCTTCAAGCTATGTTAAACATCCTAGAGACACCCAGTTCTTGTCTCTCTGGAAGCCCTGGGTATAATACAATGCCTCAAGTCTCTTCTCATGTATCCCTGCTTTTCTATTTCTGACCCCCCCAAAAAAAATCAGATAAATTCTAAACAAGATTATGTCCCCTTTTGAACTAGCATTGGCTTATTCCTACAAATTCCCTTCTTTTCTTTTCTTTAGACGTTAGCATTCTCTGTGTTTATTATGCTCCAGTGTTACGTCCCTCCCAATTTATTTACAACCCATTAAAAGCCAAACATTTGGAAGCAAATCCAATGTAAATATTGGAAGGATTCCTGGTTCTAATTGAGATATATTGACTTAGTCTTCACATACTCAAAGCACGCATTTTTGCATTTTTCTTTTCATTTACCCTGTGGATTCTATCTAAACTGCACACACACACACACACTCAATTTTAAAAAAGAAGTCTGTGCTCAAGCAGGAATCGTCAAAATACAAGTAGACTAAGGTCTTTGAAGAGAGGCCTTAAGAGCACGCTGCTCCCCAGTGTCACTGGTTTCAGAATGGCTTTACTAGACTGAAAAGTAAAGTTTCTTCTTTCCGATTATGAAAGTAATAAGTGACTGTGAAGAAGATTTTGAAAATACAAGGGAAACATATCAAGCAAAAGATAATTTTATGTACAATCTCACCACTAGAGAAAACCACTGTTTACACGTTACTATATTTCTCACATATGTTATGGCAATAAAAAAATGTAATCGCTCTAAATAATTTATTTCCAGCTTATATTTTTCCTCTTAGTACTTCATAATGAGCATTACATTTACATGCTCTGAAAACACATGTAAACCATGGCATATATGTACTGGCATTCATTTAGCCATGCTAGGAACTTCAAAAATCTATTCTTCTGCCTAAGAAAATAATTTCTTACATGTTTGTAGTTCTCAAAGGGCTTTCAGATACTTTACCAACTTAGACCCTCAACAGATACGGAAATATATTATTGTCATCTCCATTTCACAGATGAGGAACTGAGTCCTGGCAGATTTGTACCTGGAGGCCAAGATGAGAGGGATCTGGGCCAGGGACCATGGGTATCTGCTTCACCATTGCTGGTGGTGTTAGAGACAGAGGAAAGCTGATGATGACAAAACCTGAGGGTTACAAACTGATCTGAGGACCATGCACAATCTCTCTCCTCATGTTCCCTGCTTCGGTTAACGGTGCCTCCTAGGATCTAAAGTTGAGTGTCCTCTTTAAGAAATCCCCCTTCTTTATGCTAATATTGAACGGCAGGAAAAGTAAGTCTCTGTGGCTCCTGGAAAAATTCTAAACTCTGTGACCTGAAATTAAAGCTGCTGTCTGTGGTCCAGACCCTGCCACCTCTCCTGCATCCACCACTGTACACCTGATGCAAGTTTTTCTCCAAATATGAACTGTATTCCCTTCACAACAGAATCATTTGTGATGATGGTTCATGATAGGTTCTGGGGCTGCATTCAGACCCACTGAAATACAATTTCTGGAGGTGGACATGAGAACCTTCCATTTTAAATAGTTTACGATTCTTAAGTAAGAGAATGCAGCTATATTCTAGGCAAACTGAACCACTCTCTTTCTTAGTATGCCCATAATCCCCACCCTCTGTGCTTTTCTCAAATGGTTCCTCTGTTCTCTTTCTATATGTTCAACTCTTGCTCATATAGGTTTGGCTGTGTTCCCACTCAAATCTCATCTTGCATTGTAGCTCCCATAATCCCCACGTGTTGTGGGAGGGACCTGGTGGGAGGTAATTGAATCATGGGGGTGGGTTTTTCCATTGCTGTTCTTGTGATAGCGAATAAGTCTCATGAGATCTGACGGTTTTAAAAAGGACAGCTCTCCTGTACACTGTCTTGCCTGCCACCATGTAAGACATGCCTTTGCTCCTCCTTCATCTTCTGCCATGATTGTGAGGCCTCCTCAGCCACCTCAGCCATGTAGAACTGTAAGTTTATTAAAATTCTTTTCCTTTACAAATTACCTCATCTCAGGTATGTCTTTATTAGTAGCATCAAAACGGACTAATATACTCACTCCTCAAAGCCCAGCTGAAATGCCACCTCCATAAACAGCACTACCTGGGTGACACCATCTCTAAACGACCTCTCCTTTTTCTGAGCTCCTATGCACTACTTTTTGAAGGAACCCACATTGCTCAGTCTCCTACTGTATTTTAGAAACTGCATTTACTGAGTAACTCTGTCACATATCTTTACATTAGTTACAAAACTTATGGCAACATTTTTTATCTGGAGGAATTATGATGCCTCTACTTGCTTCCAAGAGTCTTAATTTACACACCTTTGGTCATTCTCTTTGCATACACAGATATTCAGCTGGAACCTGAGTCAAGAATCTTCATGAAGAAGGAATGGCTCTACATCACTTCTTCTCAAAGACTGCTCATGGATGTTTTAAGAAAATCCAGGCCAGTTATCATGGGCAGCAGGGGAAGTGATTCATAAAAGTAGACTGTGTGACTTGAAGCGGAGCTCACAAGTTCAAGTTTATGTAACAGCAAGGCAGATAATGTAAGTGAATGAAGGCGATTCGGAGCAAGGTGCTAAATAGCTTCAGATATTAGACTTTATATTGGGGCACAGTGGAGGCCATGGTGGTCTAGGGGAGCCTGCCCTGTGCAGAGTCAATAGATTCCAGCTAATCATCACCAGTCATGACTGCAGGCCCAGTGTTGCCAGATACTGTACATTTTTAAGAGAATCCATAAATTGATTTTTATGAGACAGCTCCTGATTTTTTAATATTGACAACTAATTCAAATTTAAAACACCAGGTAGGCAGTGCAGGCCAACACATTTACAGGTAATTTATTTCATGCAGCACAGTGCCATAAACCAGGATTTTACAGCTTTCTCTTTTCCTGAATCACTGTTTGAGTCAGCGCCTTCTATCTTGAGAGTCTGAGGGGAAGGTAGAAATGATTTCAATCCAGTTTTTCTTCCAGTCAAAAAAAAAAAAAAAGTTTGGCAGGCCTTAGATTTGGATATTCCAGAAATTCTGAGGAAGAGCTAAGCCAAGTATAGATGCTGTAAATGGGCCCTGACTCCAGGCTCAGAGTCCCTGAGAGGGAGAGATGGGGTGCAGTGTTGGGGGGTGGTGGGGATTAGGGTAGAGCAGGCTGCATATGTGACCTAGTAATATCTCACTCTCACGAGGTGTGAGTAGTTAAGGAACTGCATGTTGCTTCTACTATCAGAAGTACAGGCTCTTGGGAACCAATTTGAAGCAGGCTGGGGTAAACTAAGGTGGCTCTGACACTTTCTGACTTCAGGCTGTGGCCTTAGGACCTTGACTGTAATTTTTAGCTTTGATGAAAAAATGTCAGTGGTGGCAGTGACTAGTTAGGGCATTGTTATTTTATAATTTATAAAATTATTATATAATTTGATTGACATACTTATAAACATTGTCAGTGTAAGTGATGCGCATTTGCTATTGCATTGGTGACATTTGTGAAAGGAAATGTTTTGCGGGCCTTTTAAGCCCAGGGAATCTCAGGGAAGCAGGGGGAGGAACTGCTTTCAGTTTGTTTGATGTCTGTAATTAGAGGTCATTAGATGAGTTCCTGTTCTCTTAAGGGGTGTCACCTCTGTTTTCCGTGGCCACATACAGAGGCAGTTATAATTTGCACAAGGTCAGTGAGACCTGTCCCCTAAGTGACAGTGGTAATAAGTGATGTGTGTGGTGAGTGCAGTTAAGTTTGTGTGTGGTGCCATTACCATGGGAGCCCTTCTTTCCACAGTATCTGACCTCCTCAGAACACAGCTCACCTATGCTCAAGCGCCCCTTTCAGGTCACTAGGCTTGGCCTCACACATTGTCTTTCAGGTTAGAAGGGGTCCAGGGCAGCACAGTGCAGTTCTGGCAGGCTCGGGATCTCACAGGAGCCTCGGCACTAAATCTCATACCGGAGTTAAGCAAGCCTCAGCTTCCTTATTCCATTTTTAAACCGTGTGCCCCACATGACATGCCGGGGAACCATGGCACATAGCTAAATTAAGCTGAGTAGCCAACCAAATCCTATGTGCTTTCCTATGCTGAAGAGAGAGGCACTTTATTGTTCTACCTCATAAACCTGGGACCAGCCCCATGAACCAAGGGGCAGGTACAGGGGAAACTTGACAATTACCTGGTAGTTGCCGTAAGCTGACTTGCATTTTGAGCGCTTGACTCATCCTGACGTTAGTTGAACAACTGTCTGTTTCCTTTGTGGTTGCCTGGATGATTCAGATGCCCATTATTTTTAATAAAATAAAATAAATACACATATTTTAATACAATAAACATAATGATAAATTTAAATTTTAATAAAATGCAATTAAATAAAATACTATTTTTGATAAAATAAAATGTATTAAAAAATCTTATTTTCCATTAAATCAGAACTTTTCTG
This sequence comes from Piliocolobus tephrosceles, assembly GCF_002776525.5. NCBI lineage: Eukaryota > Metazoa > Chordata > Mammalia > Primates > Cercopithecidae > Piliocolobus > Piliocolobus tephrosceles. The sequence goes on along the minus strand of NC_045444.1, from coordinate 35,810,978 downwards.
GGAAATTCTTCTGTATCAACTATGTCCTCTGCAGAGCATCTAGTTAAGTGGCAGCATGAACCCGTTTATTAAGGAGCACCACAGGACGAGGAACTTGTGTCTGGCAGAAGTAACCTCAGTCTGCACCTCTCACCTTTGAGAGAGAAGACTGGCCAGTTTTGTTTATTTTTTTCGTCTCATAAGCGAATGTGCTGCATATTTCGCAGACGGCAGAAAAGAGGAAGCTCATATTCCTCCGGACACAACGAGGCGCCAGGGCTTAGAGTCCACATGTCACTGTGGGTGAGAGGCACGATTCAAAGCCTCTGTCTTCCCAATGGTTCACAAATGTCCTCTCTCCCAGGAGAGAGAGTGTGAAACAGTGAGGGCGTGTGAGAAATAGCTCTTAGCTGGCCCGGGGAGCTCAAGCCCAGGTGCACATCAAAACGAGTACCACAGACGCTTCAATGCCAAGCTTGCTGTTCTGAGACGTCCAAATGCCCGGCTGCTGAGGTGAACAGTGGCGAAATGGATTCCAGAAATCTCGTGGGAACAGTATCTGCTGCTGCGGCTTCTCTGTGGCTCATTCGAACCCCTGGTACATAAAAATGATGAGAAAAGATAACTTTTCAACCACCAGGACAAGATGTTTACATAGGGCCTGGGCTAACCATTCAGGCCACATGTTTTTATCGTGTTCTACTCCACCCCACTCCCACCCCTACAACATCTGTGAGTGTAAAGAGCTCCACCCTTTCACGATATTCCCTCACTCTTTCATCAAATATTCTGAAGCCCTTCTTATCCCAGCAAAACTGGCATGTGGCTGCTGAAGTCGGCGGCTACCGCAAATTAGTAAATAGTGCTTCAATAGTCGGCCTACAAAGTGTCTGTTCTGACCACAAGTTTCAACTACCCAGAGTGACAAGGGTAAACACAACAGACTGGGCATTAAGCCTGGGTTAGTGGTTTTCCATGAAGCCCTACAGAAGGGTGATAGGGCCGCCACAGGGAATTGGGTAGAGAGGCAGAGTTCTGGAACCCCCACACCCCCCAGAACAACCCCACTTAGCGCTTTCAAAATTGTTGCTATGAGTATTGTTTTAATATATATTGGACTTAGGTGTACATTATCATTTAAAGAAAAAGAAAGCCTAAACAATACCTGAGTATTAAAAAGAAATTATAACTTCTGTCTGCCACCTTCCAAGTCCCACCTTCTACAATATAGAGACAGCAAAGACACTTTGGAATTAATCACGGTTATTTGGAATTATTTGTAGTTTCTGAGTCATCACCTATATGCTAACTACTAAAAAGTACTATCTTGGGCCCCAATACAATTCTCAACACATTCGAGTATATACTATATATGAGACACTCTGCTAGGTGCTGGGAACAGAAGTAAGACACCCACTTGGTATCAGCTGCCTAGGGACAATTCAACTTCTATTGCCTTAGATAGTTTAAACCAAACTTAGCATCTTTTTCACCATCCTTTTTTACTGCTCCAGCTACAGTCATCCAACATACACCAAGTTGGCTTTCCCTATTTACTGAAGTGTCAATTTATATGATCATTTTTCATACTTTGTCTTCTTTTGTTGCATGAATCACTTCTTTCAGATTGACTTCAACTCCTTGTCCTGATATAGTACTTTAATAGTTTATACCTGGATTACAATCCTCAGTAGATGTTTCTTCAGAGAAGACATCTGTGGAATAGCTATAATGGCATTAAGGTTGAGGGGAGGGGAAGAGTATGCAGCCCTCCTGAAAGAGTGCCATTCACTAACTCAGAGTCAGAGGAAAGGAGCCCAAGGTCGCCTGAGTGGTAGGGGAGGAGAGTCAAGATCCCCTGTGGGATATGTGGGACCAGGAGACCAACTTCCTCCCGTTCCATGGTGGTAACTCCTCCAGGGGCCAGGAGGAATTTGATGAGAATTTGGTGTCTCAGCACTGTTCTTGGAAGGAAGTGATCCGGAGAAACAACTATTCTGGCATTTTGACCCAAGTCCTTAATAGTACCCCTCTAGTGCCATCCTTCATCATCTCATCCTTCAAAGCTCTGTTGAAGCTATATTTCCTCCCCAGAAACACCCCTGTAATGTTGCCATTTCCTGACTTCTTTCCCACTCGATAACTGCATTTGCCAGGTAGCTTCCCCTTCACACTGCTCCAGCCTTTCATTTCCTTGGCATTTTGTTATAGGTATTCAGTGCAGGCTTTTTACTAATTGCTTAATTGTCTTTCAAGGATATCAGACAGCAAACAAGGCCTGCCTTTCCTTTTTTTTTTTTCATTCTGTGCTAGATACATAGAGATATCCAAGAAATATGAGTTGCTAGGTTAATTTGTGCTCAACCCATTAATTTAGGGGGAATAGTGTATAGAGAATCTGGCCTTTGCCATGTATTGACTAAACCCATGTGCATATTCAGAAATACTGAGAAGCTTTTCTATAAGTGAAGGACTAGCCATCAGCAATAAAATCTACTTAAAGATTCTTTGTGATCATGCTCTGTTGATTAGAGTTTGCTTAGACATATTTACTAGTCGTGTGTATGTGTGGGTGTCATTGCTTCTTACATTACTCTTGAAGAGTTTCTTACAATAGTAAAAGTCTCAGAATTATTTATGTTGTCTGAGAAGTAACCCAATACATTCATTCCTTTTCTTTCATTTATGTTTAGATGTTGTATGCAGCAAACTGAATATGAAACTCCTGTCACTGCAGAAATAATAGAAACATCTTTCCATGGCTTTGACTTTCTTCCAAGGGATGACCTGGGACATCACAAGAGAGGAACACAGTCATGACCTTTAATGTTCCTCTTTAATGGGGTGGATGGTAGGAGGAATTTCAGGGAATGATATGCCAAATAACTCCCACTGAGCACTCTGAACTCATGAGTTTTGTAGCCTTTCAAGTTAGATGACTCTATTTTGTTGACTACAAAATAATATATTTATTTATTGCAAAAAAAAAAAGTCCTTTATGAGAAATGTGACTGGGGACTTAATCTGCAGTCTAATGCTGATAGAAGAAAACTTTAATGAGGATTTTGTGGTCCAATTGTTTCTTCCACTACTTCAGAATGTTTTTGGTCACACAGGGTTAAGATAATGGCCATCAGGCCATTTCATTCTTCACATTTCTGGTCAGAGATAAATGAGAATACACTTCCCTGCTGTGCAAACATCCTTTTTATTAATACTGGGTGAACAAGAATGTAAGCACATTTGGCTGCAGAGAAAACTAACAGAATTCGAAATGAGGAGTATTAAAGCTCAGAGTCTAAGATCAGGCTTTCAAAGTATAGGTGAGTAAAAAAAAAAAAGTATCACAGAATGAGCAGCAAAGCTGAAATGAAAATGGCTCAGCATAATAAACTGGTAGTGTGACACCAGTGGGTTTCACTGGCATACCCAAGGGACCAGCACATGTTTCACTCTTGCAGAAAATAGTTATCAGGCTGGACACAGTGGCTCACTTCTGTAATCCCAGCACTTTGGGAGGCCAAGGTGGGCGGATCAAGAGGTCAGGAGTTCAAGACCAGCCTGACCAATATGGTGAAACCCCGTCTCTACTAAAAATACAAAAAATTAGCTGGGCGTGGTGGCGGGTGCCTGCAATCCCAGCTGCTCGGGAGGCTGAGGCAGGAGAATTGCTTGAACCCAGGAGGCAGAGGTTGTGGTGAACCGAGAGCACACCACTGCAAAATCCAGCCTGGGCAACAGAGCAAGACTCTCTCTCTCCAAAAAAAAAAAAAAAAAAAAAAAAAACCTCAGAAATGAGGACAGCTCACACTGTCTCTGAGATATAATAGTTAATGGGTGCTCACACCATTCATCTGATCTTATAACACTCATTACTTATGCAGACATTTGACAATGAACCCCTAGGTGTCTTGTGACACATATTCTCATATATCATAACCTAGCTCTTAAATCACTGCTTTATTTTATCCTATTTATTGCATATCTTCCCATATAGAGTCTAAACAATTTAAAGTCAAGGATCGTGCCTGCTTTATTGGTCTGGGGGAAAGAAAATTCCTTAAACCTTAAACACAGTGCAGCTGCCTTTGAATAAATGCTCGTTGGATTCTAAACTAGTGAGAAAAGACATACATGTTTCTACTTCTGTTCATGTGCATAGATGTAGGCTACACATGCAAGGTAGTCTCTGCCTGTGCATTCTATACCAACCAAATACACGAAACAACCGCCAACCAGTCAGGCAAAGGACCAAGCCTAAGAGGGTTGCTCAAATTTTGAAACAGTTGTCCTTTCCATGTAAAAAAAAAAAAAAAAAAAAAAAAGTACATGTAGCTAGCTTCTACATTACTAGGCTAGCCTCTCTGCCCTAAAGATCAGCTTGGACTGAGTGGAAATTAGAATGAATATAGATTCAGTGGTATAAATACTGCACCTGGGCAGAAATGACAGCATACAGGTTTCCAAATAGGATAATTCAGCCCATTTTTCACCTAGCCATTCTTTGAAGCTTCAGATGTTTTATTTCATCAGTGGGAAATGAGAGTAATTCTATGGATTCATAAAAACATGTACTTCCTATTAAGTCATATTAACCATGTTCTTTTTGAAAGATAGCTCACGTTGAAACTACAAATGCCCACCTGTAACCATGAATTTCAGTGATAAAATCATTAATGGCCATTGACTTTGTAGGAATAAAGCAATGTGTTCAAAGTAGACCTTATAATTAGGAGAATGTGCTGTAATCAAGACTCCATATCCAGACAACTGAAGGAAAAAAGGACCATTTGGTGGAGAAAGGGCCTTGACTCTTTTGATTTTGCAGGACTTTAATAATGTTGGCTCAGTTTGACTTCTCAAGGCTGGAATATGACCAATATATTAGCAATGCTGATTGGCTTTGATGAGAGGTTTCTGAAAAGAAACACATGCATAGAAGTAAATGAAAACCTTAAGCAAAATTTGGTTTCATAGGTCAGCTATCTGGATTTGAAAACATAATCCTACCTGATCATTCTCTTTGTTCATTTGTCTGTGTTTTCTTTGTTCTCTTCCCCCTCCTGCTTTCTCTCTCATCTCTTTATTTTATTCTTCCTTTTTGTAATATGCTTCTCTTAGAATAAGATTTTCATCTTCAAATGCTGCATTTTCAAGAAAATGTTGAATTTTTAAAATACAATAAGCTGATTTGCAATCAGTGAATGTACACGGGTGCAGGATAGGCTTTGAATTGTGCTGACATCCCACTGATGTGAATGGGGACATGCAGGAGCCCCGTCTTTGTAGACTTCTGGCAGTACAAGGATAAGTAACAAAATAAAGAAAGACTCTCTATGAGCAGTGTGATCTGCGAAGATGAGACAGAGACCCTGGGATCTGAGTGACTGTGAAATACCCCTAATGAACTCTCTGGCTCCCTTCCCTCTGAGCTCCCTTCCAGAGTAGGGAAGCCTACTCAGCAAGCCATCACGCTTGAAAGTGCGGCAGTTGGAAGAAGAAAGACAAAAGTCAGGCTGAAGGGAGATTCTGAATTAGTGATGAGCTGCTACATCCCACATGCAGAGGCTTCTTTCAATTCCTGGGGAAAGTGTTTTATTAAACACACCACACTCCTTTGCAGTGTCCTTCGTTAACTTTCTTTTTTGCTAATATGGTAGCTGGAAATAAGCAGATTGAGTTTTCTATTTATCTATGAGCTATGTAAACAGCTACTACAGCCCAGTGAGGCAAGCAGCAGGGTGATATTTGAAGAGTCTTGTTATATTTATATTGAATCTGGCAAAACACTCATTGGCCACATTCAGGGGCTGTGGAAGCTACTTACAAAAGATGTGTCCTGGAGGAAATTTGGACCTGGAACACATTCGGTGCAAATTTGATTTTATCTCTTTTATCTTTCCACTATCCACACTTGATTCCCCCCCCCCCCCCCCCCCCCGCCCCTTTCTCTGTCTCTCTCTCTCTTTCGCCTGTGCTTCTGATTTTGATTTCTCCCAAGCGGATCTTATACAAAGATAACATAATTAATTAATTGGATCCGTTCAGAATGAAAATGCTTAAATTGATTATTTAGACTTATGGAACAAAAAGCGAAACAAAACACCAACACAACAACAATCCTGGCATTTCACTGGGTTTTCTCTCTTGATAGTTGTGTCCCATGGTACTGAGAAACAGCCCTTTTTCAAATGTAAATTTTCAACATCAGAAATGATTGATCTGGACCCACCTTCCCGGAGCAGCCCATTCATACAGTCAGGCTCTTGCACATAATAAGCCACCCTCTGGGCAGCAAGAGCAGACCCAGGACTGGGGACCGGGGTGAATTACCCACTGGAGATAATACACAGTAGCTAGTATTCCGCCTGCAGAGATCAAGTGTCTGATGGTGGAGATCTGACAAATATCACAGGGACAATACATTTTTGTTTTTACAGCACACAGGTATACACACACACATACACACACACGTATGGTCATTTAGAAAATAGATTGTTCTTGATAATTGAATATTCGGCCCAGTGAAATTTGTCCATTCTCAGATTCTCGATAAATTAAATACTATAGAGCTTCAATATCCAATACTACAATGCTATGAAAATAATTTGGTCTCTCCGAGGATTCTAATGTTTATGGAAATTTTGTAGCATTTATTAGCTAAGTCCAGGAATAATTAAGGGAAAGGCAAGATGGGGAGTGGGTTAACTCAGATTTCTTTTACTGTTGTAATTTTCTCACCAACGTAATTTTTGCAAAGGGGGTTTCAACTGGTGAAGTTAACATTGATCACTGATTAAGGTAGTGTCTTTCCGATTTCTTCAGCATGAAGTTACTATTTCCCCTTTTAATACTGCCTTCTTACTAAGGAAGTCACTAAGTCCAACTTAAATTTAAGGAGAGAACAATTAAGCTCCACATTCTAGAGTTTTTTGTTTTTGAAATATTTTTGGAAATTCTTTTGTAAGGAAGATTTGTCACTTTCTCCCCATTTGTGTATTTATTTATTCAATGACTTATTTATATCAGTATAGATGCATATATGTAAATACATATATTTTATACTTTGGGTTATAATCTAATACTAACTTATTTTGTTACTCAAATTGTTCTAGCCTTGGTCTTGGGAAAAATAGTGTTGATGTGTACAATTGCAACAGCTCTAAGAGTGTCTTTTGTAGCATGGCTCCAATAATTGTAGTAACTGAAGTGAAGTGAAAGCATTTTGAGCAAATTTCTATAAGAGAAACTCCTAGAGTACAGCCAGGATGCTGCACAATAGGTACCATTCAGTGGTGGAGCAGCAGTTTGTGGTGACGGTTACATGCCTTAATGAAGGTAATAAAAAGTAAGATATACAATGGAGAGCTGATGTTGCATCTGATCACATTGGAAGGAAGCTTTGTACCAACTGATGACAAGTTTGTGTTTTAGACTACACTGCTTTGAAGATGATGCCTACCTAAATGGATCAGAAGTATTAGCACAAAGAATATATAACATAAATTTCAATTTTACTATTACTCATTGCAATATATTAAGAATGAAAATTTCTATCATTGGAACAATGAACACACTAACTAACCTGTAACTTATAGTCCTACATGTGAACCACTAACTTTCACATAGTGAGCTAATCAAGTATGAAAATTAGGTCTTGCAAACAATATGGGGACTTGGTTTTTATGAGAGAGGGAAAAAGAAGAAATGGAAATAGTAGCGTGGTGTTTGGCAGAAAAAGAAATTGCATTAAAGAAATGTTACCTGGGGAGATGAAAGTTAGTTACCAAAATCAGCCTAATTTTCATACAAAACGTAACAGAACATTATCATATATACTGGATATACATAATTTTTAGAATTGATTACTATAGAATATATTCCTCCACTCCCTTTTATTTTGGAACATCTTAATGCAGCCATGTCTGGGAAGGTTCTTAAAATGTTCACACTCAAGAAAAGTATGTGCTCTATTTCTGTGTTTTAGGAAATCAAGAGCTTTCGTGACTCAAACATGTTTACCCATGCTATGACTCTA